>NW_024962262.1:89265445-89697585 GCF_019238085.1 Lagopus leucura
TATATATATATATATATATATATATATATATATATATATATATATATTTCACCTAAGAAAGAACTCTTAAGACAGGATATAGGAAGAAAAACTCTGGTGGAAAAGCTGTTCCCCATCTTCTGTTGTTAAAGCTTTGCATTTTTTCAGCAAAAGCAATGAAATTTTTCATCAAAAAATTGGCCACATAATTTAAAGAAATCAAGTCCCAGGCCAACTTATGTCTGGAAACTGGTGAAGTAAGTAGTGCGACATTTATAAATAAGTAAATGCTACTGGAGCAAGCTTGGCTTTTGTTGACAGATGGAAAAACGAGACCCAGAGAGTTTAAAGACAAAGAAATTTATGCACTTCATTGTATCTTAACTCTGTTCTCAGACAAACCAACAGGAATGTTTGATGTAGATTGGAGAGTTAGTCCTCTACGGAGTGCTTCTAAAAATCAAAACAGAAGAAAATTGCCCAAGGTAAAAACTGCAAACTGAACTCTGGTCTCCTGAACTTCAGGCTAGCGCTATAACAACAACAGTATCCTCTCCACAATGCCATACTTATGGCATACGATCCAACACATGATGGAATATAGCTCTACGTGATTTTTTCAGCACTTGAAGTGAAGGTCAGCATGTCCTTGAGAACAAGGTAGAATATGTATCACCGCCTAAGAGTTCAAGTCAACTTTGCATCTAGAATTAAAAAACAAACAAACAAAAAAGCAACAACACCATGACTACTTATATATTTAAACAAGGTAAAAAAATAAAAGGCAATGAAAACCAACTGAATCAGATAATTCCTGTTTGTCTTGGGTGACAACTGCTTTACATGAGTTGCTATGTAGGGGACTGCATGAAAATTGACTGCTTGCATGGTTAGATGACATTAACATGCTTCCGGGTGGTGGTATTTTCCTGTGTCACCCCACCACAACACAGCTATTTAAATTCATTAAAGACACACTCTTTAATGTTACAGCCCTAACCAAAAAGAGGCCTACTTCAACAAGGTGCATATACTCTTGCACACAGCCCAGTCAAAGAGATCGTAAGTCTTTGCATACTCCAGTTCCAGAAGGAATAGCATATGCTAAGTGAAAGAGCATGTTGTACAGAAAGCCACCTGCAGTAGAGTTTGCTGAATGATATAGTCTCTATTAGTACAGGACTCACAACTATGCTGTAAGGCTAAGCAACATTGCAACTTCTCATTTGGGTCCTCTACAAACTCTGTTATCTCATTAAGCTAGGAATGTGAATGCTACCCAACATACATACGTACATACATAACTGTGAAAGGAGGAAGATGCTCAAGTGAAGACACAGGTCTGTCAGATAGCTTTATTTCTATCACGCCCATGCTGAATGCTGTTATGAATCCACATTTTTCAAAGCAAAACCAGCAAGAGTTTAGAGTTACTAAAACACAGCTCATACATTGCACATTTATTTCAAACAGGCTCAAGGATGATGGGTTCTGGAAGGAGTATGTACCTCACCACTGTCTAATGTGTTTCTCAGTTAAGAACGCTAAGATAGCCAAAGAGTCAATAATGACCTTTTTATTTATTTGTACCCTGTTAAATAAGTGAATCTATTCCATTCACACAGGTGATATCCAAAAGGGACCTTTCTAAGCCTCTGGAGCTGCAGACTACCAGTAATGTACAAACCCAGTGATCCATGCTGCCTTCAATTCTCCTTGATGCTTCCTATTTTTCAGTTTTGAAGCATAATGGTAACCTTGCAAGTACAACATGCATTTCCAAACTAGTTACCTCCAGCAACTCATTCATGGAAATTTTCCAAAGATGGCCCTTCACACATGGAGACCTTCTAAGTGCATACTGTGCCTAAAATAAATAAATAACCAAATGCCAACTTCTAAATCTCCTTCTGAAGATTGATCACATTATCAGTTGGAGGCGACATGAATGGTTTTGAATTAACCGCTTTGTAAAACATTCTCAGAGCCTCAGATGAGAGACACATTATACACGGAAAGTAGTGTGTGCAGGAAATATACATTGTATATCTACAAAATGGGCCATATCCCACTGCCATTAAAATTGATGGGAGTTTTGCCATTCACTTCAATGGGATCAGCAGCAGTATATAAAGATGAATTGGCTATAAGCACACACACTGGCGCTTTATGGGCGTGACAATATAAAAGCCTTGTGTGAAGTAATGAAATGAATTATAACAGCTCTGGGTATGTCAATCTTCCTTCTCCTACCTTCAGATGCTGTATCAGGAACATTAAACTTTTCCCCAGTTAGCCATAGGTTCATAAAAATTACAGATAAAAAGTACTATTAAGTCTATTTCCTGCCAACACAAAATTATTCCTCCCTGTACCTTTTATAATCCTCTGTGCACTCTAGATTTAAACGACTCAATGTTCTGACTTCTTCTCCTTCCTATAAGGAATTATTCCATCACTTGATCACAGATTCAACCAATCTACTTTTTCTTTCCTAGAAAACACATCAACAAAGCTAAAACCATTACAAAACACACCATGCATTGCTCCCAACTCTTATCTTGTTCCACAGAGAGACAACTAGGAAAAACACTTGAGAATTCTATCAGTTACATATTTGCTTACTTTTCATAGCCCATCATATCCAAATGAAGGCACAGCAATAGCTGCTCACTTGTTCCCAGTGTGACAGCAAACACAAAAACGGGCAGGGATGTGAACTGCTCATTTGATGTCCTACTCATTTGATGTCCTAGATTTTGAGTAATGCAACTTGATACCATCGTTTAATTCTCAGTAACGCATTACATGCTTGTCTTACAGTTTCCAGCAAAACTGAAAAATTTTAAAAAGTTACTTTGACATTGTTGCTTACCCACCCATTCCCACCTGCCTCAACACATTTACCTTGTTTTAGGTAAGTAGAGAGCACCAGACCTTCCTCTTTTTGGGCAGAATATTTAATATACATACATACACACACACACAATTTATAACTTACAGTTACTGCCTGTAGATTTAGGGGAGCACAATCTGTTTCTTTTTCCTCTGTGACTCTGAGAGTTTACACCACCACAGCACACTGACAAGTGACCAGGCCCACAGAACTACCATTAAGTGAAACAGCGAGGAAGCACTTATGTAAGTGACCAACCTAAACACAGCTGCATAGAGTAGAAATTCTTCAGTGAAACATACAAACCATCATAAAAACCATATTTATGTTCTACCCTTTCCTTTCAAGAGCAGTTGTCACTTTTTGAACAGTGTTTTATTTCCACACCACCTGCCTTTTTTTAAATGAAGCCAGGGGAGTTCTATGATGCTTCTCTCTGCAGAAGACCACATACTCTGTCAAATAAAATTCAACCCCTCCCAAAGCTATTAGACCCTGACTTTAAATCCTAGGGGCACTGAGGAAGATCAGACAGGAAAGGCATTTTCAGACAAATGTGTTGCTATGATCAGCCTTATAAAATCCTACCTTTAGTCAAATATCACATGGTGGGGGCACAGCAGAGCTATCTAAAGCCTGAGATCAGTGACTGCGTACACTCCAGGCTCTCTGATTCAAGTTTGACAAAAACAGTAATTGAAAACTTAAGAGTTTCATCTTTAGCTGAGTTTTATCTGGAAGTTGACTACCAATATGCAGTGCTCAAGTTTCCTCTAGAAATAGAAAAAAAAAGTCTCATTTATAGACAATATTGCATAAGTTACCTAACAGGCCAAAGCAATTTTACCAACAAGAACACAACACCACCACAATCATCCATTCTGCTAAAACAGGTAGTCAGGTTCTATTTAAATGCTCATAGCTGATTTAAATACTTGATTAATTTAAAGCAAAACCCCATCGCTTTCCTGGCAACATCCTCAAAATAAATTTTCCTCCCCCCCCCCCAGCACACAACTGTGGCCCCAAGTAATTTTATTTTTTACCCCTCTCATCCCAGGAATTCTCTGTTCCCCACCACTCACTCACGGGTCATCTGCACAGGATTCAGCAACACTGCTGTTCCATTCAGTTCAGAACTGCAGAAAGCCATGTTATCTTTCCTCCCCTATTTTACATTATACTTCCATTGCTTTTCACACATCTTAGTGAGGAAGTCAAGAGGTTGCTAGTCCCTGAGTTGACTGTAACAGCCCAGTGTCATTTGTGTGTAATTTGTTTTTCCACTCTGCTCCACAGTGGAGAATGCTTTTGACAAGCTGTAATTGAACTGTGTAAGATGTCATTGATAAAGGATAAGATCTGCCAAATACTGAAGCTTCCTCTATAAGATCATCTTATTGTACCGTGTGTATATATATAGAGACATATATACACACACATACACAGACACTAAAAAAGTCCAAACATCTAAACAGAGAAAATATTTCCTCTGTGTTTGAAAAAGGAATGGCAGAAAAGCACAACCAGTTGAGTACCAGTTACCTCTACTGTCTCTGAAATCTTCTGCACCTATATTTGCTATATAAGATACATTTGCAATGAGATGAGTCATTAAACAAGCGCAATCTTAATTGTCTGCCACGAAGATAAAACAGATTTCTTTGGCTACTCAAACACACAACAGAAGTGGCCACTTTCTTGCCCTCAGCTTACTCACCTGCCTGTTCCTGAGGCTGCCACTTCCATTAAGATGGAGAGGCCAACTTATTTGCCACCTCATTTCCAACAGTGTTGCATGTTAAAGAGGAGGCAAGATATAGTACACCTCAGGGAAATGGATGTAAAAAACAGAAAAGTATTGCTGCTTTGCCCTGAAGGTGAGCAAAGGAAATTCTAAAGAATCACAGAATGGCCTGGGTTGAAAAGGACCACAATGATCATCCAGTTTCAACCCCCCTGCTATGTGCAGGGTTGCCAACCACCAGACCAGGCTGCCCAGAGCCACATCCAGCCTGGCCTTGAATGCTGCCAGGGATGGGGCATCCCTCCTTGGGCAACCTGTTCCAGTGCATCACCACGCTATGAATGAAAAACTTCCTCCTAATATCTAACCTACACCTCCCCTGTCTCAGTTTAAAACCATTACCCCTTGTTCTATCACTATCTACCCTCATAAACAGTCGTCCCCCTCCTCCTGTTTATAAGCTCCCTTCAAGTATTGGAAGGCCACAACGAGATCTCCCCATAGCTTGGAGAAAAGAAGGCTAAACAAGCCCAGTTTCCTCAACCTTTCCTCATAGGAGAGGTGCTCCAGCTCTCTGATCATCTTAGCAGCCCTCCTCTGGACCCGCTGTAACAGAAAATACTTCTAAAGACATTGGAAGTAACCAAGAAATATCTGAACAGGCACACGAGCTTTCTAAGTACCCTTGCTTTTGGAAGCTACTTCATGGTGTATGCAAACGATCCCCCTTACCTCCATAGGAATGTTTTCTCCTTCTTTTCCTCCCTCTCCCACCACACGTGCTTACCAAATCCTTGTCAGCAGCCAGAACTAATTAGAACATAAAAAAATTCTCCACAGTACTCTGAACAAGCACTCGTCTGTTACGAAGCAAAATAAGTATCACTTCACAGTGAGCCTCTTTTCCTCCTGTCGTTTTGCTGCCTTTGTAGGCTAGCTGCAAAGAAACTCCAGAAGAACAGCAAAGGGTACTGCAGAACTCAGTGCAGCTTTTATATAAATCAGGAGGCCTTGCTGCATAATTTAGATCTAATGCAATGCAGTTCACAGGGACTCGCCCATATATTGAGACTGAGCAGAGTTCAGTTTTCAAGCATTCCTTTATTCATTGTGTGATTACCTAGCTCACGTTTTCCTCAACTACTCAGTTTAATCACATATTTTAATTCCATTCCTGAATGTTACATTCTAGGCTTTCCATTTCAATTTCCACAGGGCAAATAAAACTGATGGAAAGCGTTTTGACAAGGGTATTGTTATTTCATCCAGTCGCCTGAGATGACTCCAAATTCAGATATTACATTTAATGTTTCTGGGGCAGATGCTGTTAGTTTTTTTTCAAAGGAACACAGTCTCATCATCTGCATACATTAGTGACTTCTCTGCCTCAAGTTGCATATGCTTCATACAGTCTTAAGCTTTCAGAGAGACTGCTGAAAATTTAATACTACTGGGGCCTCAAACATTTTTCCTCACAAAGTAAAGGAGAGGATAACTGTGGAAATTCATGTATCAAAGGAGAAGAGTACTTCATGCATTTATTTGCTTCAGCAGCAGGAACAGCAGCGAGATTCTATTTGAGGGCAAACTGCCCCAACCATTTTTCTTCTCGGTCACAGGAGCCTAAAGAACTAAAGCTACTGTTTATGATCAGCATCTGTTTTTAAGCAACAAAGATTTTTCGACAGTTTAGCTTCCGTGGTTTTGAACATTGCCATCTCACTGCTTTAGATACTAGGTCCAGGAGGCTCCCAGTAAACATACAGCTCAGAGTGGGGACAGACATTAAGCAATCTATGACAGGACTGCTGTGAAGAGTTAAAGGCCATCAATATAACAAGGTGAGAACTACTGCATTTCCAATGGAACTTCTGACAGAAGACCTCACATCATCAACATTCTTCTCACCTTTGTTAATGAGGTGCTGAATCAATAATCATTTTAACTATTTTTTTCCAGTATTTATGAGCCAATGTCCTTCTGTTTTCAAGAAGAAAAAAACATCTGCATTAGTCTTGGTTTTGATTGGGATTGATTGTACATGCATGTACACAAATACGTACACGCAAAATATGACATCCATATCTACGCAACGACGCAAACTTGAGACATGTGCCATACACACCCCAAAAAATCTCCATTCTTGACAACAACATTCCTTTAAAATTCACTATAAGCTTCAGTCAGGGAAATGACTTAATTTCTTTGCTAAGAGTGGCACAGGAGGACTCCATTCTATTTTAACACAGGCATCCAACCAAACAGATACACTGTTACATGATTTATTCAGAGGCAAAAGCCAAGCACTGACAAATCAGTGCTTTATACACTCAGTCCATCGACAGTATACGTGAAAATACAGTTTGCATGTGTATATATGCATGAACATGTATATACCTGCCTATACTACCATATTTCTCTACAGCACTGCACAGCAGAACTGAGGAAACCTAAGAGAACATTAATACGTATTCTTCTCATTGAATCTCCTGTACACACCACAGATGTACCATCACAAATTCATTTAAAGTTCCTCAACTTGGGATATAAGCCACCTCTTCAGATTGTTTTGTTCATAATTACTGCAATCACGTAATAGAACTGTCTGAATACGATACCACTACTGCAGTTATTAATCATTCTGGTTCTATGTGCCTCATAGCCAGCTCAATATACTGCATTATGTCACAAACTAAGTATCAAAGCTAAACACATCTAAGTCAACTGTTACAGAGACCTTTCAAAAATATAAATTATTTTTGCAAGCTAAAAAAGGCTGGTGCTGATATATAGATGCAAAGGTCAGCAGCTAAACATAAGACAGTTTTCAACCATTAAACAACCTAACTAATATTAAACCTGTTTTGCCACTGCTAGGAATAGTCAGAGCTTAAGATGACCAACTTTGCATACAAAGCAGCTCTTACAAGAAAACACATTTCAAGATAACACATTTCAAGGTATCTTCAAGAATAAATGCAGGATTTCCAAGACTTCAGAAGCAGGCACCATTCAAACCATTTTTGAAAAATATACTCTATTTCATCAGAATTAGTAATTTAAAAACAGTACAAAAAGAACCACACAGGCCTCTATTCAGGAATACAAATCCATTTAAGAGCATCACCTGGAAAATACTGCCAGGCTCTGATTTAGCCCACACGCCCACGTTAAAAAACACATTTTGTATTTTTAGGTAACCAGGTTACATTTCATTTACATTTTATTAGGGAGCTCCATACACAAAACAGCGAAACTCGAAATTCAATTGACTTGGACATGTGCGTGTTCAAACACACACAGTATAGTAGAAACAAATACAGTTTCGTTGATTAGTGAATAAACTAACGGGCATCAAGCGGACTACATTTTCCTTAATTTAGCTACATACATTGGACCCCATGCTCTCCCTTTCTCTGGCAGAACCAGAAGTTCATGCTGTTGTGTAGCACTGTGAAAAGTGAATTCCTGGGAAACAGCTTTGGCAATTTCACTTATATTTACAGGAATAACATTAGTGCAGGAGTTCAGAATGAGATTTATTACATTGCTGTTCTCTTCCTTTGAGAGAGTGCAAGTAGAGTAGACCAATGATCCACCAGGACGCAGTGCTTTAATAGCAGACCTGCAAATAATGAAAAAAAGTTAAGCATACATAGAGAAATACTGAGGGATAGAATAGGGGAGGCGAAAAGGAGGAAAGGTGTGAGAGTTGTAAATCTAGATTTACAAATAGGTACACAAATAGGAAAAAATAACATCATGAAATATTAATAGAATAATTGACAGTTCAGGAGAACACCTGCATCACAGTTTTGCTTCCTCATTCATTATTGTATTATCAGTTAATTAAGAGTGTGTTGGTTTTTTTAATGTAAGAATGACAAGTAGATAACAGCATTCATTCAGAGTTGCAGAATATACTTTGGATCATTTATATGCACAGCATAACTGTGAAAATGCTGCAACTGTGCATACAAAATGGGTGAATACCACATCAAAAGTGCTAGTTAGATATTTAGCTGGCTGCTGGAGTGAACAAATAGCAGAATGTACTGTTGCAGTAATAGCCTGGACTAATTGCTCTGCTCTAATTTGTGCAATTTCAGCAACTTATTCAGCATATATCAGGGCTGGAGATTTCACTTAGACACTACTTCTCAATCTGATTTCCTAAGGAAATATGATTTGTTGCATTATATCATCTACCTGTGTCTACGTGTTTATATACCCTTATTACCCTGTTGACAAATACTGGCTAAATAAGGGCAATATTTCACGACTACTGATGGACAGTACAGGGTATTCCCTCCCCTCTCGCCCCTCCTTAATTCCCCACTGAAACTGAGACTGAACAAACTGCTTACTTTCCATTAAACCAGATTCCCAAGATCCTTCTCATAAAGACAGAAAAACTATAACTCGTAAGAGTAAGAAAATGAGATATGTAATTCATAGACTTACAGCAAATTAAAAAAAGAAAATAAAACCTTGTACCACAGAAGACTATTGAATTATTAGATTGGCAGGCATCACTGAGATGACTGCATTAACCAAGAAGAAACAAAACCAGCAACACGAAGACACTAAGTGGAAACGAAAAACCCCAATCCTCAAATCAGGTGAGCAGCCCCCAGAAGCAGTGAGCCTGGTTTCAGGCTCAGATGAATAAACACAATGCCACTGAAATAGCAATTCCTCCAGAGGCAAGCTGAGGATCTGCTAAGCATGATATCAGAATGAGAAAAAAGAAAAAAAGAATGAAGGAGGGAGAAACCTCAAGTCCCTTCTTTCTTTTATAAAAACAAGATTGGGCCTTTTCAGTACGAGAATCAATAATAAAAGCTTTATCACAAGCAGGATCAAAGCAACTCTGAAAGTCCTATAAATAATAGGGAAACACCCGGACAAATGACTGAGATAACACATCATTGTTAACCTTCCCAGGTGAAAACACCTTTGTAATATACTCTATACTCTTTTCATTATACCATTAAACTTTGTATTGTATTTCTCTGAGGAGTGTAAGATCATCTTGCTCATTTCTATTAGTCTCAGTAAGGTTCATCAACAAGCCAAATACATAGTTAGTGTAACTACACTACTCCAGTTTTACTTAGCCTAAGGGAACAGATCTCTGACAACAGATGATGCTAAAAAAAAAATTAAAAGTCAGTGTTTAATGCCTTTGTTGTATCAGTTCAATAAAAAGATGGTGAGTGAGCAGATGGCTCACATTTAGCATAAGTGAGAGAACAGGTCAAGATCAGCCTGTTATAGGTAAAGAACAGGTTACAGAAAACTTAAGTAGTCTGAATACTTTCAATTTAACTGAGCCTAATGGACTCATTCTAGGACACTTCCAAACTTAGCTAAAGCCTGTGAAAGAGCAAGCTTATCTCAGACTTCTGAGTAGTTTCTGAGGATCTGTGAAAGTGTTTAAGAATATTGTAGATACAGTCTGATACAGACGGCATTAACCACATCACTTTGAGACAGTAAATATAGAATGGTTGTCATACCAACATTTTTCCACGTGATCACAGAATGATTTATGTTGGAAGGGAACCCTGAAGGTCACATTGTCCAACCCAGACCTTATTTTCCAAATCTGCAACTGATGGGTTGACAGTTGGATTAGATGATCACAGTGGTCTGCTCCAACCTTAATGACTCTGTGATCCTAATTACCAGCATTCACTTCAATTACTCAGTCCTGGATAGTCATCCCTTCTCTTCCTCCTGCACCCCAATACACATACACCTTATAGCAGGATTCAAAAAGTATTGAACCAGAGAGCCTCAGCTGTCTGTCCAAATAATTTTTTGTTTGCCGCTCTTGCGCTATGGTGACAGCCATCCATTTTAATGGGCAGAGTTAATGCTACTTCTGCCTGGCTTGTCTAACCAACCAAAACACACCCAGATGCACGGAAGACAGCCACTGTAAAGCAGAGGACGAAGCCACAGTATGCACATCACAAAATATCTGCAAGAAATTCAGTAATATTCCATTGTTTCACAACAAACAAAAGTTTTTAGATGTCTTGAATTGGCTGCCTTTTTATTTAGATTTCAAATGCTAGAGTGAAAGCAATCTTTATGAAATTATCTTCTTAAGGCATAATTAATTGCACCATTTTCTAGTTTAGAAATTTTGCAGTAAAGCATCTCTTCAGAATTTTGGTGTAACGCTCATTGCCATTTTGCTGTGTCTTGGTACGAAACAGCCCAGTGCCCAAAGTGTCACCTGTTCATAGTTTCTAGTGAGGAATCAAAGGGCACATTGCAAATCCTGCACTTTTAAACATATGAACAAAACAGAGACAGTTAATTGCCACAATGAGTCACTATCAGGAAGCAAGACAACATATCCACTTTCTTAGACAAACGTAGACACTGATAAAACAGCTGTAAATGCAGTTCATGGGCAGTTCCTCATTCATACACAAAGTTGATTATACGTGTCCAAATTTAACATGTAAAACATGATGTATGAAACATGAGCAACACTTCACAGAATTGAAAAGGTCACTGAAATACGCAATTTTGCCACAGGCATAATTGTTTCTGCTACTACAAGAAAGGAAAAAAAAAAAAAAAAAAATGTTCACAGTTCAGTTACTCTTTCTAAAAGTATGTAGCTTTATAGGTGTTCTATAGCAGTATCTGAAGATCTAAGACCTTAGTAACGACAGCATACCTAAGTACTGTTCTGAAAGGCCATTCTGTGAGGCCATTCCTGAAGAGTGTTCTGTGTTTAATCATAAACAAATACAAAACTATTAAAGAAACAGGAAAGTATATTCTTATTCTGAAGATGAACAACAAACAAGGATCAGTGCACAGTTCTCTGTTTCCTTAGGGTTCTGGAAATCATAAAAGCATTTTTCCCACATCTAATAGTTGCTCATTTTCTAGCTTTTTATCAGAACTTACTGAGAAGAAATCTAAACAGTGTCTTAAAGTGAGTGTAGCTCATCTTCATAATATTATAAGAAACCAAATAGTTTTCTCATTTTCATATTTTCTCCTTCCTTTTACACCTTCTCCATATATCCAGGAATGCTGAGCCACAGAAAAACAGCCAGTCAAAAATGTGAAAATATTTCTGCACAACAATCAAGATGTACTTTTAGTACACCTGATAAAACTGTATTCAGAGTTGATAACCACAGCTGCATTCCTATAACGCATATAGTATATGAGAACTCAAACAAGTGAGAAAATATTTTTACTGTTAAAAATTGGAAAAGTTAAGAGGTAAGTACTGAAAAAGGAGGCCAGCCTAAACACCGCTAAATGCTTTTCTCCTATGAAGTAACAAACATTCTATTTGTTACTTCACTATTAGGCACTAATAGGCACTATTTCCAAAGGCACCACGCTCCTACCATGAAGACCCTGGTGCAGGATTCAGAGGAAGGAGCAACGCAATTTCCAGAAGAAAATCAGAAAACCTCACAACAAAAACCAAGACTCCTTGACAATTTTCACTACCCCATAACCCAAAAAAAGTTGGGCTGCTGAATGCAAAGTCATCTTTACTCTGAACCTATGTCATGAATTAAAATACCTAAGGGAGATTACTTGACACTGCAAGGTTAAATCGCTGTATCTATCCATCTTGACAAGCTCAGCAACAGCTGTTTCAGCAGCAGCGTTCAATGTCAACCAACCGCCATCCTTGATTAAGCTGTGCCTGGCTTCTGAAAAACCTTCAAAGAGCTGCAAAATTCAAAGTGAAAAAAAGCTGGGCTCAAAGTCACAGAGGGATAATGTGGTGGGTTAAGCTGATTCAGAGAATCAGATCCCCTCATCGTCAGCATGATAGAGAATTCATTCATAAGAAAGCATGCACAAATACATTTAGGAAACTAATCTTCTATAAACAAGGGAGGGAAACAAGTCCCATTAAAGGGGCATATCAGAGCTGGACCATAACATACTGACACCCCGCAGAACCCACTATCGCTGCTGTGACTACACAGTTCAAGGATGTACAGTTCCTCTTACACAAGGTGTTATCACTCTGATTCTTATTCAAAGCTTGACTCTCAACAAAGCAATCCAGTGCTTGTCATGAGGTACTTGATAACTTCCAAACATGAGCTCCAAATGTGGATAACTAAGAAGGACATGAGGGCAGAAGACACTGATGGTTTTTTCACCTTTCTTTTATAATGTGTTGCTTAAACATAAAATATATTAGGTAATTAAACCACAGTGATTCTTCTCTTAGTGCTACAGATGTTCTTCTTCCAACTTATTAAAGAAGTAGCAAAACTTAGTTGAAATATGAATAGAGTTACACTTAATTTGATAACTTGAAGATACCCGTTTACCATACTAATTTTACATGTGACATGCACTAACACTGCAGTTTCAAGCTTCTCATAAGAACACATATTAGAAGGACAGAAAACCTTTCCTGGAGCCTCCTATGTCCAGTTTTCCATACAACCAATTTTGTTTTACTATACTGTCAACAGCTGATGTGTGTAACTCAGCTTGTGTTGCACCCTATCATATTGCACCATTGCAGAAGTGTGAGGTTATTGTTTTAGTTCTGTAACCTGGTCAACACACAGCAAAACAAAAGAAGAATAAAACTGGTAAAACACAAAGCAATCAATTAACATGCACCATTCATCATATAAGGCCTGAATCCAAAGGTTCCACTCTTCCAGGATACAATATAAAACAGCATGCAAAAAGAAGTATATTATAGAACTGCAATTACTACTGCACGTTTGTGAGAAAACTTACATGTTAAACTAAAGGAAAAAAAGTCAATATTTTCTGAGATAGTTAATGCAACTTAGGAGATATCAGTTTCGTACAATTAGAGAAACTCACTACAATATCAAAATAGTCAAATCATTGTAATTACAATAGCTAGAAAATTACAGGTTACACTGAGATTAACTGGCACATTATTCTGTAGAAATTTGCTTGATGCTTCTCCTGTCTGCCTCAGCTTACTGACATTATTACTTTCCAGTCACTGAATTTGCACTTATATCTTTCCAGTACATAAGTCTAAGTCATAATCCAAATATAAGTTGCACCTCTTCTCATTCTAAATGAGTTTTGTCAACGAAAAAGTTTTGCGCTTTGTAAGATGTTTTTTGGATACAGGTTCAATAGCACTCATTATACCACAAAGTCAGAGGTACAAATGGTGCATCAGTCTCTTTCAATCCCTCATAAAATGTTATCCAGTATTCAAGATTTATTTTAAAGAATACACTATTTCGGAACATTTTCGTTTAAGTTTACTTCTCAAGAAGTTTACTTTACTTTAAAACTAGAGATGATGCTATTAGAGGAAACAGTAGTATGATTATTTAATACCTCTGGAAATAAAGGCAGCTCTAGAGCCAACTCTAAAAGCACTAAAATACAGTTAAGCAAGAACCCTAAATTAAGATTTTTCACACTAAAAGAAAATTAAACATGATAAGTGGACATTTTAGTAGTTTTAAAAGTCTTGGCATTGCCAATTCTCTTTTAAAAACAGGCAGACAATAAATTTGTAATTCAAAATTACATCTAACACCTGTATGTTCAGCCCACTCCTCCTATGCTTGGGTGTATGTTGCATGCCACTGGAAGGGTCAGCATTAATTACATTACTCATTTAACCTTTTTCAGTGTTTAAAGAAAAAGATAGGGTATATTTTAGGGTATTTTAAAAATAATAACATTTCAACAGTGCCATCTTTTGGCAACTGGAATGTATTTCTGCTCAATATGCATGACCATGATCAGAATGAAACCTGCTAACACATACAAACTATTCTAGAATTAGAGTATTTGAAGTTAAGCTTGCTTTTATCCTCAATTCTATTCTTTTTGTTGACAAAAGATACCAGGCATTTCTTTCTTTCTCTTACAGTAGTCCAGGTGCATCATGGTAATATGGACTGCACGTTAAAGGTTTTGCTTAGCTTTTCCTCAGATAAAGCCAAGATGATAAGGAAATCCCTCTTGTGATGACATGCCCAGTTTATAATAATTTGTGAAGAGCAGTGACAGAGGTGTACAGGAGAGAGACAACTTCAAATATCACCACACGGTATGGTAAGAAACAGCTATTTTGCAGAATTAAACTAAACAGCCTTCAAAAAAGGAAACCAAACACACCTGCTCCAACATCTTCCTCCGAAAATTCCAATCAATAATGTTTCTATGGCAAATATTTTCAAGTTCTTCTGATAAGTATATTAAGACCTCAAGAATATTAGACCTCAATTTAACATTATTGAGCTTCCTCCTGTGATGCACACTGAGTCCTAGAACAATCACTATGTTAACACAAGGCTACGAGATATCCTTTGCTATACTAAAATTGCCTTAATAAAATTGCTAAAAGTACCCTGACAAGGACAACAGATTAGGTTATTTCTATACATATATTTAAGAGTCGAATGTGTGAGTGCAATACCCATCAACTTTTCCCCCACTCTCAAACGTTGCAGCTGCCTCATACACATACATGCTGTGCCTCCACACAAGCAGTGTCACTGACAGTAAGGCTAGGTGTAGTTACCCTGCAACGGCCAAAGTCAGCTCACTTCAAATCAGAACTTCAGTCATTTTAGTCATAGCAGGATTAATGCTTGCAGAGGTCCATTCCTCTTCCAAACTTCAGAGTTTTATTTGAGAAATTATTAACATAGTCAGCCCAAATAGAAACTTTTCAACTACAGAAGGCAGACCAGTAGACTTTTGAAGCCTACTGTGACTTTACCATGCAGGTTCTGAAGTAGTATTTTTCATTACAACTTACGAATCACGCATATATAGAAAAGAATGAAGACAGAAGTAAATTTTTTGTCTTCATTGACATTTGTGAACCCAAGTATCTAGCCACTGAATAGATTTTTTCCTGTTTATTGATTCCAGATTTTTTTTGCAACCCACTACTTGATATGTAAATTACATAAATATCAGGTACTTGTTAAGTAAGCTATGAACAGAACACTCAAAAGGCTTTAGGAACTAGGCAGTACATAAATTCAGAAATTATTTCATCTCTGAAGAAAGATGAGATTGGGCCACAACAGCAGCCTCTGAAGACTGAAAAAATGGAAACCAGTCATAATTCCAAAAAACCAACCAGAGTCTATTCTAAAATAAAGGCATTCTTTTGTTCCCTGCTACAGGTGTTACCTACCGATGAAAGACTGACTTTTAATACGAACAAAGAGGCAGTATGTCTCTCACACTCATTCAGACACTTACTAATACTCAATTTTCAAACATTAAGTGTTTTAGTTAACAGCTATTTATATAAAACAGATTCTGGTCTGGTTTTCCAGGGACTGGCTGCTCCCACCTTCCCTAAGCTCAAACATTGTGCTCCCTTTCGCTGACACATCCCTACTTTTGTCTCATGGCAGTCTCAACAGAAAGGAATAAGACTGACCTGTACTTCTAGCAGTGTAACCAACAGTCTCTTGAGGAATAGCATGGAATAAATACGGACATATGCATAATTAGAACAAAATGTAAAAGCTCATTGTCCAGCCAACAGCTACCAAACCACTTTTAACCAAAGGGACAAGACGGTACAGAAAAGGAACCTGGTTTTGCTCAGTGAAATGCCCTGAAGAGCACACCTGATATGAAGCCTTGGGCAATCACTCTACATAAATTACTCAATTTTTCAGAGACGGAAAGCGGTTAAGGGAAGAACCATCTACAGAATCTGCCAGAACAATAGTTACAATTCTAACAGATTCTCAGTGGAGGTGAGTAGATGATTATGGAAAACAAGAGGGAGTACATAAGGAGGAATAGGAAAAACTCCAGGGAACAAGCCAAAAAACAGTACAGATCAGCAATCCTGCACATGACATACCCCTCACTTTCCTACATGTCTTCTCTTCCATTCTCCACAGAACACAGCATTCATTTCCTCTCTCAATTCACCACTGCATCACTGACACCTCAGTTAAGCATCTCCTCAGATCATTTGAAAATGCTACATAACTAACCCAAAGAGCTCGGATATAGGAGTCTAGTACTCTCAGTCAAGGCTGCCATATATCATTACATGTCCACATGTCATAAAGGCTCTCGTCTTAACAAAAAAAAAAAAAAAAAAAAAAAAAAAAAAACCATAGAGTATGGTGGTATCCATACCCTGATACCTCAGTCATATGATTGCATACTACCTACTTAAAATAAATAAATAAACCACAATTTGCCTTCACTTTACAACAAAATAAGCAATTTGCAGCACACATACATCAAAAAAAGGGTAAAAGAAACATTGTAATTCTTCACTGAAGTACATGTGGAAAACTCTTCAGTGAAAACACAGAAGACACAACCAAAGCCAAAGGATTAATAGTGCAGTTGCTGTATTTTTTTAGTAATTCAGAATATTGAATACACTTTTTTTTTCCAATTCTTTTAATAAAAAAAAAAATCTATGATGAAATTCTATGAGCACATTTATTCTATGAATCTGTCACAGATTTAATTACAGAGAACAGCTTGTAACTTCAATTGTTTGCATCCTAAGCTTTCATGAGAAGCTTTATTATTCACTTAATTTTCAAAAGACTGGGCTTCAGAAAATAATGCTGGTCTGCTGGTAAGCAGGTTAGCCTTTAGAGACTTAGGCTGCCAATTTTACTGGTGACTTAAGGGAAAATGTCAATCTTATTTTACAGGCGACTAAAGCGTGCCACGCACATTGACTCTGGTGTTCAAGAGGGAAGACAAGACATTGGACATTCTGCTAAAAGGTATGTGGAGTGTTTAGAGGCTGTTCTCATGGATAGTTATCAAGCAGTCAGGAAAAAAAGTTCCTTGTTTGATTGCAGTGAGTTGCTGACACACTTTAACAAACCATGGTGATGCTGGGACATGCTCATTGTCTTGATGGAAGCATTTCATTAACCAAGGGCAATAAAGTCTTTTTCTGACTCCTTAATCTAGATGCAATGCTTCACTTTGAATTCTGAAAAACAAGAACCCATACAACCCAAAAGATCAACTAGCAAAACAAGTATTTTGTATTACTGACTTTGCCACCAGTAATCAGAAGAATGGAATAGTCGTGTCTCTTCAAATCTCATACACTCAAAATTCTCTCAAACCTTTTAGCTTTGTGCATGCTTGCCTTACACGCTCAAAACTAACACATCCTCTTGTAGTTATTAACTACTTTCAGAGAAAACTAGGTGAAAAAAAGTCAGCTACATCTTTTAAAGTCAGTTTGAGTTCCTCTGGACCAGAACTGTATGAGACACCAATTACAGCTGTTTAACTCCTGCAAGATGTCGTGTACAGAATTAAAGTAGTCTGAATGCCTTTGCTGCATTTTCTGAAGTGCATCCTGTTTGGATTTATTTTCAGCTGAATCCTAACAGTTTATTTCAGCTGCAATAAGTAATTCAGAAATAATTACAACATCTGTAACAGTTTCACCATCAAGTTATTATGCACTCGACCTTAACCCCTCCAGTTTAATTTTCATCTGAGAACTGATAAGATTGGTAAATTCATTTGTGGGAACCACTGCCTTTCACGCTAGCATTCACTATCAGGAAATGAGCATTCCTTACTTTGCAATTTGTTTTCTGCATGAACACTCCAAATAATAACAAGATTTGCAGCATGTTCTTGGATTATAGCACTCTGCAGGGATGCTTTGGTTTTGATATTAACAATCACTATAGTCTCAATTTCCTTCCAATCAGTGATGCCCTTGTTGCTTATAAAATTTGCTGTTCAACATCTACGCTATTCATTTACATTTCAGATTTTGTTCAGACTGGTGGAGGAAGAACATTACATCAGTTTCAACTTTTTTTTTTTTTTTTTTTAAAAAAAGATTTTTTACTCCCTGAAGCCTTCAAGCACTTTGTACAATGTATTACAAAAACTTTTTCTTCCTCACTGACGTCCCCAATTCCCCCTCCTGCAAAGAATGATTTGCTTTAGCCAAAACCCCAAAACAGGATGACAAAATTCAGAACAGGATTACAGGTGAGGCATCACCATAAATGAAAAGAAAGTAGAAATCACAAATTATGTGCTGAATGCCACTCAAAATAAACAAAGATTGCACTCCCTTTCGCATTTTATAATTCTCATTTGTAGGTAACCTCTTTTGCTGTCTTCCTTATACAACAAAATTATTGCTATTCTGAAGTCACACCTGGCTTTTATATTTTATCTACAAATCACACCATTTCTTCCACTACTTTCAACAAAATTGCTGACATCTAGCTTTATATTTATTTTTGTTTTACAGATAGAGCAACTGAGTTGAGAGATACCCATGAACATAAAGCACAAGGCAGCCTGAATAAGTAACCCAGAGCCAGCGCTGCGTGAGCTGACTCAAAGAAAGTGATTTAGCATACGTTCAGCCTTCCTGGATATTACTGGAAGGTATCTATTACCAGAAAGTATCAGAGACTGAATTCAAACTGAGTTTTTAATTTATAATTACGTACCCTGGCTATAAAACAAAGGCTCAAGTAGGTAATATTCTAAATCTTAGTTTTGCAAAAATTCTAATGCACTTGCATGAATCATTTAGCCTTTCCTGCTCTCATTTTATAATTTCCTTTTTCTCCTTTCACGTACAATCTGATATGCCATTAATATTGGAAATCCTTTCTAAAATAATCAGAAGGAGCAATAAAAATCCAGCAGACACATACAATGCTTCCAAGTACATTATTAGATTAAGTGTGCAATCTTTACATCATGAAACTCACCATTTAATTATTGTGCCCCAAAATCTTTTAGAGGAGAAAAATAATATCCAGCGTGCATAACAATACTATTCAATCTACAGAACTGCTCAGATATATCTGAATGATAAAATGTAAGTCAAAGTAAAAGGATTTTAAACCCCATATCAAAACTGTTCTAGTCCTTACAAAGCTTATTCTTGTTGCTACTGTGAAGTATGCTCTCAACAGACAAAATTCTTTCCTCAATTTAGGAATAATTCAATTAAACCCTATTTGGGGGTGACAGGTGCGTATTTCTGCTTCGTTTTGTTCCTAAAAAAAAGCTCCTGTCGTCACAAGTCCTTCACTTCAGCATTACAAATTCCAATGATTTATGCAAATCCTCCAAATTTCACTGCATGATATATGCTTTCTTTTGGTTGGGAATCACAAATTGGATTTTGTATGTCAAATATTGAAAAGAAAAAAACTGAAATAGGTCAGTGTTTTAAATATGATCGATTTCTTCAAAGGAAATAGATGACATGATGCATTACTGCAATAAGATACTCATATTTCTGCTATAAATCACAGGCTTCTGATAGGTCTTTTTCAGCCAGAACTTGTGCAAGACTACCTGGAAATGCTGCAAAGGGAACTTTCCGTAACGACTACTTTTTTTTTTTTTTAATATGTTGTATTTCCCCTCAAGTTGCTTTGACAGATAGACTTCAGGCATGGTTGTTTCTTAGTTAAAAACACTGAAGACTAGAAGGAATTACCGAGAAGTCACAGGACAGTTTTTCCTCATTGGAGAAAAATGAGTTTCAACAGTTTCACAAATGCTAGCCAGCCTATTTCTGGTATTATTAAAATAATGTAATACATGACAACTTTGATTTAAGCTACAAGGTGGAAGCTCCTGAAAAATAGATAGCCTCCCCCAGCCTGATGCCCCCATAAACCAGCATTCTTTTACTTTTTTTTTTTTTTTTTCTCCTTTTACCCAATTAGTTATACTAAGTTGTATTTTTGGGCTAACAGTAATCAAAGGGGTACACACACACACACACACACACAAGACTACTCTCACAGTTTAAGACAAAGAAGCAAACCAGGAATATGGTGCAAGTTTTTTCACTTCAGATAAAGAACATTTATGAAATCAATTTAGCTTTATTCACTAAAGATACACCAGACTGATCTGAATCATCTGAAAATAGACATAGATACAAGTTAGTTAAAGAGCACCATGCAGAAGCAGCACAGCAAAGGACCCAGACCTCACCACTTATGTTACACCATGCAAATTTCCATATTCAAATTAATTTTTTAATCTAAACAATAATTGCAACAACATACTCTTACGGTTTTTTTTCCTCATGCAGTGAAACTTAGGTTTGGATTCTAAACATGACACATCTTGACCTCATATAATTTTCATTAATTACAAAAGCTCCTTCAACAGCTCCTCTTCACACTTCTCACCTTAGCAGCTGGAACTGCAGAACAGGTAACTGATTCCTTTGTAGTAACCTAAGTGTAGCTTGCTGAATATCAGAAGAGAATAACCAACTTCTGTCATTTGAACAAGGAGCATCAACCAGTATCTATACAAAAAAGAGCAAAGAAGACAATTCACAACGCAGATATTCACTTTCTGAGAACTGTCTATCAAAGTACTTTTGCAAGCACTGAGAAGACCATATTTTACTTTCCATCTTGTGTGTGGGAACAATCTAACTACTATGCTGAGATGTGGCATTCTTAAGGAATCACCAGGTAGGAAAACAAAACATAAGAAGGTGCTGCTCCAAAACTACCCTCTACCTGGATGGATCACAGAATCACAGAATCACCCGGGTTGGAAGGGACCCCAAGGATCATGTAGTTCCAACGGAAGGTGCAACAATGGCAGAGTAGCAAGACCCCAAGCTGCAGTGAGTGAGGATCTGCTCAAACATGACAGCAGAAGGCAAAGAAACAAAGGAAAGAATGTACTTATCTTCAGAAGGCCTCCGGTAGACAGGGATCTCTAGCAAAAGATACCCTCATCTCCACCTTCAACCCTTAAATGAGGTCTGGGAAGGGGTGGGTGCTGGTTCCATCTCTTCTAATCGCTCAAGTGCATTGCTTGCAACTGAGCTCCCCTGGGTTGGCCCTGCCTACCCACCAGGTGCTCAATCACTGGCTCAAGCCGTGACTTTGCACTTCCACTACACACCTGAAGCCATAAGCTCTTCATTATCAAGGCTCCTTGTCAAGACTAACTGGATAACATCATCTAGCACATGAACACACATGCAGTAAGGTTCATCAAATGATTTCTGAGGCTCTGCAGATGTTTATATAACAAAGCTACAAGGTTGTGCGAATGTTCTTCTGAACCCAACAAAATAAGAAAACAAAGGGAGCAGCATACGAAAAGTAGTGGAATGTTACCTTGTCATAGAACTCAGGCTTAAGTTCTCCAATCTGTCTACCATCTAGGTTAGAGACAGTTATTAAGTTAAACAGAGGATCTGGGATGAAGGATTCCATTGTCTGTTTCAACCATCTTGATCTCAACTCATCATACTCGTTACAGTGAAACTGACCTTAAAATAATGAAAAGAAAGTAAATGTTCTTTAAAAAAAAAGTTACACAATTCTCAGAAATTCTACAGATACTTTCTGTGAAAGCCACTGAGCTTATAAACTATGTGCTTATGTTATCACACGTTTTATAGCACTGCTTGTTTTTTATAAACCCTCACAAATTTCAACACGTTCCTATAAAGCAATCCATGAATATTTACTAGGAAAAAAATAAAATACTTAAGTTAGCAATAGACTTCCACAGTAAAACAAACTTTAAACATAAGTCACGTCCAATGTGCTATCTGAAGATTATTCTAGGCTCCTTCTGCCATTGTGCTTAGATAACCAAGTATGTATCTCTTATAAATTAACTGCCTTTTAACTGAATGAAAGCTCAGCTGACTGCACCCCATGCTGCAACATGTCAGAGCAGTCAGAGCTTTTGAAGAAAAGTCACTTGTATTTATCAAGCGCAACAATACATTTTCTCTTACTTCCTGTTGCTATTTTATTAAAGTTTTTCCTTTCCCAACTCTGGACACCCATCTGTAGTTCATCCTAAATTCTATGTCTGCTATAGACAGCAGAATACATCTCAGCATCCAGCCACTCACATAGAGCCACAGTCAACTTTCCTTGAACCCTACTTCTCAGCAACAAACTGATACCTTTAGAAGCAGAGATAAAAATCAACAAACATTCCCCCTTAGCAAACTTTTGAAAGGGTAACCCACATTTCATTTAGCTCATCAGCAGGATTCCTCTAAGTGAGAGAGAATGAGAACCAGCTGTAATCAGTGAGACAGGTGGTTCTAATTAACATTCTCATCTGTAAGAACCTAAGTTGCTGCAAACATTTTAAGACAATTACCCAAACTAACAGACAAACTTGGAAACAGCAACCAAGGCTTAGTTGAACCCCCCAGCCTAGCAGAACTGGGCAACACCAAGCAGCAGCTTTCTAACATGTTAGGGTTATCTCAGAGCTCTCTTCTGCAACATGTAGATAAATCAAGAGTGGAACTTATTAAATACTGGTATAGACCAATTTCTTGCCATAAGCTTTCTTCCCCTGCCTAGATCTAGCATTTAATCTATATTCTATTTTACACTGGTTCATTTATTTACTTACGCTATTTGCATAGCACTGCCCAGAATGGAAGCAGGGAGGAAAAAAGTACAAACATTCTAGAGTTGTAAATTACTTAACTTCATGGGTCAACAAATCTACAAAGGACTTGAAGTAAAATTCAATTCTTAGAAGTAATATAAAGAAATTAGTAGGAAAAAAAAAGAAAAACGAAGCTACTCTGCATCTGTCTGCCAGTATGCAGTAACCTATATTTAAATAACTTATGCCATTTTCATCAGTTTTAGGTAAATAGAATTCAAAAGAATGTTAGCAAACAGCACCGAACTAAAAACTTTTATTAAATACCCACCACCCCATTTCCAACTCTCATATAGAAACACATACACAACTCAAACAGCCCAGATGCAAATCAGCTTCTTGATACAGTACCTGGACGGGCACACTGCAGGATCACTACTGATTTACCCCCTGGCGCAGCACAGAGATCCAAAACATCTTCCCCATCCTTCACCTCTAAAGCCAGCACTGGTAACACAGAAGCAGCGTTGAGTAGATAATATTCTTTCAGTTTACCAGTCTGGTGTTTTTGTGAAGGGAACCTCCTAGGAGTTCTACTGACATAACACTTCAGTGATCTTGGAAGATAGGGCAAAGTTCCTCTGAAGGCAGGATGATATCCCTGTGCATTCAAGGTGTCCTCCAGGTCAGCAGTATGGCTGAATTTGTTGAGCAGGACAGCGTGCTGCCAGTACGATGGGTATGTGAGTACCTCTCTAGGTTGGAAAAAGGAAAATCTATTTAATAACTTGACAAGTAAGATGAACTTCCCACCACACAAGAAGCCTCTTCTTACATATGGATAACCAGATGATTCTTCTGCAAACAAAAAGGAATCATCCTGATTAGATATAGTTGTGAAAAACAGGCAGGAAAAGAACTTCAACAGGAAATCAAGCCATCATTTTCCTTAGTTATTGCATTAAAACACTAACTTCTTTTAAGTAAGGTGTTCTCAATTTTTCCAAATTCTTTAACAAACGACTGTGGAAGTTATAACATATGAAACACAACTTTTTTACCTCTCTAGGGGCAAATAGCAACTGTAACGTTATTCATCAGAAATCACAGCAAAAGCAATCCCATCCGCTTTGCAGTGGTCATTCCAGCCAATGCTGTATACATGCATTAGTAAAATGCAATTTTTACAAGTGTCCTTTGCTCAATTTCTATGTACGTTCTACAATTGCTGCTTCAGGAAAAAAAAACAAAAACAAAAACCAAAACCAAGGTGAAGAGACATTCCTTGAAGATAATCAAAAAGCAATGCTTAAATACAGGAATGCAACTGTTCTTATTTCAGTTTGATTTTTTCAGGCTTTTCTTCAAAGATTTCCCATTTTCCATTTGAATTCCTATCTGCAATATTCACTGACTAAAAGCAGAACATAAATTGATCCAGCCTAAGAGTTTTTAGGTTGATTCAGTTCAACTAATGCTGCACTTTCATGCTTTTATTTACACATATATATTTTCAAGAGGTCATTCAGAGTAGTAACATGGTTACTAAGAATATAAAAGAAACTTTTCCACTCAAATAATGTGGCAAAGCTCACATGAGCATTCATCTTGAAGCTAACTGCTTTTGTTCACATTCCTTATACACAAGCTAGGCAATAAACTCCCCCAGAAGTGCTCTTCTATGGCTTTTTTTATGAGGAACTGCCATCTAGCAGGGAAGGCAAGGTGTCCTCTCTGCATTCCAGTTTTCCAGCTGCTGTGTGATCAAGGCCCAAGTTAAGCGACGCACTTCTCTGTACAGATACACAGCCAGTTCTCAATTTCTTCTAACATCTCAACTATGAAGCTGTAGAAAAATACTAAGAGCAGCTGTGAAGTAAAAAGGGTTACTTTTTTAACTGTTCTATAGAACAGCTAACAGAGCATGCAAGACAGTAGTATTCTGGCAGTGCACACGCACACACAGGTGAACAGAAACTTAATCACCACATCAAAAAAATCAATGTCAGGGAAAAACGTAATAATTCCAATATCTAACCTTCTGTTACTTCCTGTTGTTATTACAGTTCTAAATGACAAATAAAGTGGAACAATTGCTACAATCTATGCAAAACTCTTTTGGAAGTTAACTTTTAAGTGCTTTATAAACTATCAGAACCTCTCCCATTCCCCTACCCCAGTCTGCCTCAAACAACAGACCTGATGCTGCTCCATGCATCTCCCAGCTCTGTCGAGTACTGCTTCTCAAAGTGGTCCAGAACAACTTGACAGATTTGCTTTTGGAGCTTTCCTTTGGTTTTATTTTCCAGCTTCGGAGAAAGGAGTTAAAAGGGCAAAAAAACAATAACAACTATTAAAAACTATTACAATATTTTTTTCACATTAAATCAATTAGTATCAGTGATAATCAAGATGTCGAGGTGGTATGCCACACATATTAAAATGTAACAAACTGAAGAACTAAGCTAGGTCCTCTCTCCTTCCTCACCTGTTAGTGAGGGCAATCAAAGCCTGACAAACATATTCCCCCACCATCCACACTAGGATAATGTAGTGGGTCCTGTGGCTGTGTGATATCGGGAGCAAAAAAAGCAGAGCATGACTGAAGAGAATGTCTTCCTATTGCTAAGGATGTGAAAAACTATAGGAAGACGTTGTACAGGTACACTGCCCAGAAGAGACAGGCCAAAATGAGTGTACCTCATTTGGTAAATGTTAAAGGAAAACTGGCTTCAACGGACGAAGAGAGAAGGCTGAGGTACTGAATGAGTTCTTTGCCTCAGTCTTCGCTGGCGGCCAGGATTCCAGTATTTCTCACATCCCTGAGCCCTGTGTCCCTAAACCTCTAGGTGGTGACCAGGGCAGTAAATCCCCCCCCACTGTGAGGACAGAGCAAGTCATGAGACTGAATGCGTACAAGTCTATGGGGCCAGATGGCATGCATCCCTAGGTTCTGAAGGAGCTGGCTGAGGTGGTTGCCGAGCCACTCTCCACCATATTTGAAAAGTCGTGGCTGTCAGGTGAGGTTCTGGATGACTGGAGGAAGGGTCACGTCACTCCCATTTACAAGAAAGGGAGCAAGGAGGACCCCGGGGACAGACCGGTGAGTCTCACCTCCGTGCCTGGGAAGATCATGGAACAGATCATCCTGGATGACATGTTTGATCATATGAGGAATGAGCGTGTGATCAGAGACAGCCAGCATGGCTTCACCAGTGGAGCGTCATGCTTAACCAATCTGGTGGCCTTCTATGATGGAGTGACGGCATCGGTGGACAAAGGAAAAGTGACCGATGTCATTTACCTGGACTTGAGCATGGCCTTTGACATGGTCCCCCACCAGGTCCTTATCTCAAAATTGGAGGAATGTGGATTTGATGGATGGACCACTCGATAGATAAGAAACTGTTTGAAAGGCTGCAGACAGAGGGTTGTCATCAATGGCTTTATGTCTAGGTGGAGGCTGTAATGAGCGGCATCCCCCAGCAGTCTGTCTTGGGACCAGTGCCCTTTAACATCTTTATCAGTGACATCGATGACGAAATCGAGTGCAACCTCAGCAAGTTTGCTGATGACACCAAGATGAGTGGTGCGGATGACACAGTTAGAAAGAAGGGTTGCCATTCAGAGGGACCTCGATAGGCTGGAAAGGTAGGCCCGGGTGAACCTAGCAAGGCTCATCAGCAAAGAGCAAGATTTTGCACTTGAGCCGGAGGAATCCTAGGCATTTATACAGACTGGAAGGAGCGGTCCTTGAGAGAAGGACCTGGGGATTCTGATGGATGAAAAGCTTAACATGAGCCAGCAGTCTGCCCTTGCAGCTTGGAAAGCAAATAGTATCCTGGACTCCATCAGAAGAGGGGTGACCAGCAGGGACAGGGAAGAGACTGTCCCTCTCTACTCTGCTCTTGTGAGGCCCCATCTGAAGTACTGTTTCCAGGTCTGGAGCCCTCAGTACAAGAAAGAGAGAGAGCTATTGGAGAGAGTCCAGAGGAGGGCCACAAAGATGATCAGGGGACTGGAGCACCCTCCCTACAAAGACAGACTGAGGGAGCTGTGCTTGTTCAGCCTGGAGAAAAGAAGGCTGTGGGGTGACCTCATTGCAGCCTAAAGGAAGTACCTAAAGGAAGCCTAGAAACAGGAGGGGAAGCAACTATTTGAAAGGGTAGATAACAGCAGGACAAGGGAAAGTGATTTTAAAGTTGAAGGAGGGAAGATTTAGGTTGAATGTCAGGGGAAGTTCTTTACTGTGAGTGGTGAGGTGCTGGAACAGGCTGCCCAGAGAGGCTGTGGATGCCCCGTCCCTGGAGGTGCTCAAGGCCAGGTTGGATAGAGCCCTGAGCAGTCCAGTCTAGTAATAAATGGGGAAGCTGGCAGCCCTGCCTGTAGCAGGGGGGTTGGAGATTCATGATTTTTGAGATCCCTTCCAACACAGGCCATCCTGTGATTCTCTGAAAAGACTACTTCCTAGAACCTGGAACTTGGCAATCACTTCTGCCAAGGCTTACCTACACACTTAAGTAAAATCCATTGAAATCATTGTACAAGTTCTCTGGAGCCACAAAGTACTGCAACAATGAAGTTATTCCAAGAATAATAATTCGAACCATGGAATTGCTTGAGTTGGAAGTGACTCTTAAAGGCCACTTAGGCCAACCCCCTGCAAAGAACAGAAACCCCTACAGCTCCATCAAGACATAGACATATGTTTCACTTCACAAGAAAGAAGAAAGAGCTTCTGGTTTCTGAACAAAGCTGTACTATTCACAAAGCGGACACAGAACTTTGCCGGGCTTTCCTCCTTGGGGCCGTGCCACACCACCCCCCTCCAAGCTAGGACCATCACTCCTTCACTTCCCTTACAGCCTTTCACGGCTCACCCTTAAGCACGCAACCCCGAACACACCACCACCACCCCCCCGTCGGGCGGTGCAGGAAGGGGCCGGTCGTTCCTCCCCGCCCACTTCCGGCCCCGTGCCGCCGAGCGCGGCGCCTCACCTGCTCCGGCGTCTGGGCGGCCCCGCGTCGCCGGAGCAGACCGACCCCGGTGGGGAGCGGCGGCAGCAGGCGACCTGCCGCCTGGGGCAGCCTCATGGCCGGCTGTGGGGCGGGGCGGCCGAGGGCTACTCCTCCCAGCTGGAGCACTGCACTGCTCTCTACCGGTCAGCTGGCTGCGTGCTGGAAGCGGGTTGTTTTCTTCTTTCTTTCCTTATTTTTTTTTTTTTTTTTTTTTTTTTTTTTTTTTTTTTTTAAAGAGACATTGGAACTACCGTTCCATTGCTCAGCATCTCCCCGTAAAACACTAGAGACAGAATCAGAGGTTGTAAAGACTACTAAGATCATCGACTCCAACCACCAGCCATCACCACCAGTACTGCCCACTAGCCATGTTCCTCAGTGCTGCAACCACACGGTTCTTCAACACCTCCAGGGATGGGGACTCCACCATCTCCCTGGGCAGCCTGTGCCAATACATTGCCACATTTTCTGAGAAGAAATAATTCCTAGCATCCAACCTGAACCTCCTCTGGTGCAACTTAAGGCCATCTCCTCTCACCCTATCACTGTTACCGTGAGGCCTACCCCACCTCACCACAGCCTCCTTTCAGGCTTAGAGTGGTAAGATCTCCCCTGAGCCTCCTCTTCTCCAGTTCCCTCAGCTGCTCCCCATAAGAGCTGTGCTACATACCCTTCACAGCTCTGTTTCCCATCTCTAGACATGCTCCAGAGGCTCAGTTTGCTGAAACAAGACCATGGAGACCTGCAGGCTCCTTGTGTGAGGAAGGACATCAGTTAGTTCTTTTAGCCTGCTTTTGCTGTTGTTGCTGTGGCCCACTTAAACCAGTACACTGACTTCTTCAGTAAGAGCAATTTGGAAACAGCAAGTTCCTCTAGCAGGGCTCTTTGCTAATGACTGCTTGTGCAGCTCCTCTGCACTTACACTGGACTCTAAAAAACAGAATGGAAAGGGGTGCAAAGGTAAAGGCAAGAGCGCCAAATAAATATTTGAGTTTCAGGCACTGACTAATGAAGACTAGGAACATTCATGCTCACCTCATGCAAATGATCGTCAAACTTCAAAGCTAGTTTAAAGTGTTTCAATCAATATCCTGAGGAGCCAGTGGGTGAAATGGAGTGTTCCTGCATACTCAATTGAAAGGAAACCAGAACGGTTTTTAATAGATGAGTTGTACCACCAGATATGAAATAAAGCTGGTCTAAAAGTACAGTTCTCTGCAGCTGTAGTTCTGCCAAGTCCTATTACTAACATACGCAAGAAAATACATACAGTTGAATTGTACTTTGCCAATAACACAAACCACAAGCCTGCCTTAGTGAGGCATTAAGTGTGATCAGTACCATGCTCAATACCTGCCCTACAGTCATGGAGTGTAATTAGTACTGTGCTATTTATGTGCCTGAGAAAGGCTTTATGTGGAGAGTCCAGGATGAAGGAGGAAGTTGTGGGATGAGGGAAGCACACCTTACAGTTCTCACTCTGCACTTCCCTCAACCTCAGTCATTCCAGTAGCCCAAGAGGAAAATAACTTGAAGTTATGTTAAATTCATATTCAGTGAGGCGTACAGACAGAACATCAACCTTTCCATGGCCTATTTCCCTAAGTTTTGTAAGAAGTGCAGGTCTTGTTACCACAGAGCAGTTGCCAAGAGCAATCCTGGGTAAGGAAACAGTTTATCTGAAGGGGGGAAGTTCTTCTATCTTAGGATAAACATCTCCAAACTACATTTGCTTTTAAAATTTAGAGCTTTATATACTAGCAATGCAAATGAGGCTTGTAGACATAAAATATTTTTGACTATTTTTGCCTCAAAAATAAAAATTATGATAATGTGGGAAATGTTGATGCTGTACATTAGTTTTAGTGTGGGTATAAATACAATCTTGAGCAAATAAAAAAGTAACATAAAAAAAGAAAAAGCTGCTGTGGTCAATACATTTTTATAAACAAAACGGTATGAAACATTTTCAGTACTTTGGTCATTTATTGGTACAGATTATTTTAAAAGCAGAAACAAAACTGATACACGTGTCCACACACATAAGACGCTTAGCACACATTTCACACATAAGTAACAACATCTTACCTTTTAGTTTCTCAAATTTTGTTTCCACAGCAGTATTTAGCTTTATTTTTTTAATAAAGACTTCAATTAATTTATTTTTTATTAGTGTTAATATAAAAGGGCAATGCATTTCTAGAAACTGAAACTGTAAAAAAAAAAAAAAAAAAAAAAAGCAAAAATGGAGTCAAAATAATGAAGCCAAAATAATGAAGTGGTAACAGATTAAAATTGGTTAAGATTGGGATTGCACTTATAAAAAAATATTCAATCCTTCCTCCAGTAAATATCATGTTTGTTTGAAGTGAAAATGACTAAGTCTCTCAAATCATCAAACTGAACCATAATACACTATTAGAATATAAGAAAAGTATTCTCATTCTGACAGTCACATACAAATTGTTTTGTCTGTCTGCCAAATTTGCAAGCCTGGAATACTCCTCTCTACCCAATTCAAACTTCATATTTTTAAGACTGATTCTTTTTTCCACTCAAACATACTCTTAAAATCTTAATTACTCATGTCATTTCAATATGGTATACTTATTTGTGTAACTTACTGACACTGCGGGTATGCAGCAAAGATTTCTAATGTCAAAGTGCAGAATGCATCACATTAATGTAATTTCTTCTCCAATCATTAAATAATATCACTTTATGGAAAACTGAGAGCAGAATGGAAAATCAGCAAAGAGCACTTCTTAAAAAGACTCTGAATAAGGGTTCTGTCCTTGTAACTAAGTGGCACGGCTATATACTTTTGTATAATATACCAATGGTTGCCTCGGAAGTAAAAGGAAAGACGGCATATAGAGCATGTCAGTGAAAACGTAACATAACCATTTCTAACCTGTTTTACATATTCCTTGTATTTGATCTTCTTAAATGTAAAATTAAAACACTACACAGGGACATTATATAACTTCTTAAAATTCTGGAGATTCTTTTATTTTCAAGATGGCATTTTACTGTTAATGAGATTAAAAAGTGCTGGAGCTTAAACGCATATTGGATGATTCAGTTTTTCATCAGAACTGATGACTGAATTAGTGCAAAACTTTCACAGTGTGCAATTTTATTGTATGTTGTAACAGACAAAACAATATTCAGCTCTATTTTTCAAACTGAACTTATTACCTACACCCAACTCAGTTAACAAAACTAAAACAATGTATAAGAAAAAAATCAGGCGATTCAAATAGCTTAATTTTGTAAAAAATGTATTTACATTAAAGTTCCCTTTCTACCTACCTCCCTTCAGATTGCCAGAAATAAGTAATAAAGGTAATGTAATCCCTAATAAGAGATATTGCTACTGTAAGAAAAATGTTAAGCCAAACACATTTTACTTGCATGTATTTAGGTATCAGCTTTCTAATGCTTTCTGGGTGTTGTTTTTATTGATAGTAGGTAGGAAAATCCACATATATTTTCAAATAATTTTATAAAAAGTTAGAAAAATATACTTGATATTTGTTGTTTAACCTGCCTATATTCACCCTAACATACATAAAAAAAATGCATTAGAACCATTTATTAGCTGCAAAAGTATCAACCACTGCACAGCACCTGGTGAAAGGTGTCAAAGAGAACATACAATCCAATATTTTATCATCTTGAAGGTATTTTTCTTCGGGTTTATAGCTATGGATTTTCACAAGTAAACCCAACATGTATTCCGTACTGTGTTCATAGGAGCTTCCATGAAAACACAGATCTTCCTTGCTTTCATGCTTTCTTCACCCTGAAGTGCTGGTGATGTGAAAAGTAAATGACAAAGTAGAATAGAATGAACTCTGTGTTTAACTGTTACCAAATTTTTACTTTGCAAGAAGCTCATAGACTGTCATTTTAAAAATTTTCATTCATGGACAAAACCCATTTTACAATACAATTTCTTGACCATGCTTTTTCATTGTTATCTGGGATCCAGTTAAGCAGTGACATCATGGGCATCACTGTTTGGTCTTTGGCGTACAGTTAATGGTGGCAGAGGTTTTCCATAGAAATCTGTATAAAAAATGCCAGAGAAGAAAAACACATTAAATGGATGTTTACCATCTCCTTTGCTTAATAAACTGTTTAAATAAGGCCAAATGTTGTTTCCATAGCTGACATGTTTAGAGCTAATTCCTACAAAGCAACTTTCAGGCATAGTGCTAACAGCTGCTGGTGTAATGTCCAAAAAAACCACATTTAATTACATTTTGTTAAACATGCATCAGCACTTGGAAGATCACGTCCAGAAGTAATCTACAAACATCCTGTAAACGACTGTTTATAAGGGTGGATAGTGATAGGACAAAGAGGAATGGTTTTAAACTGAGACAGGGAAGGTTTAGGTTAGATATTAGGAGGAAGTTTTTCACTGAGAGCATGGTGACACACTGGACCAGGTTGCCCAAGGAGGCTGTGGATGCCCCATCCTTGGAGGCATTCAAGGCCAGGCTGGATGTGGCTCTGGGCAGCCTGGTCTGGTGGTTGGTGACCCTGCACACAGCAGGGGGGTTGAAACTGGATGATCATTGTGGTCCTTTTCAACCCAGGCCATTCTATGATTCTATGATCCTAAATATAGAGCATGAAACATGCAAAGTATAGAACTGGCAACAGAGAAAATGAAGTATAAAATTTGAATTTTGGTGTATTCAGTGCAGCTGTTGCAATCAAGTTTTAAGTGACAGTAACACTAAGTAGCACCCAAAATTTTGTTTCCTTTTATGCATGGCATCTATCTTGAAAAGGATACTAATTTTCTAGAAGAACTATATTATGAATTTTTAGATATAGGTGTAACATTACCTGTTTCCAATAAAGGAATTTAAAGGAGGAAAATCATTCAAAACTATTAAGTACCTTCAAAGCTATTAAGTACACCAGAAGAGAATAAGCATCATCCTTAAATATTTGCTAGTGATACAAAAGAAAAAAGAAACAAGAGACAGGTCATGCAGAGAGGTACATACAAAATGTTTCACAAAAGGAAAAAAAAGAAAAAAAAAGAAAAAAAAAAAAGAAAAAAAAAAAAAAAAGATGGTAAGAGGAGGCAGGTATCAAAAAGAAAAACTAAGTAGCTTTTTGAATTATTCAAATCTCAACTTCAGTTACATGGACAATTTCCTCCCCAGCAAAGATTTAACAACACGCCACCAAACACAAAATTCAACTTTAAGAGAGCATAGTTTTCCAATAAAAGCTGTATTACACTTGTTCTAAACATGAAATAACTTGAATTAAAACTGCATTTCCGAGCTAAAGCTAACAAAAACAAGTTGTATTACGTTGCTCTAAGAATCTAAGAATATGTATACATGTGTGTAGGATCAAGCTTTTAGCTATCACTGCATAAGCAAAATGCATAAGCAAACTTCTGTACTCTTGGAATCCCTTGACTTTAATGGAACTAACTCAGTATTCCATCAACATCTGAAAAGCAACAGAACTGCTAAAAATGATTGCAGGGTAGATGAAAACCTGCACAATGGATGTTTTATTACTGTCAGCTCTTCGAGGTCTGGCAGACAACTTAAGGACTGGCAGACAATTTTAGCTCCTATTATACGTAAGACAGGTTCATCATTCCTGCAAATGCATTCTCTAGTGGCAATAAACAGATACTACCAAGTGTTGCGCTAGAATCATTACCATGACAGGAAAAATTGCAGTCCTTAGTGGAAGTAACTAATTAAAGATTGAAATAGTTTACTATACTGCTTGTTAACTTTGCCTTAAACATCCAGCACAACGTTCTCTGCTAAGAATGACACAAAATGACACAATCTATGTCCTACATAGCCCAATAACGAACACAATTTTAAGTTTGCACATTAAATTATTAAGATGGATTTACATCTCTGATAACACCTTGCATTAAAAACAGACCTTTGCATTGTTGTTTTTACCTCATACTACACTAGTTTTGTGTATTTCTGCAGCAATACCAGTACTAGAACTGTGTTCAGTTTTGGGCACCTCAGTACAGAAAGGACATTGAGGTGCTGGAGCAGGTCAAAAGAAGGCAACAAGGCTTGTGAAGGGCTTGGAGAATGTGCCCTATGAGGAGAGACTGAAGGAACTGGGGCTGTTTAGTCAGGGGAAGAGGAGGCTGAGGGGAGACCTTATTGCTCTCTTCCAATATCTGAAAGGTGCTTACAGTGAGAGTGGGATTGGTCTCTTCTCACTGGTGAGAGGTGACAGGACGAGGGGAAACGGCCTCAAGTTGCACCAGGGTAAGTTTAGGTTGGGTATCAGGAAAAACCCTTTCTTTACAGAAAGTGTTGTTAAGCACTGGAATAGGCTCCCCAGGAGGTGATTGAGTCACCATCCCTGGATATATTTAAAAACTGTTTGGATGTGGTGCTCAGGGACATGATTTAGCAGAGGGTTATTAGTTAGGGTGGTATGGTTAGGTTGTGGTTGGATTTGATGATCTTTAAGGTCTTTTCCAACCTGAGCGATTCTATGATTCTACATCTCTGCCTCACTTAAAAAAATAGTAATAATACAGAAGCAAAGAAATAACTGCTATCCTGAAGTCATAAACCTTACACTAGATTATACACGAATTCTGGGAAACATCTATTCCTGTGTCTTTTCATTGACTAGCATAAACAAACAATATAAAAACTTGTTTTGAAGCATAAGAGGGCTGGTTTCTTGACGTATATTGAAAAGCTATCAAATGATTCAGTTATATATGCTCTTGGACATGGACTTTGAATGTACTCCTGAAAATAATCTCTGTGCAGAAACAAAGGTCACTGAACTTTTAAATGCAGTCTTTAACTTAAATACTTAAAATCTCAAAAGAAATAAAGCCTTATCAAAGTCTCAGCTGAAGGAAATTAAAAAAAAACAAAATCCAAAAACCAAAAACCTATAAGCCTTCATCAAAAATTGCGTCTTCAAGACACTTGCCATCAATTATCATGAAATCAAGCTAGGAGCCTTGGCTCAATCCCAGAACTACAACATAATCAACAGATGTGGAGCGTAGTGGGAAGAGTTGTGTGATCAGTATATCACAATGGACAGTTCTGGGCTCTTCAGCAGGGACAAGGATGGCAGATGAGGCAGGAGATGGCTGTGTGTGAGGGACGGGATGGATTGGGTAAGGATGAAGGGTGAAGCAAATAAAGCAACTATCAGTGTGGAATTCTGCTATAGGCCTCCGAGCCAGGATGATGATGTTGAGGAACTGTTCTTCAAGGAACTAAGAGATACCTCTAGGTCATCCACCCTCGTCCTAAAGGGTGACTTCAACTTGCCAGATGTTCACTGGGAATACCACACAGCTGACAGAAACAGGTACAGGAGATTCCTAAAATATCTTGATAACTTCATGATACTGGTTCTAAGGGAGCCAATTCGGCAAAGTCCTCTCCTAGTTTTGTTGCTTGCAAACAGAGAGGGTCCCATGGGTGAAGTGGCAAATGATGGCCATCTTGGCCATAGCGACCGTGAAGTAGTTGAATCTAAAATCTTTTATGATTGGAGGAAAATTGACATTAAAATTTCAATCCTGGATATGGAGAGAGCAGGGTTCAGGCTGCTCAGTGAACTACTTGGCAAGGTCCCCTAGTAAACTATTTGAAGGCCTTGGTGTCCATCAATGCTGGACATTTTTTAAGTACCACTTCTTAAGAGCACAGGAATAAGCAATTACAATATGTTGGAAGTCATGTAGGCAGGAAAGAAGGCTGGCTTGTCTAAGCAAGGAGATTCTTATAGAGCATAGGTGGAAAAAGAAGGTATATTGCCACTGGAAGTGAGGCTGGAAAAACTGTTGTTATCCATTCTAGAGAGAAAATTGTGTGGCTAATGTACTGTGAGGGACAACAAAGAGGGCTTTAAAAAATATTTTAACAGCAAAAGAAGGACCAGAGATAACATTGGTTCACTCTGTGATGGGGATGGTCACTTCATAAACAGTGACAAAGATAAAGCAGATATGTTTTATGCCTTCTACACCTCTGTCATCAACAGTAGTGATGAGCACTAGGAACTCCGCTCCCCTGAGCCAAAGAAAGCAGTTGCTGAAAAAGTAACAGTATTTATAGGTGTGAAGTCCACTATTAAAATGGCCATTAGCATGAAATTCTTATTCAGAGTAAAATGGCAATGTTCAAAAAAGATGAAGAAAGAGAGAGTCTAATGACATAAGCTTTTTTTTGTTTTTCTTTAGCATCCAATTAAAGAGAAAGTGAAGATTTTTTCAGTGTTCATTGAAAGAGTATCCATTCAGAGTCCATACTGACTCATACATAGCAGGTTACTGAAAATAACTTTTAGCTTTCACCATGTTGGAAATAACAAAAAAAAAAAAAAAAAAAGAAAAAAAAAGAAAAAAAAAAAAGGCTGAAATAGCTCAAGAAATACATGTTACTGCTCTATGCTGTTTCTGTTATTAACAAAACTTCTGACAAAACAAATCTCTGGCAGAAGCCCAGGCGACATTTTTAATCTGCAAACTGCTGAGCGCTCTAAGTTTCCTCTGACCTCAGTGGTTACCTCTGGTCATTAGACTGTTCCCTTACCGATGTGTTTTCTATCTTTAGATCCCAAAATATTTTCATTACTGTTTCTATTTTACAAATAAACTAAAGAAGCACAGGTCTCAGGTCACTGATCTTACACACCTGTGAGTAGAGAAACTAGCTTAATTTTTTTTTTATTCTTCCTTGTCCACCCATGCTTTTCCTACAAAATGTGACACCTCCCTTAGGCATAGACTGAGTTAAAAAAAAAAAAATTAAAAAAACCCACAATTATCACCCCTTCCCTTTCTTTCCCTCCCTACCTCTCCATCTGGATTTTCTGTCTTGCCTTCTTTTCTCTACATTCCTTAAAAAAAAAAAAAAAAAAAAAAAAAAAAAGCAGAAAGATGGCTTTGTGATTAAAATTTTCTGAAACGCAGACTAAAGACTACATTTTATGTACGTTCCTTTGGAAAATAAATGTGTAGTCTCAGAGATTTTAATTCTCCTTTAGCCAACTTTTGATTATTTGTGTGTTGGTTATCCTTTGGCAGAGAAGCTGCACATTCTGTTGCTTCAGAAATTCGGCAGGTATGTCCACATGGTGCTGTATCACATGACCTTAACCATGACTTGAAACGATTAATTCAAGGATTAAACCTGATCTCTTTTCTCTATAAACTCCTGAATTAATGTTTTCTTTGATCAAGTGTGTCCATTGCTTTAGTATGCTTATCCTCCTCTCATACTACTCCAAATGTCTTCATGTTTTTTGAAAAACTGAAAAATAAAAACCATAAGAAAAATGAAGACTTTTTCATCTAAAACTAAGAATGTATGGTTTACCCACTTATATCCTGAATGAAGTATGTGTTTGCACACTTAAAGTAACTATCCTAGTACTGTCTATAATATGCATTTTTATAATATTTAGGTTCATTCTGTTTGAACAAATAACAACTAGCTTTTAACATCCCATACAATGTTAAATTTTGCAAGGGGATCTGAAAGAACTTACATCTTTGGTCCAAAAAAAAAAAAAGAGGGAAAAAAGATATGAGATTTGAAAAATCAAAAAGATGCTTTCAACTAAATTATAGGGTTAGCTTTTGGTCAAAGAAAACTGACATTGAAAATTTAAAAAAAAAAAAAAAAAAAGAAGAATGAAATGACTGTAGAAGCAAACAAACAGTGGAGAATGCTTTAAGAAAGTTCAAAACCCAAAATGTTTTAAATTACCAGTATGATGTGTTTCACCAAGAGGCTCGAGTTTTCGAAGTCTATTAAGTTTAGGAGTTCCCCATCCAACTAAAGAAAAACAAAAACTGTCAAAATACATCTCTACTTGATTCTGAGAAAATTTATGGACACCAGTCTCTTTTTGGAGAATTCAAAGCATTTAGGAATGGAAAAAAAAAACGCATTATACATTTGATGAATTCCACTTAGATAATTTTAAAATAAAATGATCTACCCTTAAAAACACTGATATTTTGATTACCCACTGATATTAGTCTGACTCCTTTCCTGTGCATGTAAAAATAACAACTTCTCCCCGTGGTATGAATGAAATCAATACTGCTAAAACTTCAGATTGTGAAGTGGGAAACTACATCAGAGATTTCTTAAAGAAGTTTTGGCAGTATATCTCTGTGTGCATACCAGTTTCATCATTGACAGATAAATATTTTAAAAGTTTAAAAACCACAGATTGAGACATCAGTTATTGCTTATTAGTACGTTTACCTGGTGGAAGAGCTGGTGGTGGTGTAGGATTTGGGGGAACTGCATCATCTCCATTAATGGGTTCTACTCTGTGGCCTCTTTTTAATTTGTTTTTTTTATTTTTCTTCTTACTGTTATCTATACGGAACAGAAATAATTAAATGAATATATAATTACATACCACATGGTTATATTCAGAGAACATGTTAAATCATCTTTTAATATGATCACTGGGGTGAGATGCATGAGCGTTTTTGGTCTAGATTTGCACAATACAACAAAAGTTTGTGAAATGTGCAATGTACACAGCACACTTTGTTACTGTAAGCATAAAATATATGCAAACTCTACATTTTAATAAACAAATTCATCTTAGCTTGGTAGCGATGGCAACTGGATCACATATTAGATTATGATAACAAAGGACTCAGTTTCAGCTGTAATCACAGAATCATAGAATCACCAAGTTTGGAAAAGACCTCCAAGATTATCCAGTTCAACCATCCACATGCCACCAATATTTCCCTCAAAAACATGTCCCTCAGTACAACATTTAAACATTTCTTGAACACCTTCAGGGACTGTGACTCCACCACCTCCCTGGGCAGCCTGTTCCAGTGCCTGACCACTCTCTCAGAGAAGAAGGATTTCCTAACGTCCAACCTGAATTTCCCCTGGCACAACTTGAGGCCATTCCGTCTAGTATTATCAGTCAAACTAGCAAATACACACTTTTTAAAAGTAGATCTTTCAGTTCAATAACTGAATGGTGTGCTTTGAATAGATTCAATTAACATGTAGCATCTTGAAAAGCAATGCAGACATAGGGAAGAAATGTGTGAAAAATAACATTAGAAGGAAGCGGAGTTACCTGAGTCAAGGCTTTCTGAGGTTTGCTGCTCATTTTCTTCATGCTGCAAATGTTGTGCAGTAGTAGAATTGCATGTTTCTAGTCTGGTATCATTTGTTTTTTGACTACCGTTAATTGATAATTGCTGAGCATCCACTTGTTCCTGTTCTGTTCGAGATGCTGAAACAACAGTCGCCTTTTCAGTCTCCAACCTTTGCCGCTTCTTTTCCTTCTCAATTTGTTTTTCATTCTAATAATAATAATAATGATAATATCTTAATTTGTTTTTATAACTTTTAATGCTGTAAACTAATGATACAAGGAAATTTTCCTGAAGTACTTTTTTTTTTTTTTTTTTTTTTTTAAGTCTCAGATATAGCATACAAACTTTTCAGATAATAACTGAAGAAGGCAACATCTCCATTACGCCACCTGGAGTGGCACAAGAAGAAAAAAAAGACAAGGGACTTACAGCAAAAGAAATTATCTTCATATTTATATCTTGACATCCACTTACATATGAGTGACAGAACTTTACAGCCTGTTTTCTTGCATTGTTTTTATTTTTTGGTTAGATGAGGAAGAAAAGACACTACATATATATACAAGAACAATAGTCCTAAGCAAATTTTTTTCCAGTCTTAATTTTCAATAGAAAACAACAGGTTATGCTGAGAAATCTAAGAAGTTGAAGCAGGCAGGAAGATTCTATCTAAGTAACTACAACACTAAAACTCTTTACAAGAAATTGGCAGACTTGGAATATTTTCCAGTCCTGAATGTCCAATAGTTTAATCAGGAAATATTTTCAATCAAGTTTTTACACAGTGTGATTATTTTACTGTGTCTTCAATTTTTTCCCCCTTAAACCAATACTAGGGAATTTTCTTAACAAGAAAGCATTGATTTGTTGCACAGAAAACAAGACTGCCAAGATTAAAAAAAAAAAAAAAAAGTGGTGTGTGTACTGACTTAGAGCAATTCTTTCAAAGAAACCACTTTTCTTATTACCTCTCAGACATTTGTTAGAAGGTCTAAAATGATCCAGATTTCCACATATTCCCATACCTCAGAGATTACTGCAGCTATAGGCTGGAAAGGGTTTTCAGAATTCCCAGGCTCAGGGTCCTCCTCATCATGTACACTTCTTCCTTCTTCTCTTTCCCTTTTTAGTTGATATTATTTTGTTGTTGTTATAGTGTGTTTTGTGGATAGAGGAGAAAGATGAACAAAGAATTATCAAGTAGCCAGGTCATAAATTTTACAAAATAGAGACCAGTTATTAGGTCATCTGACTCATCCTCCAGGATATGCCAGTTGATTTTTACAGCATCTTTCTCTATTTTGGAAAACACATTCTACAAAAATCATAGTAACAGGCTAACATCAGTAGAACATAAAGACACGTTATAGCACAGGTAAAAACACATGTTGTTACGTGCCAGAATGCTCAAGTTGCACTTCAGAAAGCCTGCAGTTTCTAAGGATCAGACATGTGACAGAATACTTCTGTAACAAAGATTTTGATGGTTCAGCAGTATGACGACATATCAGCATTGTTAATCTTCCACAACTATTATTTCACTTCAATATTCAAGAAAATTGACATGCTGAGAAACCAGACTATCTAAAACATCTTCTGTATTTCACAGAATCGTAGAATCACAGAATGGCCTGGGTTGAAAAAGACCACAGTGATCATCTACTTTCAACCCCCCTCCTATATGCAGGATTGCCAACCACCAGACCAGCCTGCCCAGAGCCACATCAGGCTACACACCGAGCCATTGCTCGCCCAAATTAATCCAAAAAAAGTGGTTTGGATTTCTTTAAGAGGAAAATCACAAGTGAGAAGTGACATTCTGAACAGGAAGTAAACGGTTAATATTGCCCAAAAATGAGCACCAAGTCAGTCGTGCATTTAGCACATTTTGTTTCTCATCGTTCTAGATTCTCTTAACATACGGAAAGGAGAACAGCTGACAAACTACTCAGTACATGTAGTAACAGTTAGGGAAAATGATTTGTTTCAGCGAGAGTCAGAAAAGTTGAGAAAATCAAACCAAGTAAGTAAGGGCACAAATCAAGAGACTTCACAGAAGCTTCACAGTTTCTTCTCACAATAACTCAGACTTGCATGTCTCTACATTTTTTGGGCAGACAGAGAGAAAACGGGCACTTAGAGCATTTTATGGTAATTCCCCAGTAAAATGGTTCACAACAGTCTCTAATCGGAACCCTGGTAGGCTGCTGACAACTGCAAAAGACCTTGGAAGAAAACTAATAAATGCTCAGATCGTTTGAGTTGGAAGGGACCTTTGCAAGGACACCTACAGATAGATCAGGTTTGCCAGATCATGAGTCCCTACTTCCCTAAATCATGTTAAGTCCACTCCGTGCCTTGTGGGCTGGATATCCTAAAGTTTATTAGGCATAGCATCAAGTAAAGTTTAATCTTGTATATTCACATATGGCTTACAAAGTGTCATTTAAGTTAGTAAAAGGTTATTTTAGGACACACCTGAAGATATATTAAGATTAAATGATTATATATACATATATTTATTGTTAGCATCCTGTGAAGTTCTATCAGCAAGACCAAATTTATTCCACAAATGGCTTTGTAATTCTCATTCCAGCATGAAAAAAGGGACTGAAACAGGCAAAAATTTGTAGGTCTTAAAGAAAAGGTTTGGCATTCAGGTCCTTACTTCTAATAGGTAAGCCTTGACTTGAAGCCTTAAATCCATCACATAAGCTCTATGAACAAGAATTAATCAAATATCCTAGAGAGGGAGGGAAGGGAGGTAGGAGAAATAGCAGAAAATGAACCTTTCTTCTCGTATCCTTCTCACTCGCTCAGCTCGTTCTCGTTTCTTTTGTTCCTCATATGCCTTTTGTTCTGTAGTATCTCTTTGGATGCGCTCATTTAAGGCATCGAAATCTTTTGCTATGATATGCAGAAGCCAATATAAACCCTTTTTAATTGATTTATCAATTTTTTTTCCCATAGCCCATGACAGCTGAGCAAGGTTCCTGTAAATATAAGAAGGAAATTAATTAATTAATTTAATTATTTGCAGTTCAGATTACTTCACCAAATACATGGCCCAGCCAAACCAATACTGTTGATCTTAAGCTTGCAAAACATTAAATGCAGATTTATTTCTCATACTTCTTAGTTATTGTGTAAATGTAGATGTGTTTTTTTTGCTAAGATACAAATCACATCAGGTCTACCAAATTCCTGTATTTCCTGTCCCACTTTGGCAATACTACCTGCTGCACAGAAAAATGTTTACATGTCAATATCCAAATAAACATACATATACACCAGTTATATAATATCCATTATTCATTTACACATCTATTTATATTCCTATTTCAACAGACAATCTATGCATCTTCATAGGAATATAAGCATTTTATCAAACTCAAATATGTATTTTCTATCTTGCTGGTGCATTATAATAGCCTAAATTATATTTATCTAGTAAAATAGGGAAAAAAAAGATCCAAGGAAATCAGTTTAGCTTCAGTTCATGAAATAAATGTTCAAGTTATTCACAAGCATTTAGGAGATTAATAAAATTGTATCTGAATTTGTCAGAAAAACTCAAACCTCTTCAATTTCTCAGATTCAGGAGAGGAGTGAAGTAAAACATCCATTTTGACTGAAATAAAACTTTTGTTATGATATTCTCATAAACAAAGAGACACAAGTAGGCAAATCTATTGGAAAAACAGGTGCTAAATTTTGCTAAACTATTTTAGAATACTTGATACAACGCTTGAGGTAAGAGTGGTTGACTATAAGGAAATAAGAGGAACAGAAAAATAATTTTAAAAATATTGATTTTAAGTACATCTAGTAGGAACATGTTGAAAGGACAGGAGTGAGCTTCTCCTTGAAGTGAAAAAGCATCCAGGAGTTATGATAATAGTCCTCAAAGGAAAAGAAAATTCCAAATAGGAAAAAAATAATTTTTTGTTTTTGTATTGTTCAATAGTTTCTATATAATCTGTAATATTCTTAAAACATTTATGTGGCAATTACAAAAAGATTATACACTTAAAACTCACAAATACTTGAATTAAAAGATTTGTTGATTAAAAAATGACCATGACTACTACATCTAAAATGTAATTATTTTAGGACAGATATTAACTAGATCTTACTGTGTCTACGGGGCTGGGAATTAGAATACTTAATTTACTTTACTCTTACTGTTTCACAGATGATAACTCAGACTACTATGGACAGAAAGGAGACAAACACAGAAAGGAGACAAACATTACAACTGAACAGTGGTCCTTCCTGAATGTCAACATAAGCAAATTTCACTTTCTACTTCTTCAAGAAGGTGGAATACTAAACTTGCCATATACCCACATTACTAATTCATTATTTTTATATGGTTTCAAGCTGGAGTGGTAAGTGACAACCTTTGTAGCAATGTCTTCAACAAATTCAGAAGCCAAGTGTCAAGATGAACAGTAGATTGCTTGAAAAAAATAAAAAAATTAAAAAAAAAAATACAGATGTACATACCATATCTTTGCTGGGATTGCAGGCATCTTGTTTCATTTTTATGCTATATGGCATAATCCCCTATCTCCTTGCAAGCATTACGTAGGCTGCAGAGCTCAGTACAAGCATGACACTAATGCCCTATAACTTGCAGTACCCACTGATTTTTAACCTCTTATATCTTGAATGAATTACACTCTAGCAGAATTTAAACAAGGAGAAGACGTATGGCAGAAATACTTTGTTTCTGTGAGGATTAAGCTTGCTTCTCTGAGAAAAACTAAGATAATAGACAGAACTGGTGTAAATTTCTTCAGGGTTTGCATAAACGTTATTCTTGTTGCTGGGATTGCAGGCTTCTCATTTCAATGTTATGCTAAATGTCATAATTCCCTACTCCTTACAAGCACGTATGCATAAGAAAATGAAGCATCTTAAAATATACTTACAATCTGACACAGACATTTGTGTTCATTGACAAGCTTTTCCAGAGATAAGGTCTCAATTACATCTGCTTCTGACAGAGCTCCTTCTCTGTCCTGCTTATTTGCCAGCCTGAAGAAAAGATCAAAAGAAAACACTCAGCATCCAGAAATATGGAAAAAAATTAATCTTAAAAACTACATTCCAGACAAAAGTAGGAAAACGTAGGAGAAAGTAAAGAGGAAATGCATTACTCCAGCTTTAATTCTTAGTTCTTTCTACCATACACCATTTTCATCAGAGATACTGATACTAATGACTACACATCCACAGACAAAGCAATCATATTTTACAGCTGAGAAGACATCAACTGTACTGCTCACCTACGGCAACCCAGTATAACCTGCTGGGGTCTGTGGATCAAAGTTCAGAACTTTGCAACTTCCCAATCCACATGCACTTTCCACGTGCACATAATACTGCTTCACAATCACCTCAGGTCTGCCTGAGGTGGACAGAAAAAAAATTGTGGCAAGCACAATTTTTCTCAGCTGCCAAACAGTTTGTTATGTAGTATCTTGAACCTGTTCTTCATAAGTAAAACTCAGAATTTGCATGAATAGCTCTAAAAAACATATTTTATTATTAAAGCAAGAGAAGAAAAAGGAAGGTATACAAAATGCATAACTTACAAAATAAGTATTCTGTAAAATGAAGTGCCTTTATTGTCTTATCTTTTATTCATTTCTATGAATGTCAGTGGGTACTATTTTTTCTGCATGGAAAAAGACACATCTTTGCTTCATCTGCATTTCCATGTCAGACTCCATTCTGTCACTCTGCCCCTCTGCTGCTATCCGTCACATGGCAACAAAATATAACAGAATTCTGGTGGAAAGGTTCAACCTCTACTGCTATACCAACATCCACTCTGACATTATGAGTGAACATAATAAAACAGGAGGCATTACCTTTGGAGCAGCCCTCAGATCATTTTGGAATATAACATGCAATCAGATTTTGATTTCTAGAAATACTGGTAATAGTACTTTCTACAGTTGTCATAATCCAGACAATTTAAGTGCAAAAGCTGTAAAAGGAATTTTTCATAGTACAAGGAAAACAGAAAACTGCACTTGCTTCTCTCTAGTAAAGCAATTCCCCTAAAATAACTTTGTAATTTAGCAACTCTTCCACTGCCAAAGAACTCTGAATCAACTTTCTAGACAAAATCACAAACAATTTGGCCTCCATGAATGAAATGGCAGATTGGTTTAAAACCAGACTTCACGGTCTTTCTTCTAAATCTGAAGTTGTCATCATCACTTTTATGGAATGTTTGGCCAAAGCTTATAAGAATTTATCATACTCCTTACTGGGAGGAAACAATGGTAAAGAATTCACTCCATACTTAGAGAAACTTGTCAGCATATGAGGTCCACCCAGAAACTTACTTATTCTGATTTTTCCAGAATTGTAGTATCAGAGTCTCAGTTCTTAATTATCATAATCCTAAGAGATCCTTTAACCTCAAAGAGCCATAAAAAAGCTGTATTATATTTACAGTTCCAAAAAACGTTCCTTGTCGTTCCATTAATCTCATTGTGCTGACCTTCCCTTTCAAGGAGTGTGTATGAAGGAGACCACGGAAAGACAGCTTCTTAAACATCCTGACAGCTCAATTCTCTTTTGATCTTCGTTAGTCTTAAAAACCACGTGCAATCAAAAAAGTTTATACATTTACTATCAGCTTGGGGATAAAAACTCCTATATCCTACCTACGATCAAAACTTTGCTAACTTGCCTGCAGCGCTAGAAAGAGCACAGAGTTCCCCAGTATGTTAACACTTGATTTGATAATCCATTCCCACTTCTTGACAAAAATATTAATTCTACAGTGCCTTGTACTCTTTGTGGTTTAGTGCAGACAATACTTCACACTTCCTTACGTCATATACAGAACCAATGACGTTTTCAACGTGTTTATGTAACTCTGGCACTGTTTCTTAACAAATGGCTACAACAAGTAACATTGTCCCAGTATTTGGTTATTAAATGTGCCTGAAACTAAACTAGAGAAAAATTGAAATAGAATTCAAGAAAGTTATAGGGAGAAATTAAAAGACTGGAAACAGGTATCTCTGCCTTCTTTTTCTTTTCCCCTCCATTTACCTTACCTTTGCCACAGTTTAAAAATCCTATTGCACTTTTCCTAGTCTCAAAAAGCATTCCTCAGCAGTGCTGTCAATCCCTATCTTGATCTGATTTAAGAAAATATTTCTGAGTACATACTTTGTTGCCACAGCCTTTTCAACCTCAAGATTAAATAACTATAGTATTTACTGTTTCTCTGGACATTCTACAAATCACAGATGACGCAGAATGTAATCTTTGTAAACTGCATACCTCAGTTTGACAGTAATGCCCTATAACATGCAGTATCTGCTGATTTTTGACCTTTACTACTTTGAATGGCATACAGTTTGCTTTTTTGGACAGTTATCTTCTGTTTCCAATACAGAAATCCTGTTATAATACCAGTGTATTCAAAAATTGGAATTGAAGTTCTGTACCTGGCTAAGTGAAATATCCAAATAGCAGTCTCCACCTCGTGCTCCCCAAGAATTCATTTTATACAGGTCATACATTTCCTGTTGTTCTAATCCCTGTCCCACTTCAGTCTGTAGATCAAACTTAAGGAATAAACATATTGTTCAAATATGTTTAAGACACTGACCGTCACATTGTGCATTAACAATGCCTCATGTTTTTTCCTTTCAAGTAAGCATATGAATAGATCCGCAACATACTCTCGCTTTCTTTTTCCTTCTCACTTCAGCGTAGAAGAAAGCAATTACTGCGCTTACACTTGTGCTTCAGAGGCAGGCAGTGCTATGTTTGCAGCTGACAAGGTCTCTACCTAGGGAGCTGGTCTCAGACACTTCCTACTATTGGCCAACTCCATGAGAGTGATCCGCCTCGCAGCAAGGCTGGGTTGCAAACAGGCAGAACCAGATTCCCCACGTAGAAAGTAATCAATTTGCCTGTCTACTGCAGTTGCAGAAGTCAGCTTCTCTCTCGCACTGCTGCACTTGAAGATGAACCCTTGGACAATTATTTAAGGACTAGGAGCAGAAAGCGTGCTGAAAAGACTTACTGGAATGCCACTCAAGACACAGTACTTGGGAAAATACTCAAAACAGTATTTGTCTCATTATACTCAAGCTTAGCCTCCAGAGCTCCTTTCCAAAGGATAACGTGTGCCATCAGCACTGGATTGAAAGGTAAAGACTTCTATTTTACTTAACGTTTAAAAAGTTGCAAATATCAGAAAAAGGCTGCGTGGTCTGTGTCGAAAGTGTCAAGACACGCAAACAGTAAATGTCGACCCTGAAAATAATTGGATAGAACTCTGGGTTAACAATGTCTCAGAGCTCCACTGCTCATGCACGGGAATGCTAAGCTTTGAAGCCAAGTTTTATGCATAAAACCTCATTCTTTACTGAATACACTGGGGTTATCTTAAAGGACAGAGCTTGGTTTTAATTTTCCAAAGCAGCAGAACTTCATATGTAACAATCTTCGGTGTTTAAGAACTATAAGAAGTATTGATAAACACACTTGAAAGCACTGATGGCATATAACATTAAGTTTGCCAACTCCAAAGCTTTTATAAATAAAATCATGCTTTTCTTACTTCAATTTCACAAAGTATACTTGGAACCCTCTTAGTGTAACAAAAAGTGTTATTTATAAAAGAAACAGAGAAGAGGAAAGAACCAAATGCTTTTATGTCATGTAAGACTTTTTTTAAAAAACAACTAGAGAGCTTTGAACTTTATTTTTAGAGTCATGGGAAACAGTGTGGAAAGGGAGTGTATGTGTGCATTGGCACAACTGACATCTACACTTCAGTATTTCCCTCAGAAGCCAGAAGAAATACCAGCAAAAAAGTCTCTGAACATGAACTATGTGCACTCGTAGCTTGCTTCTAAAATGTAAATTACCCAGCAAGTAGTGAACAAATAAGCATTAAAACTTACTTCACAGTCCAAGAGATTTGGTGAAAAAATCTGGTATAAAAAGGATGTATTTGTATCTCAGTTTTCTTAAAACAAACAAACAAACAAAGAAGAAACGTTAGAGAAAAAACAGATGTTTCTTTCACAGAAGGTATTCTGTATGAGTGCCTAGATGTGTTTATTTTCTTGGTTTGCAGGCTTGGACTTTTTGTTTTAAATACATTTGCTTTACAACTTGTGCATTTGGTTCTGGATTACCATACAGTAAGAACACTGAAAACTAAACACTGTACAGGCAGGCTGTTAGAAGTAATATGTGAAAGTAGCTTATACATACTGCTTTTGGGTTTAGCCAGTTATCACAGACTCGAGAAGTTTGGTCAAATCTGCATGTTGGCCATTAAAAATATAACAGAGCACAATATACCTCCAGGGTACTTTGGTCAAAATACTGCAGTATCAAAATTGTCAATCTTGAGTAGAAGTAACTTCAGGAAAATGTATCTTTAAAAGAATGATTGATCTGAGATCAGGAATACTAGGCTTGAAGGTTACTTCAAGAAGCCATAGCTTTGAGAATGACTGAGCCACCATTCCTCAGAATTCAAAGGCAAGAGGGAGAAGCTTTCAACTGCACAGCAGTCTAAACAAGAATGAACAAAGCCATATTTTTCCACCCACAGTTGAGCTTTTAGAAATGATATTCCACATATTTTCTTCAGGATTTCATCTCATCCATTTTTTTTCCCCCTCGGACAGTCCTGTGGACAGCAATTACTAGCATGACAATAGAAAACTGAGGCCTGTGCAGTTATATGAAGAAAAGATTTATTAGTTTCTTTGTTTTCCTCATGTTACTGACCATGCAGCTCAAACTCTTGATCGACAGACAGAAAGATGTGAGTGTTTCAGATAGTTTTTGCCCTTCAATTATTTGCAGTTCATTAGCTTTTCAAGAAAAACAAACTTACTGCTAATTCAATAAGCACACATATAGGAGAACCAGCAAATAGTTTCAGCCTCCCACCGGGACTGAGAGGAACTCCCTGCTCTCCCTTCTTTGTGTAGACTTTTTGCAGATTGCATTTAACAGCTTTTAACTACACAAATAGTCCAAATGTGGCTCTTAGCAAATCTTAAGCTACATTCTTTGGCACTCCAAGGAGCTGCCTTAGCATTAGGAACTTTCTGGATTGTTGATAAGAGTTGGAAAATCATTGGTAACTTTTTACTGATTGACACTAGGGTCTTCCTCAAAAACACAGAATATTTAATTTCCCTAGTTTGCTTTTTATGCCTTCTAATGTTACATAAAACAACACTTTGAATATTAGGGTAAGATATAATGAAAAACTAGCGATGAGACGCTCCAAGACCATCTGCTTACAAACATCAATTAAGAAAGAGTTTGTGTACACGTAACTGCAGGGAGATCAATTTCTCTAATTCACCTTTTTCCTTAACTAGCTCCTCCAGGACACTTCTAACTATTATTTTATTTAAATGTAAGATTCTAAACTCATCCTGTTTGTAGTATCTTTAGGCAACTCTAGAGCAATCTCATTCTCATACTACCTTTTGAAGTGGTTAAAAGAATGTCAGTTATCATTTGTTTCACTTTAGGTAAGCAGCCACATTCCTACCTCATATCTGAATCCTATTCTCATTTACCAAAAGTGTATTTCTCCAACACACTTCTTCACTACCTGTTTATTCCAACCTACTACTCAAATGGGCTTTACACAGAGATCTGAGATTATAATCAGAACACCGTATTTAACTTCCAGGTGTTAAACTGCAAAAGCAATAAGTTATGCTGCTATGTTTTTGTGTAAGAATTAAAAAAAAATCCCTGAAAATATGTATTATTTTCATATACTTTTCATGTATTTCACCTTAATAATAGATACCAAGACAAATAATGAAGTTTCTTTATGGAAACTGCCTGTAAGATACATTGTGGTTTTTGCCTTCCCTAGAAATCCTTACATTTATTACAGATGAGTTGCAAGGCTGCAGTACTTAGCCATATGACATGATAGATGAAATGAGAATGAAAACTAAGTGGGACTATGAATTTTGCTCCTGCAACTCTACTATCAGGATAAAAGAGAATCTGGAAATAGATTTATACTAACAGAGTTCTAGAGAAAACTAGAGTTAAAAATATATGCTCTATTAAATGGAAATGATTTCAGTTGTCCTTCATCCTGCTTCAGCCTTGTCTTCTGTTAATTTACTTTCAAATTCTACCTTACGATATATAGATATCTAAAGCCTCATTATGTAACTTTTGGTAGAGGAATTTATAGTCTTCTTTCTGGATTTCTATGACTTGTAGGTGACCACCATGTTCATACCAGCTAAACAAGTGAAAGTGCTGATTACTAGCATTATTCTTGTCTGAAAGAAAAACAAAACCAGGAATCTAAGTGATTTTGTTGTTGTTGTTTTTCAAGTTTCCTAAAGAGCACTACTTTCAGTAATTCTTTAGTACAGGAAACATCATAAACACATTAAATAAGTTCTTCAGTTTTAAATACGAGATATTCCAGTCCTTTACCAACTAGAGGGTATCACACTCAGTGATGTATGCTGCACCTGCAAGTGTGACTTATGCCAGTGCAAAGGCATGACCGTAACACCTTCCAATACCCACAGTTTCAGTGGACAGCCTGAGAATCACTGTCTGTACACGTGGAAATAATGACAGATCGCTATCCTCAAATCTTCTACTGGCAATTCAGAATAGGTTACAGAACTCCAAAGTACAAACCCAGCTTTGCCACTGATTCATTATGCATCACTGAATCACATATTTCATAAAAATAGTAACATCATCACATCTCTGTAACTGATACGGAAGAACACTGGCAGCTGTAGAGACTTTGAAAGTACAAAATCTTCTAAAACAGATGATTCAAAACTTACCATATTCTCCCATACCTACTGATGCCAAAGTTCATACTTCTATTATTTGCCTATCATCTTCTCTGTTAGTATGCTTTTCCCATATGCAACACCACAGAACTGCCCTAAAAGCAGTGTATCTCCAGCATCTTGAGTGTGTTACAGATTTCTGGCCAAGAACATCTAAATTAATTAAAATAACTAAAAATCTATTTTCTGCCCTTACCTCTCCCTTGAAGTGCTCACTCCAGCAGCACAGCTTAATGACACTCTTCCAGCAATCTCTGAATCATTTTCACCCATGAAATTTTGTTGTGCAAATCCCCTTAATACTCAGGCCTGTTTTGTTATATTTGAATCAAACATTTTTATTTAGTATCTGTGTTTCTCCCTTTCACATCAACTAGAGAACTCCCAAGCTACATAGCTTCAAATGTACCATTTCTATTCTCCTTCATATGGGTCGTTTTGGGTTTGCCCAGTTGTCTTCTGGCAGTGCTAGTATGGGATATTTTCTCAAGAAACAAGATTCTATTTCCTCAACATCACATCACATAGTGGGCTGTGATGATACAACATGTTACTAATTATACAAACAGCCTTCACATGTTAGCAGTTCTTAAAAATATTGATAGGGATCTCATTCAAGTCCCCTGCATTGAAAATGCAATTGATTTTGCACTGTCATATGATATACTTTGATAGTACTTACCTACCTTGCAAATACAAATGGCATGCATTTTTAGGCTTATACCCAAGGCAAACTCTCCGCCTTTACTGTTTTCTTGTTGAATAACAACCATGCTGCCCACAAACAGAAGCTTGAACTTACAACTAGTCTTAAGTATGCTTTTCCAAGGAATTATCATCTTAAAACATGATGATTTAAGAGGACACTTTCATCCTTGCTTTAAGCATGTGTTTTTACAAGACAATTAAGCTAAAAGAAACTTTTTTATTTTGAAAAAAGGAGAAAATAAATTTAATCTGCAACAAATTTCCTTACTTCAGTTGCTTAAAACGTATCTTGGAGTAATAACACAAGATTCTAGAGCACAAAACATATTATTTCTTTTCCTGAGAGAATAAATGAAAGCACAACTTTTTCAGAAAGCTTAAATTTCGATTCAAAACCTCAGTCTTTCCCAGAAACTATTAAGAGTTAATATTAAGTTTAAATGACAGAAATACTTCAGTAATTTTTTTATTGAATTGCTAAGACACTCAAAACAGCAATCAGGTTCCAGACCAGAGTATGACTCTGAACATGACTCAAAGCCAATGCTGTCAAAAAGAACAGTTACACAGGTTTGGTTTTTTTGCACAATATAACAGAGATGCAACTTCACTGCAGCCTAGGAATGTATCAAATAAAAAATTACTTTTAGCTGAAATTCCTCTGGGATATACGTTGCTTGCAAGTGTCTTCTACCTAGTGCCCTTCATTGTATCATAACTAAAGGACAGAAAAATAAATCAACCCTTATTTTTATTGCAGGTTTGTTTCGGTTTTGCTTTTTAAAGCTGTTTCAGCAGAGGTAATGATGTGATCTTTGATAAGAATTTAAGGCATACTTTATCATCAAAACAAATTAATAATGGATACTAGTAGTCCGCTTCTCAGGATCTACTGTTCTCCTAGGCAGGGTGTAGATGTACCTGTCATTGTAAAGGCTTCCCATCCACATAGGCCATCACTTTGGAGAGACTCATCTCTGGTGAACAACACATTAAAATGATCAAAACGCCAATATTCCTGCAGTACCCTTAAAATATTTGACAAAGATGTGAAAATTGTACTCCTAAACCTGTCAGCAATACATAAGAAGATGACTACCAGAACAAATACAAACTGAATCACCAGTGAATCTGAATAACAACTATGTGTGTGCACTGGGAGAGGGGGGATGGAGAGCAAAGCCTTCCTAGGAGATGAGGCTTGTCAGCATGACCAAATTGAAATGCAGCATGCGCATTCCTACTCCCCTCTCCCGGCCAAATATAGTATGCTAATGAAAGCTGGTCAATAATCCTTAAGCTCTAAGTACAGCTTATGTACTGTAAAATGTACTGCAAAACTGACCCTGACTTTTTCTCTTCTGTAGACTATCCTGTTCCCTTCCTTACCCCTATCCACCTTCTGCCCAAAATCATTCTGCAGCCTTATCTGTTCTTTGGCTATGCTTTCACTATTACATAACTTTTTTACTGTACATAGAAAAGGCACAGTGCCTTTCGACTGAATTACCGCAGCTGTATCATCTCCCTGACTACACAGTATCTTTTAAAGGCCTACAGCTTGTGATTATGGTTCTGAATAACGCTTCAGTAACTCAAATGGAGCAACATTTACGTCTGAGGAATGGCAGGAAACGCCGACAGATCTCACTGACGCTCTTCACATTTGTTTATGTCAGAGCACTCAGAGCTGTTTCTAAACTTAGTCAACAATTTGCTGCTGCAGTTTAGCAAGCTAATGCTTGTTTCCTATTACCATTACTGAAGTCAACCTCCTGCTCTTAGCTGTTGTAACCCAACTTCTCCAACCAGTGAAGAAGTCTGACATGGATGCTAACAATGTTCTAGGCTATGCTGAGTGGAAGGTTGCCTTGAGCATAAATTAGCAGAGGGAGTACAAATGTGAGTAATTGGGTATGAAGAACAGGAAAGCTGGAATTTCTATTCCTACAGTGACTGCCAGCTGTAGTTGAAGTATTTCATCACTTCTGTAAGGCAAGTCCTCTGTTTCTGACAGTGCTTCCAGATTCTTTCAGATGAAAAAAAAAAAAAAAAAAATTGCCCCATCCAAGTTAAGCGTTAAGCAAGTGGGACATGAAGCAATATATTACATACCAGAATAAGTTATTTAAAAGTAACCTCAAAATTCTAACAGCATTTTTTGAAATTTGTGGCTTTTAGACACAAACCTGGTTTTCCCTTAAACACTCAAGTGGGAGTTTAATGGAGAAATTTAGGAATTTAACAGAGAGATCTTGTGTTTTACACTGAATTTGTATATACTAAATTATCCTTCAATAAAAGTTTCCTACTGCATAACAAGACAACACCAAAGGAGCAAACTTTAGCACAGTTAAGTGTCAATATCTTTCATCAAGAAAAGTACAGGACTATCTGTTTATGTGAGAGTTAATACCAAGGCAAAACCTCAAGTTGGAGTCAGTCAAAGGAATACTGGGAAAGAGAAATCCAATCCAAACTAAGTAATTGTGTGTTGATTTCCCAGTAGGAAACCGAGTTTGAGATTGCTGAACAACGTCAGATAGCAGGATCAGGCTTTCTTACATGACCTGGAAAAAACTCAACACTTCACACACCTCTTTTCAGGACACTTGCGGAATTAGGCCACGAATTACTACATATATAGTCTAACGCATAAAGGCAAGGAAAAACAGATTCTCAATCACAGTCTGGTCCCAGGCTCACTTAATTCATGGAAAAGATCCCAGTGACTTCTGTAGACTGAAGATGGTGCCTCCAGGTCTGATTTTGACCAGAAGCCAAAGTGCTGGTGTGTTGGAGAAAACAACCTCCTCAATTTCAGTAAGAGGTATTTACTTCTCTTTACCACTATAAGGTCTGGACGATCCAAGACACAATGCCTACCTAAAAGGAAACAAAGCTTATATTCACAGCATGCTTAGCAGCTGAAATAGTTAATCAGTATGTGAAATACACACCTATCTTAAGAGAAGCTTAATGTTTTAAAATACAAACCTCCAACAGTCTGAAATAGTGGGAATTCTTTCCTTTCTAACTTAGAAACATGGTGCTTGGCTGACATTAGCAAGTGAATTCTTATTTACAAAGTGCCCTTATGGTGCCCTGTGAAATTCAACACTTTTCTCCATGAAAATTGGCGCTATGTATCATGAGAACATAATCCCCCAGGACAGGAGAAACAAACCTCTCCTCCGCAAACAGATGTGCACACATTCCCCACCTCTGTAACTTAGGATGCCTTTTGGCAAGGAACTTCAGCAGCTGCACATCTGCAGAGGTGAAAAACTTTCAGCAGAAAATACAGAGGATCTTATTGCTCCCACACCTGCAAAGCAAGCTCAGCATTTGTTCCTCTCCAGATGACACCCTGATGAGTTGATTAAATCATTCAGAAGCATGCCTATTCACATTGCTTGCAAAACACCATGGTTATGACAGCATCTCACCTGAACTGCTTACAGCAGTAACATGGTTTGTCAGCAAGAACTTAGCAAGCACTCTCACAGAGTATTGAGGGAAAAGTGCCTTTCAAGGACACTGTTAATATAAAATAATTCTACACAATACAACTGTGAGACCACTTGTTATTAGGGAAACACGTAAAGACCTGTTTAATTTTAAGCACATGCTCAAAGCCCACTATCTTCAATTAGATTTGAGCTTAGTCCAGTCTCAGCTTCTCAGAGCGAAAATGACATACAGTACTGGGAAACAGAGAGCTCTTCTGGGGAGGTTTAACCACATGCTCAGATCTGTGCATCTGCTTAAATGATTTGTCAAACTGGGAGCACTATATAGAATATTTAAACATATAAGGATCACATAAAAAACTCCACTATTCCTAAAGTGAAATTTAATCAAAACGTGGAGCACCTAAGAATGTTAAACGAATCTGGCTACAAACATCACAAGTCTTCTTCCCCTGAAACACTCACTCTCAAGTCAAATTAACCTTTGTGCAAATGACTAAAAAGGCAAACCTGGTAGCATATCTGTGGCAGGACAACGGCCTCATGATAAATGGGAAAGAAGTCTAGTTGATGTAGAAGATCACAGGATGTTTAATTAGTAAAAACCTTTACTCATCACTGTTGCTATTGCTCTCTGTCCAGCTCCCAGGAATTAATATTATTCCAGCTTCAGACTGGTTTCCATGATCCAAGAAGATGAGGCAATACTCACATGAAAGATGAAGACAGTATCAAGGTTCACAATGCTCATTCACTGAAGGACATAATTCCTTCAAACTACTGTCTGTCCAGCTGTGCTTGATTTCCCCTCAGCATTACTGTGGGGCGGCATTATTTCCAGAAAAGGTAGAAATAAGGTTATTGATATACATCAATACTCTAAAGAAAGAAATCCTAGTGTTAAATATCAGATTAAAAATGGGTTTGAATGGGTTTGAAAACATCAGATCCTTTTGAAATAGTTTGAAACATGAAGAATTGGTTTAAACTCGGCAGAGAAAGCTGGAACCTGACTGTATTCTGAATGTAGGGGACTTAGTCACTCAAGAGATTTCCATCTATGAATTCCCTTAACTCTAAAAGGGCTGGCACATTCTCCCTGTGTTGGCAAAAACTTCAGTAAGTCTTTCATCTCAACCGAAAGAACAGCAGGATGCACACCTATACATACAATCCAACACAAAGGACAACAACACAAAGGACTCCCTATATGAACCAAGTTAGTTAGGAAACACTCAAATAGTCAAGCCAACAATTTCCAAGGTTATCTATGTCATGAAGACATCCTTGTTTATTTTAAACCAGCATGAGTTTCAGTTGCAATACAATCAGCCACATTTACTGGCAAGCAAGTTCAGAGGCGGGTTTTGAAGGCAATCCAAATAGGAGGTAGGATACGAAAGTAGGGTTCCATTGCTTACATTCCACTCCCTAGTGAGTTCAATAAACAAGACAAAAAAAAAAAAAAAAATTAGCTACTTGAAGTGTTTTCTGCTTACTTCTTCTTATGTCTGAGATTTGAGAAGAAACTGTTCCTTTTGTGGATAACTATATGATTCATACTTTGCAAAGAGTCCCCTAACAGTCATGCAATTCTGCTGCTTTTTAGTTTCTTCTCTCCCTCCAGGAATTCAAATATTTCGAGATCAGTGAACCCAAACCATCAAAAAGTAGATTAATAATTGTTAATAGATACATAAATTGAACAGCAAACCTAGTTCTCATGGTCCTCTGATCAATTCACTTCAAAGCCACAGCAAATTGAACATAAGAAAAATCAGTAACTGTCCTTTTGAGAAATTGTGCTGTGTTCTGATGGAACAACTGGATGACCATATGCATGTATTACAGCTTGCCAGTAATTACTTGAATTTCCTTAGATACAATAAAGTCTTGCCACCTCACATAAGCATTAATGGTGCCATTAAAACTTGCTTTTGATCATAGGATTGCCAAGCCATGTTAAATTAACATGGGTCAACAAATGCGTTAGGCTGTACTAAAACAAGATTTTCAGGTCAATTCTCCAAAGCCTTGTTCTTTCACATGCCCCACGCTGAACTTTCCCCACAGCAGTCATGGTGGTGCCAAGCAGTTCTGAAACATTTCAAAAGAATGTTAACCTTAAAGAAACTGCTTCTTTTTGCTGTGGGAAATACCACTAGTTAAGCAACAATAAGGAATTACTGTAATAAAATAAATACATGTTGTATTTTTCTCCACCCTGAAGTAGCATTTTCCACAAAATTACTTGGAAGTTTGCCTGTTAACTCTCAGTACAATATGGTAACTTTCACTATCTACCAGTTTTTTTTGTTGTTTTTCTTTTTTTTTTTTTAATTATTCTCTTGCAGCAAATGAATAAACATTATGTTTGGATCTGAAATCACAGAAGTGGGGGGTGAAGTTGGAGGTTTTAGGGGAAACCAATTAAAAAAGCAGTAAGGGAAATCTGTACTATGGTACAACATCAGCATTGTTTCTTACAATTGATGTCTGTACGTTTAAAGTTTTGTTTTTAAGCTAATCTTCCTGTAGATAGCAATGTATAAATCTGTGGAAAATATGTTAAAATATGACTTAGATAATGAAAAAAAAATATTTAGGGACCTTAAATATGGGTAAGGGATCAGAGAAACCACAGAACTATTATATGAAGTTATTCTAATGTAACAAAATTGTTTGCATATTGACAGGTTACTAGATTGATTCCTTGTAGCTATCACAAAATGCACTCTTTTGGATATTAGAAAGAAATAATGCATTTGCTCACCAAAAAAGATTCTCTAGAATTGGGATTTCAGACAATATGCATCTATAAAACACAGTCACTTAGGAAGACTATTCTGAAGCCTCTCAAAACCAGCTAAAAGATACTACTGCACAGTTTAACATTCACGCCTGAATAAACCCATGAAAGAAACACATTTGATTTGACCAGAAGACCCTAAGTAAAAATTTAATAGTCTTCCAGTCCTGAACACTTCACTTTTAACAAAGATTTTCAGTTCTTGATTTTATTTCAAGGAAAAAAATCATGGGAAGTTTAAGAAAATACTTTGATTCACTGAACAGTTTGCAAGCTAATCACAAACTATTTATTAGATTTATACAAAAACTCGAAAACAAGAAGTAAAACCCAGTGCCAATCTATTGCAAAACAGCAATGACCAATATTTTTGACTTCTGCAGAATGGAGCATCCCATTTGTTTACGGAGCAGAGAACAAAAGACAAAAAATGAAAAACAGCAGCCCTAAAACAGCCATAACAACAATAACAAAAATAATCCTACCAAAAAGACAAACTGCAGTAGATATGCAAGAAGGTGCAGAGTGTGTGCACTAATTCCATAAACTCAGGTTCATTAATATGATTCAAAGACTTCTAGAAGTTGCCTGCTAGTGTGTAGGGGTTACGCTCCACGTAATGAAAATGTGCAACATAAGCATCTTACTACCAAATGCCCTTCCTTCAGTATATGAATTTTGAAAAGCCAAGTTAAATCTTCAGAAATGTTTCAGTGAAAAAGTACTTTGATGAAAGAGCTGTTTTAGTCATTTTAAATATTCCCTTAAAGGTCCATATCATCCACAGTGTTCCAAACGACTTATTTACCTGCACAGAGAGCTCATAAAGAAAGGAAATATTTGAAAATAGACAAAAGGTCTTGCAAACTTAAATGAGCTGTAATACTCTTCAAAAACAATTTAATGGCACTCATAGGAAGAAACGCCCACAACATTCACATTGTGTGTGTCTAAGTTACAGATTTTTTGGTCCAACCCCCAGTATGTGGTACAGAGAACTATATCCCAGAAGCATGCCATCCCACATAAACACCCACAAACAGCCCTTTCCAAGCTCTTATTCCTTGTGGCATTAAAAGGTTCTTTCTTTATCTGAACTTAAAGAAGAAATATTTGCATTCAGAAATACTAATGCTTATCACTCTTGTTTTTTGGGGCTTCTTAGTTAATGTTTCATCTGTGTGCATTACAGGTTATAGATACCTCTCCACGGATATTGCTGCATTCAAGAAGATAAGCACACATTCAACAGAGGTCATTTAAAAATATATACGTATTTTATTGTGGCCATAAACCAACTGCAAAAAGCTGCCAATTTTTAAGATTTTGTTTTTAATTTCTTTTTTTTTTTTTTTAATGGAAGATGCCTTCAAGCAAATCCTTGAAATACTTTCCTACGTTCAAAATCAAACAGGGAAATTTAGACTGACCGCAGAGGCCAGGCTGAAAGCTATGCCCAAAGCCATATGAAAGGTACGTTTCTCAGATTTGCTAGAAAATCAAGTGCAGCATCACATTAACAGATCTCTGTTAATATAATTCTCAGAGTGAGTTTAAATATCTCCAGCGAAGCATGCACAACAGTTAAGGTAGAAAACATAACTAAATCTACTTTCTATTAAATAAGAAACACTACTGAATTGTGTGCTAATATGTTGTATAAATATGTCAGTAAAAATTGTATTAAGTTCACAAATGGCAATGTAAAGTGACAGAAATCCAAAGAAGCTTATAAAATCTTCAATACCTGATGTTAATTATACTGAATCCACTTCTATTTAGTATTTTCATACTGAACTACACGTTCTTGCTTGCTGTAGTTCAGTAATCATCACTTTAACTCGACAGATAAGGGAAGTCAAGGAAAAAAAGGAGAAAAAAAATTTGTGTGGCTGAACTAAGAGCTTAAAACGTATATTCAAGCCAAAATTCTGACCCCTAGGCAGATTGTCTCAAAGGCCAAAGTGCTTGCTTTCCACTGAAGATGAAAATTTTCTAGTATTTCCAAAAAGATTTAAAGTTATTAATATTCCTTCACCAAATAAAGAATTATGATAAAACAAGAATTTGAGTTTCTCATCTCTTCCTTCACAAAGTCCCCCCGTCCACCACTCCCCCCCCCATGCCATGTTCTTAGTTATTTTAAGTTCTAGATAATAAGCCATAATCTACCATAAAAATTGGTTTGGACTACAAATTACTGTCTATGGAAACGCAAAAGATAACAAAAAAGCCAAGGGAAGACTTAACTGTGCACATCTGAAGATAAATTAAAAACTTTAGGTTTTGATTAAGCCCTATAGAAACTGGGTTAAAGGGGAGATTGTTCTTACATCACCTTCCTTGAACTCAAAACACTCACCTGCTAATTTTACTAGCGTACAAAGTGAAGCTGCTGAGTTCCAAAACTACTTTTAATGCCTATAGACCACTGCTAACATGGATTGTCTTTACACTTTGATTACAGAAAAACAAGCTAAAAGAAACTAAAAGAGCTAACTCCCTGAGTTGCAAGAGAGGTAAAGAACAAAGAAAAAAGCTGAGCTCAAGAATCATGAGAGATCGCCTTCAGGAGCTTAAACTCCGAGCCAAAGAACTACAGATGGCTGGAGAAAATAACTGTCCACCTGTACGAGACGAGCAGGAAGAGTTTGAACAGCAGGCCATTATTTATGAAAGGGAGCCTATAACTGAAAGGCACTTCCATGAAATCCAGAAGCTTCAGAACGAGATCAATAATTTGGTGGAGGAAGTTCAAAAATTCAGTCAACAACAAAAAAGTCTAGTATCTTCAATGAGAAGGTTCAGTGTTCTTAAAAAGGAATCTAACACAGCAAGAGAAATAAAAATTCAAGCAGAGCATATACGAAAAGGTTTGGATGAACTGTCAAAAACAGTGAAAAAAGTTGAAAGTGAATATGGGTTATCACGTGCTATAGTAAGAATTCTAGCTTCCCAGCACACTTTCCTGTCCCGGTGTTACCTAAATGCTATGCTTTCATACAATGAAGCTATAACAGCCAAACAAGAGAAATGCAGAAGATTTATTGTTCGTCAGCTTGAAGTAGCTGGTAAAGAGGTATCTGAGGACGAAGTCACTGATATGCTCCAACAAGGAAAATGGGAGATTTTCAACGAAAATCTACTCACCGAAGCCAAAATTACTAAAGCTCAGCTTTCAGAGATTGAACAGAGACACAAAGAACTGATCAGCCTAGAGACTCAGATCAAAGACTTGAAGGACCTTTTCATCCAGATATCAGTTCTGGTAGAAGAGCAGGGGGAGATGATCAACAACATTGAAATCAGTATGAACAACACTCAAGAATACACCCAAATATCTAGAGAAAAATTTGGACTTGCAGTCAGGTATCGAAAAAGAAACCCTTGCAAAGTAATATGCTGCTGGTGTTGCCCATGCTGCAAGTGACAAAGCAGCAGCTCTTATGCAGGAAACTGAACCTATCAACCAACCCCAGGATTCTTTCATTGCTTCATTTTTCTTCTCTTTTCCCCTTCCACACTTCCACTGAGGAAAAATTGCACCTGTTTTTCCAAACTGAGTTCAAAGACTGAAATGAGATCTTCATCTGTGCCTAAATTTTATGATTTCCATTGAAACACATACACTAGAGGAAAAGATCAAAGGAGACAAATAACACTTCCTTGTTTTTCCACTCATAAGAAGCATCAACAAAACAATGTACCAATCATGCCATATGTGCTTTTGGGAAACATCAAAATTATTGTAAATCTCAGGATTCACAAGACCAGTTGAATTACCTGTTATAAAATAATCAGTATTCTTTCAATTGCTGGTTTTTTTTGTTGTTGTTGTTTGGATTGGTTTGTTTTTGTTTTTTTTTGTTTGTTTGTTTGTTTTGTTTTGTTATTGTTGTTCTTGTTTGTACAAGTGCTCATATTTAGTTGGTTCAAGTTTCATTTTTTCCTCCCAAAATACAAATAAAGTACAAATAAAAGTAACACAAAGCAGGCAATCCCAGTAACAATCAAAAAACTGATGCATAAACTTTTCTGACTTCTTGTTTGGTTATCAAGACTACATATCACCACCTGTCTGAGAAGAACTGTGCTCCATTTTCTCTGCACCTCCCTATTATGTAGTGGTGGGATTTCCCACCTTGGTTTCTTCCTACTTCTGAGCAAATGCAGATCTCTTGCATCTCCTCACATCACACACTCCAGCAACAGTTCAGATTCACTGCATATAATCCACATTTGCCTTCGCTGTCCTTCTTGTCTCATCATTTTATCTCTATTTACTTTTTATTTCCCTTGCATCTTCCTTTTCACTTTAGTGTCTCAGGTTCCCACTCCTAATAGCGCTATTTCCATGTACAAATGCAGGTGTTTACGCGTCCCCAGTAGTTACATATATTTCTGTGCACAAATAAGTATATTTTCATGGATGAATACAGCGTCCATGCATCAAATATTGTATACTTAAATCAATTTAAAATTATACTTCGCAATGAGATTTGGATAACTAAGATGGTAAACTCCCGTAACTTCATTAAAATAAGCAAGCAGTTTTTCCTCTATTTTTGCTGAATGTAAATCTTCCTTAGAAAAACAGTATAAGGTGCCTAAAAATGTATTTGCTCGATTTCCATATACATAAAAGACTGATTAACCACTTAAGCACTTGAGCGCACCACAGTTAAAGCTGAAGAAATAGTTGAAGAACTAATGAATCCCTTCACAAAACTAAGATACTGCACAAGCAAGTTCTGCTCAAAGACTGCAGAGAGTCAATTAGAAGGAAATAACATCAATAAACTTAGTTTAGTAACAATTAGGCCCAATTAACAGACACTGTCTCCTGATTAGCCAATGACAAGGATCGGAACCAGGACTAAATACCAAGGAAGTGCGTGAGCTCTGTGGATGTTAAGATAAACACCCACATAAACTCTATCACAGGATTAGGGCAGAGATTCATATGAAAAAAAAAAAATAAAATAAAAAGTTATATGTGTTTTGAAACACTGCACAGTTGTCAGTTGCTCATTTTTAGAAGAACAGATTTAAGTTAAGCTAGTTGCATTAAGATGGCTTTATTGCCTTCTCCATCTATTAAGTTAAAATCTAAACTGTTTTTCAACATACAATTAGCTTTCTTAACTGTAATCCATTTCATCAAAACAGATAAAAAAGCTTCACTCTCAAACCACCAGAATATCACTACTCCTTGGAAGGCCTCTCTTTTCAGCTTTAAGCATAGATTATTTATAATACAACAGAAACGTACAATTACACCCAACAAAGATACTGTTCTGAGAAACCATTTTCAACTTTAAACTTAAAAAATAAGCTATGAAAATTGTGTTTGTTACCATTTTTTTCATTGCTGAATTTAACAAAATATTACTTCCAGTGTATCACAAAAGATAGTTTTTAAGGAGATCAATTAATGACTTTTTATCTATTTTGTGAAAGAATATCTAGACCTTTTGAAACTTCAAACAAAATTTCCCACCAATTAAACTTAAAACACACACACCAAAGCAAAAGCAAATACCAAATACTAACGAAATAAGTTTTCTTTAATGAGATATTACTGATCACGCATCATCAGCAGCACCACGTGTTAGGTGAACAAGATATTAATTACTAAATCTTTACAGGCATTGCAGAATATAAACAATCGTTTACAATTTATGGAATGGATGTAGGTCAAAATAGAATTATAGAATGGCTTGGGTTGGAAAGGACCTCAAGGATCATCAAGTTCCCTGCCACATGCACGGTTACCAGACGCTAGATCAAGTGCTACAACAGATTGCCCAGGGCCCCATTTAATCTTGCTTTAAACACCTCCAGGGACAGAGCATCCACAGTCTCTCTGGGCAGCCTGTTTCAGCACCTCACCACTCTCTCAGTAAAAAACTTCCCACTGACACCTCATCTAAATCTCTCTTCCTTTAGTTTAAAACCATTTCCCCTTGTCCTTTCACTATCAACCCTTGTAAAATGTTGATTTCCCTCGTGTTTGTGAACTTCCTTTAAACACTGGAAAGCTGCAATGAGGTCTCCCCACAGCCTTTAGTAACAACATTCTTACAAGAAGTTGTAATTTCAGATTTGCGCAGCCTTTAACCTACCGTATCATTTGAAATATTACTTAAATTTTCAAGAGTTAAGAAAATAATTTAAAAATTCAATGTATTTTTATGAATACTGAAAGAGAAGATAAAGAAATATCCCTGAAAAAGACTAGGAAGTCAGATGCAGTGAATGTGAAACCACATACACTTCAAGAGGGAAACCAGGAAACAAGAAAGGAAAAAAAGAAAAGGCTCTGTTAATTATTATAAGCAAATACTTCAGAAAAACCATACAACTAATTGCAATATTGTTTAATGCTAAAATATACTGTTATTGTACATTATATTTACACTATACACATATACTTCATCAGAAGGTATACTGAAGGTCAAAATGGTCAAAATCTACAACATTTCAGATTATGAACAAAACATTTATAAACATTACTTACACTAACACGGGTTTCCCTGATATCTTAGGGCTGTTTAAAACTTCAGTCATGGCTTCCTTTGTTTCTTCCATTCTTTCAATGTCACTAGAATCCACAACAAATATTACACCATATGACTCAGCATAGTAATTTCTCCATATGTTCCGAATTCGTTTTCCACCTCCTAAATCAAAAATGGTGACTTCAAAGCGTCCCTGTTTAAGGTCAATCTTGGAAAACCCCACCGTTGGAGCTACGTCTTCAGGAGACTCTGTCAGAGAGATCACAGAAGAACTTTTTACTGAAATTTCTTCAGTCATTTAAAGGAAATTTTACATTGTAATTTCTGCAGAAAAAAAAAAACAAACAACCTATTTTTTAAACACATGGAGCAAGCTTTCAATGTTACTTGACAGCATGTTGCTAACTACATATTTAACATTAATATTTTACTTCTTCTCAGGAAATTTTATATTAACACATACTCTCAATCAATTATTTTACATCGATTGAGATAGAAGCACCAAGGAAGAAAAAAACAAAAAGCAAAAAATGCATTCTTTAATATTTAACACTACTTTTGAAGGGAACTGTGTTTTTTTGTTTTAATAACAGACCCATTCCATCCCAGGTGCACCCATCCAAACAGTACAGAATAGCATACAGCAGATGTATGGTATTAAACCCAGTCTGAGAAGCAAAACAAAACAGTCAATGTATTATGACCTGGGAAGCCTTCCGAGTGAGAATGTGCTCATCACACTCCACATGAGGATTCAGAATAGACAGACCCTTTGCCAGAGCAGCTTAGGCCAACACTCCAACAACAGAATGGAACACCTGTTTGTGAAAGATTCCAACTTCAAAATTCAGTCTTTGTACTTACTGTACTTGCCTGTACAAGAGAACATTGAGAGCATGAAGGCTTGCTAAGGATGAAAGTCACTAATCATGCAGAATTTAAGATGATATTTAAGGTTGAAACATTCAGTCCTGTTGTACTGCAAGATTCAACAGTAAACAGTCTGTGTGAAAAAACAGCATCTGCTGTATAAGCTGCAAATCCATTTTGGCAAATATAACTGCTGACTAGCTGATTTGCCCACATTTAAGAACCAAAATACGTTTGGAAATGGTTTCTGCTAAAACCCACCAATCGTAACTGTTGGTAATGATCTGTTTTTACCAAGCTTGAAACAAACAAACAAACAACACACACACTTGAAGGTTCTAACCTCTGCAAGTTCTGTTAGAGAACAATTTTATTCTTTTCCTTAAAACAAACACTATTCAAGTCCTGTGAAATAGTCACAGAAGTCAGAACTACCTTTTCTATGGAGCCTCTCTTTAGAAATATTTGTATCTTCTTTTTTCCTCCCTCCCAAAAAAAAAAAAAGAACTTTCAGAAATAACAATAATTTTTAGCTGATAAAGACATTAAAGTTGATCTTGAAACAGAATTGAAGGCTAAATAATGTACTCGTATTTTCACAGTAAAGATTCAGGAACACAAATGAGAGAACCCTAATACATTATTCCTAACTTTAATCAGAATTGAGCAAGTCACTGAACTTGCATAACAAGTGTAAACAAAGTCAATGCAAAGTCTGTCAAAACAATTTTCAGCAGTATTTTGTGTAAATGAGATGGAAGTTAGTAAAAAAAACAACTTCAATCTCATAAGTAAAAAACACCTTAGAGACTATTTATTTTCATAAGCACAATTTTTATCTCAGATCTTTTCCTGCTTGAAAGTGATATCGGGCAATGCAATTTACCCTCCAAAATCAAGTGGTCTCTTAAGGAAGAAAGTGCCTACAAAACTGCTAGTATTTTTCTGGAAACAAAAAAGAAAGTGTATAAAACATATATCACTAAAACCATTCCTTATGTTATACACATACACTTTCATTTTTTCAAATTTTTTCCTATTTTCTTATCAGAGATCACACAGCATGTGCAGGACAACCAAGGGATCAGGCCCAGCCAGCATGAGTTCATGAAAGGGAGGTTCTGTCTAAACAAACTTATCTCTTTCTATGATGACCAGCCTGGTGGATGAGGGAAAAGCTGTTGACACAGTCCACCTAGACTTTAGCAAAGCCTCGAACTCCATCTCCCACAATATTCTCATGGAGAAGCTGGCAGATCATGGTGTGTACTCTTCACTGGGTAAAAAACTGACTGAACAGCAGGGCTCAGACGGGGCTGAAAGGAGTTAAATCCAGCTGGTGAGCAGTCAGTAGCAGTGTTCCCCAGGGGCAGCACTGGGGCCTGTCCTGTTCAATATCTTAACTAGTGATCAGGATGTGGGGATTGAGTGAACCCTCAATAAGTTTGCAGATAACACCAAGTTGGGAGGAAATGTTAATCTGCTTGAGAGTAGGAAAACACTACAGCAGGAATTGGATGAGTAGGCTAGGCCAATTGTATGAGGTTCAACAAGACCACATGCTGGGTCCTGCATGTTGGTCATAATAATCCCAGGCAACACTAAAGATCTGGGGCAAAGCGGCTGGAAAGCTGCAGGGAGGAAAAGGATTGAAGAGTGTTAGTTAATTAACAGCCAGCTGAACACAACCCAGCAGTGTGCCCAGGTGGTGAGGAAGGCCAATGGCATGCTGGCTTGTAAGGGAATAGTGTAGCAACAGGAGCAGGGAGTTGATTGTCCTTCTGTACTCTTAACTGATGAGGCCTTACCCCAAGTACTGTGTTCAGTTCACAGCCCTCACTACAAGAAAGACAACGATGCCCTGGAATGTGTCCAAAGAGGAGAAACAAAACTGTGAAGGGTCTGTAGCATACATCTTATGGGCAGCAGCTGAGGGAACTGAGATTGCTCAGCCTGGAGAAGAGGATGCTCAGGGAGATCTCATTGTTCTCTACAACTGCCTAAATGGAAGTTGTGGCGAGGTGGGAGTCAGCCTCTTCTCTCAAGTAACAGTGACAGGCCAGGCGGTAATGGTCTCAAGTTGTACCAGGGGAGGTTCAGGTTGCATACTAGAAAAAACTTCTTAGAAGTAGTGGCAATGCATTGGAATAGGCTGTCTAGGGAAGTGCAGAGTCACTGAACCTGAAGATTTCCAAGAAACATGTAGATGTGGCAATGAGGGACATGGTTAGTGGTCATGGTGGTGATGGGTTGGCAGTTGGAATACAAGATCCTAGAGGTCTTTTCCAACCTTATATAGTGATACCAACCTATAGTGATTCTACATGACTTGGAACACTGGTGTTATACAAAGTTTACTGATACTTGCATGTTACTGGATGATCACCAGAAAGCTACTTCTGCACATATAGCATGAAAAAAACCAATTTTTCCAGTCTAGGCTGAGATGTGAAACACTCCATTAACCATAATATTCTCCTTCTTAATGTTAATTCAAACTTACTGTGAATTTGAACATTACCTACAAACTTGAGTCTTTCTCCTATACTTTCTTCTATTTAAATCAAGCAACAATGTTCTTTCAGCTCTTTGTTGAAATACCCCCCAAAAATTCTTCCCACTCAAAAACATTCTATGATGCTCATTAAATCAAAACTAAAACCCTTACCCAGAAGAGATTTTGGTGCAAATTCGCATTACAATAACAATACAGGGGTGTACTCAAGCAAGTAAGTACTAAGGTACTTACTAAAAGTAAGTACTTTCTTTCTAAAGTTACTTTCTAAAGTAAGTTACTTATTTCTAAAATAATTAAAAATGTCTCTGAGGATTAGTTTTCCGTGTGAGTGGATCAAAGGCTCTAGTGCTGCATGGATCAATGTATTATGAGGCAGCTCTCTTCATTATATTCACCTCACCTCTATAATATACTCTTACTCTTGAACAGTAGCAATTCTGCTTGTCAGCTGCTGCTGGTGTGTTAAGCTACACTATTTTCAACTCAACATTTTCTTAACTACAGCGGACAAAAAGCAGAGCTTGCTCTACTACTTCCCCTGAGCATAGTGTACATGACTAGAAGCACCTACTTTTTTAACGTCACCCCAGCATGATGTGCCAGGTATCAAAAATCAAGATCTTTGTGTCTCCATACAAGACCATTTAATTTTTCCCTTCCATGTACTGGAGCCTGCAACTTGTTCACTTTTGCTACCAGACTCCTAGAGAAGTGCATAATCAGCAAAAATTTAATTTCAACAATGTGCAAGGAGAGGAAAAGATAAATCAAGAGATGATGAAATACATTAGATAAAAATGATACAAAGCAAGTAATTACACTATTTCAACAATACATTTAGATGATAAATTAATTGCTTACCTCCTTGAATTCCTCGGACTGTAGCAGTTTTACCAGCATTATCAAGACCCACCATTATTAATGTCACTTTCCTCCAAAAAGAATGAAAAAAAGAGAAAGATATTTCAAGCCCTTTTCTTCTCTTGCCAAACATCACTTTTTTTAATGTGCTTATTTTTTTTTAAGAAACTTATCAAACTTCCCACAAAGTAGTAGAAAGAATAAATCTCAAAATATCTAATTTGCAAACATGGTTACATTTGTGTATCTGCTGTTGGATTTTTCAAACTATAACAAGGTACAGTTATAAAGGACAAATTATATTTGCCCACTAAATTTTAATTTCACGGTACTGTAGATTCTTTTTCTTCATAGTGTTTATCTCTTTAGTAGTTTCTTCAAGTTAGTTTCCACTCCTTGAATTTTTATCATCTCTGTCTCAGACAAAACTGCTGCTATAAGCAAGACTACAATTTCTGTATCAACCAGTGAAACTGCACAATACCATAAAAGAATTTAAAAAGTGGGTCGATAACATAGGACACTATAAGCTAAGTGGCTCTGGTACTTATTGTGTCTTCTTTTTTCCCCAAGCAGGAACAATTGAAGCTGCAAATGTGCAAATCAGTGGTGCTACTAATATACTCTGTATAGTCAAATTAGTGCACAGACTAGAATTTGTAGTAGGACAAGATTTTAAATAAAGCTATAGGAAAAAGATACTTATGAGTAGACCTTGATTATTCCTCCAATTCACAAATACTCAAACAAGTAAAAGAAATTTGCTGAACTTTATGCTCCTAAGTGAAATAACACTAAATGCATCCCTATTTCTAGTCTTGAAACTATAATAACATCATACATGAAGTATAATTTGTCTACAGTTTTTCAGAAGAGGCAAAAAGCTCTGAGAAACCCAAAAAATGAACAACAGGATCCTATGAAATTATACTTTAAACATAAGCCATAACTGGAACAGCCATGAACTTACAACTGTCTACAAATAGCTTGTATCAAAAAGCTGTTTAATTCAGTATACTCCTTTAAGCAGCAGCACAGTCAGAAAAACCTCAACTTCTCAAGCACACAAGATCAAATCCTCATACATGAATGAAGTTAAAAAAGGAAGGAAGGGAGGAAGGGAGGAAGGGAGGAAGGGAGGAAGGGAGGAAAGTGCTGTACCCCTTATTTCCCTTCTTCCCAATTTGTAAGCAGTTGAAATAAAGTCTATGCACCTTTGCTAACTGGAGCAAAAAGAATGTACTGTGTCAAAATAAAACTAACATAAAAGGAAAAACAGTTTCATTCTAGAAGCAGGAATGGATCATGAAGTTGATCACAAAATGCAGCATTAAGGTACTTCAAAGAAGGGACAAGAATTACATTGGGGTTACATTATATTCTTGACAGTATTTTAACAAACTACACTTTATAATCTCTAAATGCAGAAACCAAATTGATTAAATTTTACATAAACATTCTAGCATCTCCCCATAAGAAACTTTATGCAACAAATTTTGAACTTCATATTTTCAGTCAGAAACAGAGTACCTTCATTATGAGTGTACATGTAATTTGTAAGTTCAGAATACACACTGATTATCACTTGGAGTTAAAAATATATTGGAATTGGAAAAAAAAATACTAGGAATTAAAGTAAAACACTGGTGAGATTATGTGAAATAAAGTTTGGGAAGAAGGTCAGCACAGAAGTGTAAATAAATACTTTCATATGTTTACCTGACAGGCTCCTGCCACCGTTTTAACCAGGTGCAACAATTGGCCATTAGGTTGAACATCTCTCTTCACTAGCCATTCAGAGCCTTGAAAGCTACAGAAATGACATGAACAGGTCAGACCAACGCAGGAAGACTGGGAGACAGCAGAGGCCCAGGTATTGACCTGTAACCCCTAGTAAGAAAAACAAATGCAGTTAGTCCCAACGTGTAACCAAGACAAACCATCTGTACACAGCAGCAATCTGTTTATTCAATGTTATTCAACCCCAACAAAGTCCCACTGCGTCTTTCACCCTTTTCGCACTGTTTGCCCCTGTTTGGGGCATCTGGGTAGCAATACCACAGCACTTACACAAAATAATAATGCAAGACCTGTGCACATCAGGAAAACAGCAAGCTAGAGCAGCACAACATATCAAGCTATGAAATTCCAGTGCTTGTTTAGCCATTGCATTGCACAGTGCCCCTGGCTATGCAATAACAGCCAAATTCAAGCACAGGTACGGCCTAAGAACGTAACATAATAAGACATCAAATGCAAACAAAATGTCATACCCACTACATATATTCATTTACCATCAGTTTCTTTTATGCATCAAGGAAACATCTAGAGGGTACTTTGAGAAATAGGCAACTTAGTATACTACTTTTCATGAAATTAAAGAGTAGAATCAAGTATCTGTCATTATACAATTCCATTTTCTATCCTGCAAGTGTGAGAAAAATAAACAGAACATTCCTTTTGATGCTACTCTGTGGAAATAAAATATGGGGAATGACTGCCTGATTGCATGTATGTCTAATAAAAACAGCGTGGCTTACACAAATCATGCAAACACCCAAAGATGCAAAAGCTACTAAAGGCCCTCAGTCACCTCAGCTACAACAGTACTACCACAAATAATAGCAGTATAAAAATGTTCATGGAAAGTCCTTCATTGGCAAGCCTAGACAAATGTTAGTACACAGCTTCAAAGTCACTATGCTCCTCTTGGTGTGCTCCACTGGCTCTAGCTGGGACTACGTGTATTTTCTTCACAGCATGGTGCTGAGCTTTGTATTTTTTGCTAAAATGATGCTGATACCGCAGTTGCTGAACAGTGCTCATGTGGCATCAAGATTTTTCTCTTTCCCACTCTGCCTTGCCATCGGAAGAAGAATAGTTTTAAGCTCAACATATTATATGTAGGTCACTCCAAAAGTAATGTTTCTTTATTTGCATGGAAATTACAACAGATACAAAGAGCACTGTAACACTGCTTGGAAGAGCTAAATGTCATCTAGAAAGCACTCCTTTTCAACATAGTCACCACTATTAGCTATGCCTCATTGTGCTGACATCCACTGGTTGGTGTTTGTAAACTTACAGCAAGCATCAGTGAACATCAGTGGGTACAATGTTCTCTGCGTGGAGGAATTCAGTGGCACCCCTTTGCTTCATGTGCACTTTTATGTCTGGCGCTATTTTATTAGACTGTCTCTCTGCTGCCAGCCATCACAAGGCAACAATATGTAACAGAACACTGGCGGGAAGGTTCAACCTCTACTGCCATTCCACCAACATCTACCCCTGATGTTATGGACCAACACAAAAAAAATAGAAGGCACTATTTTCAGAGCAGCCTTCATCACTGTTATCAGCAGGCTCTTGTGCTGGTCACAGAGCTTGCTTACTTTACTGTAGATCAGAGACTAGAGCTTGCTAGTGGCTGGGAAAGGAAGCATGGGGGTTACTTCTCCCTTGGGAAAAGGCAAATCTATTTGTGGGATAATCTTTGCATAAATACCCAGGTGTGCTTGATTGGTAATATAGGGAAAATTTCCTCAAGGAGATGTAAACCTGGGGGAAAATAACACAGTATTCTAGTTGTGTATTACAAGAACTATTTAAACCAAGCCTTTTGCAAGGGAACCAGGACCGTGCAGCAGCAAATCACTCCAAGCCCATCTTGGCATCCCATAGTCCAACATGCTACTTGTCCTGTACTGGACAGCAACCTCCACAGACAGGGCCCAACTCATCAACTCTTCTCACAGACAGGGCCCAACTCATCAACTCTTCTCACAGACATTTGCCAAGGGGGAGGGAGGGAAACAGACTGAATAGAGGACTAATGTCTGTGCTACGTCAAAGGGCAGAAGACAGCGATTAGTAAAATACCAATCTCTCCTCTAGAGGTTGTCACAGATGTTCTCTACTGGTAACTTGTCTCCATGTCATCAGAAAGCAGTAACACTTTGAATTGCCACAGCAAATTTCCTGAAGCTCATTTCTCAAAGTTCCTTTTTTAACCAAATTAATTCCTTTGTTATTTCAAGTGATAACTAAACTCAAACTAAGCCATGTTCAAGAGAAGCAGAAAACTGAGTAATTAAGGATAACTTTCTAAACTTCTTCCTAATTTAAACTAATCAAAGTGGGGAAAAATTGAGGAGCTATCCCTGACAAACACACATTATCCCTAACAAAGAATGATAGTTTAAATAATTTACACAGGTAGTAACTGAGAACTCCTGACCTTACAAAGCTGTTGCATTCAAGGATGCCTTTGTACGAGTCCGACATCATTTAATATCACAAACAGATCAGATTTCTTCCAGAGCAGACAACAGATATTCTTTAAATATTTACATTGTTAAGTATAAGAGCTCCTTAGAATAGCTTCTCCACAAGACTTAGTGTGTAAGGAACAGAGAGGCTCCTTAAGAAGAGAACAAGATGATTACAAGTATTCCAGATACAAAAACCAGGCTCTGAACAACCATAAAAGCCTCCAAGAAAACACACACCACGGAATACAGTGCCTAGACCAACAAGCAAGTACCAACAAAGTTAGTCTTGAGAACATGGCTACACAAATTCATTTTCAGGACATAGGTGTCACCACTGAACAAATCCTTTCCCACATTGTACATGCTGTCCAGCTTTACAGATTCTAACAAAATTGCAGTAAAGACATTGCCCACAGTATTCAACAGACATTGTGTTCTGCTATTTTGCAGATATGGAGAGCTCATTAACAGCACACACATGTTGCTACAGCTGTAACATTTGTTAGTTTGAAGATGATTGCTTCCTCTTTGAGATGGAGCAAAACCAACAAGGCGAGAAGCTCAGAAATCAATAAAACTGTATAGTTAAGCTATAACAATTAGGTAGCAAGCAGGCATAAGTATCAGGGACAAAAGCTGTGAACGATTCAACTTTTAGGTAAGAGAACATAAAGAGTTAGCACAGAAACTAAGAAAACCATAATAAAAAACTGCATTAATCCTTGTAAATCTATATTAAGATCAAGAGCTACTTAGCAGCCCATATGTAATGTGATCCAAAATACCAAGTACCAGCAAGTACAAAACTCAGAGGAATCTGTTAATCAGATGATTTTATTTCCACATCAAAGTATCTTTTAGATACTTCACTGTCAAGAGTTTTCATGAAGCATTCTGCCCTTGGTAGAGAATTTTTCACTGTAATATCAATCCTTCATCTTCCTTAAAGAATAATTAAGCAAAGCATTTAGAGCTTACCCTTCTCAGCAAGTTTAACTGTTTCCTGCTATGCTGCTTCTTAGAATTGTTTGAGTTAGAAGGGATCCTAAAAGGCCATCTAGTCCAACCCCGCTGCAATGAACAGGGACACCCACAGCTCCTTCAGGTTGCTCAGAGCCTGGTCCAGGCTCCCCTGAATGTCTCCAAGGATGGGGCACCCACCACCCCTCTGGGCAACCTGCTTCATAACAACCCTTACCATAAAAAAAAAATTTCTTTCTTAAATTCAAAATACATTTCTCTTCTTTTAGTCTGAAACTATTCCCCCTCGTCCTATCACTGCAGACCCTGCTAAAGCGTGCTCTCTCGTTTCTCATAATCCCTCTTCAGATACTGAAAGACTGCTGTCAGGTCTCCTTGTCCGACTTGTTTGAATTTTATCAATAAAAACAAAGAGCTCTACTTGAGTTGCATTATGTTTTGAACAGCCAGCCAAGCAACTGAACAGTGACGGAGACATGCTTCACACAAGCCTGAATACCATCATTTCAGCCAAAGCTTCAGCGTAGCCAGCAGGCACACAAAGTACAAGCAGGAACATCGCTGGGCTTGCTGGTGCCTTTGGATCACGAAACAGGACTTTGGGTCACATAACACCTGGCTTGCTCTTAAACAAGAGTTAATGCAGTAATGCATTAAGCTCATACACATCCCAACCGAGTCTCAGAGACCCTCCCGGCCCCACACTTACCAACAGTCGTGGCGCGGCGGTGCGGCCTAGGCGGGCCGGGCGGGACGGTGCGCTGTTGCGGGGGCGGCTGCAGTGCGCCCCGCCGCGCCGGGGTCACGTGCCCAGCGGCCGCTAACGCCAGGCCGCCTATTGGTGGAAGCCCCCATCGGTAGGGACGCGTAACCAGGCTGGTAACCCCAGGTTACCGCCAACGGGCGGGGATATAGGACAAAATTCTCGCAGACCGAGAAACGCGGAGGAGGGCAGAGCCGCGCCGGGGAGGAGAGACAGGCCGGCGGTCGGCCAATAGGAGCGCGACGCTCCGCACCGCCCGCGGCGGGCCGACCGATCAGCAGCGAAGAGGTGCCGCCGGCTCTCTGCGCCTCGTCGCCCACGCGGGAGGACCCGAAAGCGGCAGGCCGGGTGGCGATGTGCCCTTCTGCGCGGGCGTCTCTCGGCCCGCTCCTGCCTAGAAGAAGCCTCGCCGCCCGGCAGTTCCCGGCGATGCGTCCCGCCGAGCCCGCCCGCTCGCCGCGCTCCCTGAGCCGGGCGCAGACGGCGATCGTCGCCGCGGCGCTGCCCCCGACGCCCTGCTGACGCTCGGGCCGGGCACGGTCGTCGGCCTCGGCCCATCCTCCCCCCCCCCGCCCCGCCGCCCCTCCCTCCTGCTCCCAGAGGCTCGCCCGGCCCCGCCGCCCCGCAGAGGAGCCGTCGCGCAGTCCCGGCGCCGCGCCCGCTCCCCGCCGGCAGCGATGAGGCCGCAGGGCGGGCGGTGCGTGCCGCTACTCGCCGGCCTGGCGGTGGCCATCGCTCTGGCGGAGGCCGCGACCTGTGAGTGGGGCGGGGGGCGCGGGCGGCGGGGAGAGGGCTGACCCGAGCTACGGGGCCCTCCGGATGGGAGCTGTGCTCTCGGAGTCGCGGTCCACAGATACGGCGAGGGCTGCGGGGCCGCAGGATGGTGACCAGAATCCAGCGCTGGGCCTCAGAGCCTCCCCTCACCTAGCGCTTGGACCTCTTAGATACGGTTGTGTATCTGGGGCAACTAAAATTAGGGCTCAAAGCAAGCGTGCTTCTGACGTGTCTTACTAATGATTAAACGGGCAGAAGAGAAAACTAATGTTTACTAATCAAACTTCTGTTTGAATGGCAGGGATTCAGACTAGGAGGAGAATAGTATAGAGAGATGAAAATTCATTTTAGAAATTAAGTTTGAACTGGCCCTAAAAATAGGCATTTTTTGATATCTCCCTTTCTCCTGCTTTTGTAACACGTCCATAGAATGATTTGAGTTGGAAGGGATCCTTAAAGGCCATCTAGCCCAACTTCCCTGCAATGAATCCACAGCTAAATCAGGCTGCTCAGAGCTCCACCCAACCTCACCTTGAGTGTCTCCAGGGATGGGACATCCACCACCTCTTTAGGCAACCTGTTCCAGTGCCTCACCACCCTTATTGTGAAACACTTTTTCCTTATATCCACTCTAAATCTCCCCTCTTAGTTTTAAACCATTTAGCATTGTGCCATCACAGCAGACCCTGATAGTTTGTTCCGTTCTTTCTTATAGCCTCTCTTCGGATACTGAATTTATATACTTTATTTCAAAATATTATTCCAAAAATAATGCTTCCTACTTATTTGTATTGAAATGACAACAAAGAACACAGTAATGCTATTTGATAGAACAAATTCTCAGCTACAAAACACTTTTTCAACACAGGCACCACCGTAGCTATACGTTTTCACCAGTGATGAACAAGAGCATGCATGCCCCACTTTTAAACATCCACACCAGTGGAGGTGACCCACTGTCACTTTGCCCACTGCTGCAATGCACCACCTACTACCTGACATCCACTGTTTGGTCTCCCTAAACACTTACCAAGTGTTGATGAATGCTAGTGGGTGCCATTTTTCCCACAGGGAGAAATTCATTGACACACACTTCTGCTTCATACACACTTCCATGTCAGATGTCGTTTTGTCAGACTGGACATCTGCTGCTGTCTGTTGCACAGCAACAATATAGGATGGAATACTGATGAGAAGGTTCAGCCTCTACTGCTATAGCACCAACATCTGCCTCTGACATCGTGGGCCAGAATAAGATATATCAGAATAAGATAGGAGCAGGCCTCATATGTACACTATTCTTTTTTTACACAAATGGCTAATCTGTAATAACATACAGCAGTGAGCAATGCTGGACTAATTGCAAGCTTTATAAATGTTGTGCAGCATAAGCATGTATAAGTTTTGGGCAAGACAGAACAGACAAACATTAGCAGTTAGTTGACTTTAATTTGTTGGTTGCGTAAAGCTTATGTCACTGATGTGCTTTTCTAAAGACTCTAGGAATTATGGAGCTGACTGCAATACAGCAACTGCACAAATAAGGCAATTCCACTATCTAGAGTGTCATCAGTTTTAGTTTTTATTCATTGTATTGGGTCTGTGAAGTTCCTCTGATAGCAGTAGCAGGCTACAACAGCTTTCCACAACCAGGGTATTCGATAAGCAGCTCTAAGCTGTGCTTAACTAGCCCACTTAAGGCAGGTTTGTGGCTGTCTGTGCACTACAAATTAGCTTTAAGTAACCACTCAATCTTATCCTCTCCTCATTTTTTTCATTTTTTTATCAAGAGTATTGCTTTTAAACATGCATTTGATAACTAGACACTACACTGTGTGTGTGCAGAGCCTGTTGGTTGAAACTGTAGCCTGGATTTCCAAGAGGCTTCAAAGATATTTAAATAAAATACACTGAGTTCCTTAAGGGTTAACTACTGGTTTGGCAGGGTCAGGAGTTCACTGGAGTTTCCTGTAATCAAACTGGAAGCAACAACAGGGAGGATTTTTTTTTTTTCTAATAAAAGTCCTGTCATGATCCTTGTAAGGAAAAAACAGTTAAGTAAATACACTACTAAGTCTGTACATGTGAATTGAAATATTTTCAATAAGAAATTTGCACTAAGGCATCTTAATTAAACTTAAAAGCTTAGAGAAGTACAAATGAAGGCCGAACTACTTACTGTAAAATAATATGCCCATTTCCACTACCCCACTGTATTCAAAGCAGGTAGTTTTATATCTGGGGTCACGTTCTCCAAAGCACTGTACTTGTAATTTTATTGCACATTATTTATTGAAAACGTGTGTTGAAATGAGAATGATGGTCGAAACAAGAACATTTAAAGTCAGCAATGAATTAGGCCTCATCTTCACCACAGAGCCTCTGCCCCAGAGCTGTGTCAGCAAGCTTACACTAGTGCTAACAATAAACAAAATTGGCAAGAGTTTTTCTGCTTACACACTTACTTAGTTTTTCATGGTAGCATATACCAATGAAAGCTCTTTTCTATCAGCATAATCACACATAGCAGAGCTTTGTACTGAAGTCCTGGCCTCATTCCTGTTATGGATCAGTCTCCACCTTACAGAGATCTTTCCAGTCTCCAATAAGACTAACTCATAGATAATGTATGTAAGAAGAAATGACTCCTCCAAAACCAGGCTGATGCCTACTCAAATACTCAGGGCATAAGCCGTCCTCTCCTCCTTGCATTTCTGAGCAACTTGCTGGTTACTTTCTGAGACAAGGATGTGCTTCTGAGCTTTAGAGGTATGTTGTAGTAGATCTATTTGCCTTCTCAGAAAGTTTTACCTATTGCCATACAGTATAAACAACAAATACACAGAGTGGTGTGACTAGGCTAGCATCTACAGATCATATAACTAGAAAGTTTATCACAGTGGAAAGGGATAATTGAAAATAAATGAAACGTTCACCCATGTCCTAGGCTTGCAAGAAAACTTCAAAGGGAGCAATCTCTAGGAAAAGAACCCTCCCTCTCACAGTCAGCCCTTAAATGAGGTCTGAGAGGTGCAGCCAGGCTCCACCCCTTCCAGTCACCCAGCTGAATTGCCTTCACCTGTGCTCCCTGGGCTGACTCAATGCTTGCCTCAGACGATCAATCAGAGGTTCAGGCCGTGATTTAGCAGTTCCCACATACCATACTGTGAGGATTAGTCTTATCAAATACACCAAAGAAATCAATTTGAGGCTACAGTCTTATTCCATATCAAATACATTTAGGATGCTATAACATAAAGGTTTTATCAGGTTACTGTCCATGTTGAAGTTCTCCAGAGTGCTTCAGCTGTGTTTGCCATCACTTGATTGAGAGCTTTGTGTTCAGGATGCTATGGCTTTAAGTTAGATCTATCACTTGAAAATCATTCTGTCTTCAAGTTCTGTGTATCATTAGCTATTCTTCCTAAAAAGCCTTTTAAGTTTTTCCTCTCTTAGTGCTTTGGGAGGCCATTCTCTGACAGTTGACTACAAAAGTGCTCTGTGTTTGAGGTATTATAAACTCATAAACAACAGTGAATTGACTATGTCTGTTTAAATTGATCTTCACAGACTAGTGATGAATATTTAAGTACACTGTATCTGGTTTGCACAGTAGGTGCCCTCTGACAGTTATGCTAGTCAGACTTGTGTAAAAGCTTGTGTAAAAGCTGGTAAAAGAAGGGAAGGTGCAGAAGTGCCATGCTGTCTAGTTAGCATCTGTCAGCCATGCTCTTTAACCCTGTAAGCTGGAGTTCTTGCTATTATGCTCATCCATTTTTATCTTAATCACAAGGTATGTCCAAAGATAAAATCAATGAGGCAGTCTAATTTAGTCTTTTTCCCCATAATATTGTGTGCTCTGCAAGGAACACTGGACCAAATGGATATCTTTTTATTGTAATACAATTTCACAACTCATTTCTTTGCCAATTGTCTAAGTGTCAATAAAATAGCAACAATAAGATATGTGAAAATTAGGAATGACTCACAACATGATCAATTTGAAATAAAAAAGTTAAGTAGGATTCTGTTTTACCTGTGTCAAATGTGAATGTAGTTTCAGGTTGTTAGCCTTGATATTTTTTTGAATGTCATTATCTTTTACTTTGTCATATTCTTTGTGATTCTGAAAAACTAAAATGACTTTGTGTTAATTACATATAACAGGTAGCCTGATTTCTTTAAGACACATTTTTGATCACACATATAGGATCAGAATATTTACTTCTAGGTCAAAGAAACAGGTAATAGAAAAGTCTTGAGAGCATTTTTCCATTTATCAGTCACATATCTCATTTATAACATCATAGCTTAAAAAAAAGACTGAATATAACATTTAAGTTGTGCTTCATACACACGGCATTGCATAAGTTTTTTGTGGTGACTTGGGATTTTTTTAGGACATGTACCAAGAACAGAATCCTGGAATGTTTGTGCCTAAATCGTAGGAAACAGCCACTTCATGAGTAATCTCTTAATTCAGACTTTTGTAAGGGAACCTCATGTTTATCTCATATTTCAGCAGTTAAAAATAAATAACAGAGCTCCTTTGTTTCTACCAAGTTCTATCCCACCAGTATGCCTCTGAGTTCCTGGTGAGGAAACGTCGAGCAAATTCTTTTATGGAAGAAAGTAAGAAGGGAAATTTAGAAAGAGAGTGTGTTGAAGAATTATGCAACAAGGAAGAAGCCAGAGAAATCTTTGAAAATAATCCTGAAACTGTAAGTATGTGAGGAATATCTGTGAGATAAATAGTAGTTCTTTGCAGTGGGATTCTAGAAGTACATAGAATTCACATTGCAAAGCTTAAAAAAAACCTCTCAAACATTGCAGACCAAGAACTGGGCTGAAAGTCTCCTGCGTATAGAATCAATTAATACTAAACAACATATAAGCAAAGAGAATAGTTGAGTAGATATTATTTTGATTTTAGGTATGGATCACCAGTTTTAGACCACAGTTGTCTGCGAGCATTCCATGTGGGGAAAGCCTGTTAGCTTCAATTAAAATTTTACACAGAGAACACATGGCAGTGCAACTCTTTTAATGAAGGGATTGATCTATGAGCTTTTTTCCTAGTGGAGATAACTGTTCCTCAGCTCATTCCCACTGCACAGTATTTAGCATTAGGAATATTGTAGTCAGCTTCATCCTGTAAAGGGGTTATTATGTACAGAAAATGTGATTAAGATGAATTCCTGTTTTGCAAGCCATGTATTAGTTCTACGTTCTGTCTTTGATAATACTGCATATATTTGGAGATACTGTTTGTTGATATTTAAGTAAAAAAAATTAAATTGTTTCAGTAATCAGTTGTTTGTTTAAAAAAAAAAATCTAGTTTAATAAGACTTCACTTTATTTGGAATGAAGTTCCTGTAAAATATTCAACCTATTCCATGTTGTGGTGTTTTGGGGGTTTTTGGTTTGTTGTTGTTGTATTTACTTTTTTTATTTCCCTTCTTTATCTGAAGATAAAAAAAGGAAGCTTCTCTGTCTCTAGTAAAAATATTGGGCAAGATCCTCCTATTCTAAGAAAAAAAATTTCAGATTTTCAATTTGACCTCCAATTTATTATCACATCCAATTCACTGTCATTGCCTTCACTTCAAAATTGTCAAATTCAGTGCAGAATGTTAACCTTCTCTCCACTGAGTTCTTTGTTACAAAATAATCTGCTATCTTACCCTAAAGAATAGAATACATGCCAAGTTTTATATGTATCATTAAGAATCCAAGTGATTTTCTTTTTTGCTTCTTTTATAGTCATAAGACAAATATATTTTGAACATTTTCAGTGTGTTTTGCTGTAATTCTGTCTACCTTCAGTTTTTCTTACCCTTGGTTTTTCTTTTCTTTGTGCAGGAGTATTTTTACCCCAAGTATTTAAGTAAGTACAAGAAACCTGAGCAACTCTAGTGTGTCATTCACTACCCTTGCTATTTGGATAATGTTAGTTTTGTTATTCTGCTCACAGCACTAAAAGATTTGCATGCTTATTATAATGCATAGTAGCTCTTTGGTAGTTTGATGTGCTTAGATCCCAGCAAAGGCACTAAGAAGGTTGGTCTGTGATCAGCTGTCTTTAATATGCCCAGACAAGTTTTCTAACTTGTTTCAAACTGTGAGAAGAGAGTCTTTGAAGATGCCATGTATAAGCTGTTGTAATTTCAGTCTAAATGAGTGTTTGTATCCTATGTGTGGATTTGCATTTGCAGGCTGCCTTGCCTCCTATCGAGCAGGAGTTTTCAGGGTTACTGCAGTGACTCCAGATTCTCCAGCTGATCTGAGGGCATGTGTCAATGGTAAGTGCTGCTGCTGGATGCTTTACCTACTGCACTCACACTGGAACGCACAAACGTGCATGTCTAGGAAACAGTTGTTCTTGGCAGAAAAATACACAAATCTCTATTTAACTCCAGCAAACAATTATCTGGGAAAAGAAATTGACAAGAAATTTAGGTGAGAGCATTTGCAGAGTAAGTGACTGTTTTTAATTTTTACAAAGCATAGCAGAAAAGAATCAAACTGCAAAGTGGAAGGCAGACTTTCCAGAAGCATAGAAGCGTGTGCTGTGTCAGCTCACCAACATTCCCTAGTATGGCCTCAGTACTCTGCCTTATCTTTAGTAACTGTACTTGACTCAGCCCTTCCAGCAGATCCTGTTTAGGGAATTGAGCAAAGAGGCCACCTGGCAAATTTGCCTTTATGCTACTCTTTGGCCCATGGTTACACTGTAGCCCTTGTTGAAGGGTATAATGCCACCAACTGAAAAATTCAAACATAAGATGGATCTAGATATTTACTTCAGATACAGGAAGGCCACAAAGTAAAGAGTTTGTGATGCTGCTCCAATGTGTAGTTTTCTATGCCCATACATTCATAATGCCATTGTGAACTGTATTTTTTCTAGTAAATTCACAGGAAACATCTGTAGCTCATTCCCAACTCGTCAATGTAGAAATATCTCTCTGAATTTATTAAACTTTTACAGCCTAGATGCATCAGAGAAATTTTCTTATTCTTGATCATCTGTCCCTGTTTTTGTCATGGAAAGCAAAAGAAGGTGAGAAAAATCCTTAATAATGACACTATACATGGTCATGGATGAACATATTTTCCAGATCACGTAGCCAACGTGCCTGCTGTCATAAACTAAAATGTACTCCCATTGATGTCACACTTTCTCACTCATTAGAGGTTCTGGGAGGAAAGAATTCAGCAGAGTTGTGTGAGTGCACAGTGTTTCTGTATTATCCCGTGAAAGCAGCTAGTTAACTTGTTATTGTATTTCTCCATTTGGATTCATAATATTGAAGAAAAACGTGTTACTGCTGTTGGTCAATCAATGGGAGAAAGGACAAGTTAAGAGAGTTAGCATAACTTTTGCAAGTGGTTCAAAGGCTTGACTGTTCAAAGGACTTTATGCAGAGCATTTCTGAAAAGGAAATACTGCTGAGAAAACAGAATAATTAATTCCCATTAAGACTATGACTTTTTTTTTTAAATGTACTTTCATTGACTCATGCATCTTATGATACTGAATATCAAGCATTTTTTTCATTTTTTCATTTTAAAAGTTTTATGTTTATTTATTTAATTATCCAAATTGCTTTATAGTGTCAAAATGAAAAATCCAATTTTCCTAATCAGAAAAAAATTAATTGTAACAATTATTTTAGAACAATACAGTAACTAGTGTGAATCTCAAGATAGGAAATAAAAGAATAAAAATAACAATGCAAACAATTTTAAAGTAATTTGAAGTTCCTAAACTGTATCACATAGTTGCATACTTAACTGCTTTTGAAAATAAAGGCTTACAAAATCCCAATGTTTATACTTATTCTGCTCACTGTGGCACATCTTCTGGATACCAAAGACTTAAAGTGGGAGAGGATAGAGGTACCAGCATGTTTCTTGCCACCTATCTTTTCAATGAAGGCTGAGTACATCCAGATCAACTTTTTTTTTTTTTTTTTTAATATATTAACATCTCCAGTTCTCTTCCCATTTATTTACTTAATTCATCTTATTCCATCTGTGTATATTTTGCACTGACAACATAACCCATATTCTGTAAGATCAGACTCACTCACATGCCATCATCACTTTCTGCTCAGAAGCATTCATACTCAGTTTTTTTCTGCAGTTGCACACTTCCAGGGTACCTTCCACATCCGTCATTTATAAAACTCTTTGCTTGTTCCAAGCCTGGTTCACACACTTGTTCCTTGACCTACAAAAGCAGAAATTAGCAAGCAAGAGAAAAAAAATGTAGGTAGTTAGACAACTTTTTTTTTTTTACCACAGGAAACTGCTGTGACAGAGTCATATATCAGCCCCGTTCCTTCTATTTCTTCTTTGCAATTTCTTCTGCCAATCTTACCTGAAACTGGAGTCCTTTGGTCCACGACATGAGTATTAAGTGCTATAGAGTAGCTATTCTAGAGATGTTGTGTGGTTTTGGACCTTGTCTGGCCTCTGAGGTTTGGGATTTGCTTGCAGCAGAATTTGAATATTAAGTAAATTTAATTGACAAATATACTAACAGTTTTTTTTAAACTCTCTTACAGAACTTTAAACTTACTCTTCTGTGGGCCTCAACATAAAGAAATTCAGTGAGGTCTCTGGCACAGAATCACAGCGAGTTTCATTCTGCAAGATTACTTGCCTTTCCAGCCACTTTTTTTTTTTTTTTTAATCTGAGCATCCCAAAATCCTGTCTTCATTCTACCTGTTCTTTTATAATACCCTTTTTCATATTTATTTTCTTTTTAGAAAACATGAAATAACATCCTAAAATATATACAAAAATATATTTTTTAAGAAGAAACAGCGTATTTGTGACTTCTATGGGTTTGGTGATAAATAATCCATGAGAGTACTGACAGACTTAAGAGAAATAAATATAAGGACACTTTACATATTATGCTGATAAAGATTAGGAAAATCATGGAAAAAAAATTGAAGAATTTATGAATTTTGGGCATAGCAAAAAGATAGTGAGCCTTGTGTTCTCTGTCCCAACTATGTATTTCAAGCCTTGCCTCTTGAAGTCTTGCCAGCATGCATAAAGAATCTTCCGTTGATTTTTCCAATTTTTATTTTTTTTTTCCATTGAAGTTAATATTTGTGACAGGTGACAGCATTAAACACTTATGTATCCAGTCTACATACAAGGCTTGGTCAGCCAAAACAAACTCTATGAACACATAGGTATAAGTCTCTCTATGAACACAATGCAGTTTCTTGAACAGAGAAACTGAGCCCTTGAATTTTATTCTGGGGTACTTGTTGAAAATTAGGAATTTCTACAGAAATTTGTGTCAATGTAATGAGACAGAGCATTGTTCTTTAAAGGGTTAAATATGTCTCTAATACTAAAAAAAAATAGTGTCAAGACTTTGGTCACAATCTGCAAGGATTATTGTGGTTTAGTGAATCACTTGTTTTCTAGTTGTTTTCTGTCTGATGAAGAATACTGGTAGCTTTAGATTTTTTTCACTTGCAGATTCTGGCTGACAGAATTAATAACAAGAGTTTTGTGTCAATATCTGATCTTATTCATCAAGCCTCTCCCTATTTATTGAAAGGTAAAAGGTAGCTGTGGAAGACAAAAGGAAAGATTAAGCTGTTCCTTGAGGGAAATATCCTCAAATAACATGTAATTCTAATGTTTTCATCCTGCAGAAATTTCAAACCAGTGTAGCCCTCTGCCATGCCATAGAGATGGATATAAGGATTGCATAGATGGACAAGCCAGATATACATGCATCTGTAAACCAGGATGGCAAGGAGAGAATTGTGAAGAAGGTATAATCTTTAATGTCATTACAATATTAGTTCTCAGGAATACGGTTATAGTTCTACTAGTGCTGAATAGTATCAGATCTTGAAGTATACCTACATGCACGCTGTTGTCTGTGGTTGCTTTTCCCTGAGCAATGATTTTTATTTTGTTTTCGTTCTAGATATAAATGAATGTGAAGACTTCAATGGAGGTTGTAGCCAACGCTGTTCTAATTTGCCTGGAAGCTACCGTTGTTTATGTGAGGATGGCTACTTCATGCATTCAAATAAACGAGATTGCAGAGGTAGGAAATAAGGCTTAAGGAGAGTGTCACTACATAACAATCCATTGCTTATTGCCTATTGACTACAGGGGAAAGAATTTAGCCAAGTAGTTCCATAAATGCTTTAAATCAGCAGAAGCTTGCGTTGCCACTGGAAGATGCAGGCCTACTTCAACCAGGCTGCTCATCCTACTTCCTACCTTACACTGCTATAAAAGAACATTCGGACAACTGTTTAGTGAACAAGATCAAGGAAAGAAGATATTGAACCAACTAAGGTTCAAAGAAAGTTTTAATCACTAACCAGTTTCATATCTCCTTTAAGCTTGTTGAAACAGAAACATAAAGTGTTGCGACCAGCTAACACTGTTATCATGCAATTCCTATCTGGCAAACATTGGCTTAGGCTGAGTCACTCCAAATTTGCTGTCTTCTTTTGGGAGTTTGTATGTTCATTAGAGAATAAACTGTTAATGAAACTGAAAATGCTGTACATGAAGAGAAACATTTGTCTTTCGCTCACCCAGCATATTTTTTTCCCCATACATGGATAGTAGTTGTCAATTTATTATTGACCATGACCTATACATTTCATTCCACTCCAGATGAAGTCTATATATTAAAATAATTATCAAATCTTACTTAAAAAAAAAAAAAAAAAAAAGCAACCTCATTTCATTTTCATATCACATATTTCTGAACCATGCCAACCATTTCAGACAATGTTAAATAATTCAAGAGGCCAGACCTAAGGGTTGTCTGCCACTGTTTCTACTTTTAGTCTAAATATATTTGAGAGTTAGTAATGCCTCTGCAAATACCAGAAAAAAAAAAAATTCTGTTATATCAAGTAGGGAAGACAGGTAAGCTACTTAGAATCTCTGCAGTTCTTGGAATGATGTTGAAAAAATCTTTTAAAACACATATTGGAGCTAAAAATATATGAACATACTTTAACAATTTGGATCAATGACGTAACTGACTCTTTGCAAAGGTTTTATTGTAACACAATGCTTGGCTTAAAAAGAACAAGTTATTTTTAGTTATCTAACACCAGAATCAATGAGTAGCAGACAAAGTAAAATAACCAAGCAACTAAAAGAAAAAAAATCTCAAAAAAGATTTCTTAGTGAAGATTATTATTAGACTGAGATATTTCTTCTGGAGTTCTACTCTATCTTCAGTAGTGATGTAAGTACAGATCTGGGTGTTGATCATTTAAAGACTGTCAGATTGAAAAATAACTTGAAAACTAATCACAGTACTAGTTAGGTCATTTAAAAACTGGATTTAAGTGTTTAATTACATCCATCTTCAAAATTATACACCAAGGAATTTAAAATGCACAAGATAACTCTCAAAAAGTAGCCTGTATTTTGGACAGCTATGATTTCAAAATGTTCTGAATCCTCCCAGGCAGGTAACAGAATCAGTTCTCCCCAGTGCAGCTACTACAAAACCATGGGGAAAACTAGAATGATCCTTGCACATACAGGTGGGAATTAAAATGCTACCAGGGATTGGATATTTTTCTATCTACAAGACATCTAGTTAGATTTATACTATATGTTGTGTCCAGTTGTCACATTGACATTGAAAAATAGGAAATAACACAGAAGATAAACACTGAAATGATTTGAGGGATGAAGAGACAGGGAGCAACTTGAAAATCTGTCAGCATAGACAATTAAAAGAAGATTGTGACGTGTCAGAAATGGATAGGATTATTTCTTGTCTTTCTGGATGTTTTATAAAAGACGGAATATTATTATGCAGTGTAACTTAGTTTATAGGAAATCCACAGACTATTTCTCTTACTGCATTCTTAGATATGTTTCTCTTTTCCTGTTTTCCACTAGACATGTGAGAAGAGTTTAAAGGTAGACAGGCAGAGAATTCATTTTTCACTGAGACTATGCAGAAATTGCCTTTCGGGGCCTCTGGAAGTCTTTACTGCTATAGTTATAGACTGCTATAAAAGCACAGAAAACCTAACTAGCAAGAGACAGTTTGCCAGCCTCACCGAGTTCTTACAGTTTTGGACTAAGTTAAGAAAAAATGATATGCAGAAGAGTGACTTATTTTTAATAACTTGTTTGTATTTCTAGATATAAATGAATGTGCATTACATCCAAACATCTGTGGGACAGCTGTCTGTAAGAATACCCTGGGTAAATATGAATGTGAATGTGCAGAAGGCTACACATATAATTCAACTTCCAAGAACTGTGAAGGTAGGACTTCCCTTCCTCCCTCTCCTTCCCTCTCATATTCCCCCATTTCTTTCCATATTTGAATCTACTGCTATACAAATTCCAGCATCTCTTATATGATATATTGATTACTATGGAGTTACTCACTTGTTTGTTCTTTCAGGGGTCCAAGCTATACTGCAGGCATTGTGCACAATTTCAATGACTTGCTCTGGAATCTTAGGGTATCCAGCATATTCTTGTGTGTTCTCTTGTAATGCCAGATGATTTTGTCAGTTCATGGGACATTACATGTCCCACTGTAAAAAGGACTTTCTGTTCAAGCTCTCAAACCAAGTAACAGGTTTCTTCTGGATAACATGGAGCAATGCATTTAGGATCTGGACATTACTAGGGTGTCTTGTATCCTGTTTCTAAGCACCATTATAGTTGTGAAGATGGAATATTTCACATTTGTCAGTTTAATATATGCGTCTAACTTGAGAGAGGTTATAGGAAAAGCAATTAAAAGTACTCATTCGTCAGTTCCTTACCGGTTGAGACAGAAATATTTGAAAGAATAAATAAAAAGAAGTGAAAACAAAGCTTAATCTGTTGGTGCCAAAATGCTAAAAAGTTTTTCTTTATCTGTCTAATAGGTTGTTTAGTTTTATTTAGCCCTCCTGGCCAGGGACTGAGTCTCTTTTTATATGTCTTTAAATTTAAATTACATTAAAGAGCTTTTCGCTGGGGTCAGTGAAATTTAACATTAAATTCAACTGTCTAATCCCTCCTTGAGGTCTGTAGTTATGTTGAAAACTAACAGCATAAGAGTGAATTGATCTCCATTGTAGGCTGGATGTGACAACACGACAGTTATTTAAAATACCCAATATTTAAAATGAAAAATACTTTTCTACGTCCAGAAAAAGAATTGTGGGGGAAAAAAAGGACCTGCATCAAGAGACTATTCCCTCTTTTCTGAAGTGTAAAGACAGAAGAAAGAAACACAAGACAAATTTCTGTAACAATTACAACAAAGTTGAAAAGCATTGATTACTTGTGGTAAAATGGCAAGAAGCCACTCTTCCAAAACCATCATGAAATAATAACTATTTCAAGCATTGAAAGTATTTGCAAACTTGTTCTACAATGTATTTCACTCTGTTAAAATTTCGGTTCATTACACATATCAGAAATTCAATTTCAGATATAAAAGAAGGATATGAGCTTTTAGAGTTTTACTATGAAGGAAAAATTTCTGCCACATACAAAAAATAACGTCAGTGATCGATTTTTATTTCGAATGCTAGCTCTATTTTATTGCTCAAAAGGAAAGAAAAGCAGTTTATTGCTGGTTACGAATCTTTTGCTCCATGCAGCATTCTTGTGACAAAGTTTTTCATTGTGGTAATGATTACATATTCAGACATCTGCTCTTTATCTAGTTACTGTGGGATTAAAACTTAACTGACAGTTTTATGCCCCTTTTTGAGCTACATGCACTGGAATGAGAACTCATGGTAGTTTATCTAATTGTCACCCCTTTCGCTACTCTCTTCAGATATGTGGATTGCATCAAATTGAATTGAAGTGTTATTTGTCTTTTGGATACAGTGATCCCTGAGGGCTGCAAGATGAGAACATAAAAACAGCAAAGATTTACCTCCTGTATGGAACTGCTAACAGTGCTGATAATAAGCTTTTAGACATAGTTATAATGACATAAAATGAGTCACCAAATGTACAGAGATGTAGCCTTCCAAAAGGACTAAATGGCATTAGTTTTTTTGCTGTCATTTTGCATGTAAGTGATCAAATCCAATTACATTTGCTAAAAAATAAGGTTTGCATTCATTTATACACACTTATATTGATGATGACTGTTACCATAATGAGGAAGAGATTTTTTTCCACCAGTTCCTAGGAGAATTTTGCTACAGTTCCTCATTCCCACCTTTTGCAAGACATCATCGAAGGAAGAAATCTGTACAATCCAGTCTTTTTTCAATAGAAATCATACCATTTTAGATTCCAATTTATATTCTTCTCATGCTGAAACCACATTTTAAAGAACTACCTAATTATTTTGTGTGCCTATCTTCATATTATTTACCTTCTCTGAATAGGGAACTTCTCCTAAGGAAGTGAATAAGCCAGTTAATCAAACAGGACAGAGTATTTCTGCATTTCAGATATTAGTTCTCCCTAGCACCTGTTCTGAAAATCTGAGACAAGGAATAAGGCTTTCCCCTTCCCTCATGAATTGTTTAACACATACAAAACCCTGCTTATCCACATCCATGCTCTGGGGAAATTATTATGTTTCTCTAGCAGTATATAGAACAGTTCTCTTCTAGGGCATGGTTTGCAAATCCTTCATGGCTGATTTTAAGTCTCAGCAACTCAGCAAAAGCAACTTATTCAATCTTCCACTGAAAGCAGCTGTATGAACCCAGGATGCTGCAACAGATCCATGAGTTTGTCTGAGGAGCTTCCGATGACTATTTTGTGATCTGGAACTATCATTTGGACAGATCTGTGGGAAGCTCTTGAAATAGCTCAAACAAGCATGCAAAAACGTTGAATACAACTCAGAAGAAGAAAAGGATAATTTTAAAGCAATAAAAAAACCTCCAAAAAACCTAATCCTCTCCTGATTCAGCATTTCTATAACAGGAAACATTAACTCTGCATGGAGAGATTCTGCTATTTGGACTGATAGGGATTCCAGAGCAGTTGATGTGGAAGGTGACTTTCATAACTATGCATGAAGCTTGCTGTCCTCCTGTTCAGATCATACTCTCTGGAAACCTTACTCATGAGCATTAGGTTCATTTTGGCAATGGAAATTTACATCTCCCCAAGACTATGGCAAGTCTCTGAGTAATTGATTTAAGATAGAAATTCATCTCTCAAGCAGTGTGCAATAAGCTTTCATAATATGTTCATAAACTTGTGTTTGTCTGCAGGCTCTGGGCCTGAGGAATACATTCAAAATGAACTACTGCTTTCAGAGAATTCAATACTCTGATTTACTCTATTGCTACTGGCTAGCCAGTGCTCATAGTTTTATGTTTTTGTATTGGCTGTTGTTCACATGCTGGAAGGGGTAAAGAATCTTCCACAGGGAACAATGCCTCCTAAAGCATCTCTACAGAGTCATGTTTCTCTGGAAGGCCTTGAGAAAAGTTGCTTCTCGGAATCTCTCTACTTGCATTCCTCTCAGGACATGTTGAATTTTGTGTTTCCTTTCATATCTTCACTGCAAAGCAGGATATAGGGTTTTTTTTTTTTTTACCTTCTCTTTTCCATATGCTCAGGCCTATGCAGATTTCTCACCCTCTTCTGATCCACAAGTGATCATAATAAGAATGAAATTTGTTTTTCCAAAGCAAGCTGATAGGAAAATATAGATAAAGCATTATTCTTACCTAGTGCATAGTATGTGTAGATTCTGTTTGGAATTTTTCATTGCCTCATTGGTATGTTTGATAAAATTAGAAAAAACAACCAGCAACAGAACCAGTTTGACACTGTAATCAATGGGTTTGTTGTCAGTTTTAAATAGACTTGAGATTGCCAGTCACTGGAAATTATTAGGAAATGACTTTCACAGTAGAACCCCTTTTACCAAGCTGAGCTTGCAATCTATTGGGATAGACAACAGCCATCAAGACCATAAATAGTTTAATGATTTCCAACTGGGAAGGAGTACATATGCCAAACAAAGGAGAAGCGATCTAACTGTAGATGAAGGAGATGGAAGGGTCAAATTTCAGTTCTGCATCAGCAAAATACTTCTTAACAACTGACTAAATTCTGCTGCATGAATAATTTGTGACTATTTTCTCTGAGGCATATGTGGAAATAAGTATGAATAAGGCTCCAAAATAAACTTTTAAGCATTTCAACCCACCCTCATATCTTACTCACACAGAACGTTTATAGTTTACAGTTTCAGGAGTTTGCTTGTTTGTGTATTTGTACATTCAGAGTAACACATTTTAATAGGACAGCTTTCTCAAATCCAAGCAGTTAAAATTCTTAACACTGGCAAATGTTCTCTGAAGACCGCGATTTCAGGCACAATTGCATGGTCACAAGTGAATTTATACAGTCATTATATAAGAATAATTCAAGTTATGATGCTGCAACACAAAAGCATTTGCAAGAAGCTACGTCAGATCAATTCATGGCAACATCCAGTACTATATTTCTGTATTAACAACTTCTTCTATTTACTTATGTGAGATTTTGGATTTGTAAGGCATTTGAAGAGATTTGAAGAGAGAAGCAGAAGTCTGCTATGCAACATTTTCTGCAGCTGTGTACCTGAGATCAATTAGAACTTGAACAATCCAAAAAGCTGTAGTCATCAACTGTCATCAGCTGAGATTGCTGTATGTCATTTTAACAGATATTTTGCTTTGAAATGATTTTGGTCTTATGTGAATAAAACATGTTCCTTTACCACATAGTTGCCATATATACTTCTAACACTCTAAATTTTGATTATATCCGTAGGAAAAGGAAGAAGTCTGACCCAGAATAGCATTTCTACTGCAACAGTAGTGATTTATTGAGGTCTCCTGTGCTAATGCAACCACCTTGCATTTGAAATTCTTACTGCCTCACAAATCAGACAAAATTTTCCCCAGCTCTGAGTACGAGGCCCTTATCACATTGCTAGGTTTTAAACATGCAGCAGGTAATTCTGGATTCAAAATTTTACACAGGGAATATCCGTTAGCATTAATTTAGCTTAACGGTAGTCACCTGTTGGATTCATTTTATGCTGGAGAACTCGTCTATCATTCCAATAATTTAATATTTGCTTTCAGTCTGTTCAATCAAAAATCTTAAAAACTCTTGCTTCCATCTCTTGTAGATATTGATGAATGCGCTGAAAATACTTGTGCTCAACTTTGTGTAAACTCTCCAGGAAGTTATAGCTGCTATTGCGATGGCAAGAAAGGGTTCAAGCTCTCTAAGGACATGAAGAATTGTGAGGTAAAACTGCACTGCATAAAATTCCACGTGGAAAATCACAAAGTTGGATATCTGTTGGCGACAGGATGAGTTAGCTTCAAGAAAATAATAATAAGCTATTTGAGAACCAATTCAAAATTGCTGAAAAATTGCTCATGACTTTGAGCTATGGTTTGACTCACAAAGCAGACCCAGTAAAGTGTTTGGATGCCATTCCGTTCATGCATACTCATTTACACAAACCTTGTCAAGAGAAGCTAGCCTTCGCCAGTCTTCTTTATTTTTTGCTGCCTCCAAAATAGATCCCAGCTTTCTCCTATCATACAAATAATTTCTGTTCAGCTTACTCAGAGCCAGAATATTCCACTTGCCCACATGTTTCCAGGTTTTTCTTAGACTGCACAAAAGTTTTCACTCACTCTTGCGGAATTACTGCAAGATCCTGTTTGGATCAAAAAAACAAAAGCTGGACTGTTTTCCACAGTTTTCATCTGCAACAGCTTAAGATGAAGGATGTAGTAATACTTGCCAATTGAAGAAGCCTCTCACAGCAAGATTGGTCTGTTGTTGCTCAGTTAGAAAATTTACACTTATTAGTAGAAGAAAATTTGGAACTCTGGAGAATCTCAGTTAGTGGCTTTTCTCGTGAATCGTTCTTTGTATGTTTTGAAAAATTCATGCAGGCTGAGACTTGTTTTATGAGGTGAGCGCAGATAACTGCTAAGAAAAAAGAAAAAAGCAACAACACCTCTAACAAAATACAACAAAACTGGACCTAAGCCATAGGAATGAGGTCTGGCACAAGCACTAGCTTGTATACGTTAGAACTTGTCTGTACTTGCTAAAATTTAATATCTGAACAACATTGGGAGTCACTACATTTATTTTTCCTTTTTCATCAAAGGAGAAGAGTATCTTCTAGCTTCATTACATGTTCAGTACAGCTGTTTGGAAGTGATTATTTGTCTATTTGGAAACTAGTTTCAGGCCTTGAAATTGAAAAAAATAGTTTAATCAGTTGAGAATATATGCAGTCCAAGGACTAGTTATATTGGCAAATGTGAAATGGAATAGCCATAAAATTAATCACACTTGTACATTTAATGAAACTGCTGTGTCATGAATGCACTAGAGTTTAGTAACTGTATTCAGCTGTTTACCAAATGAATATCTTGAAGAAGAGCCCTTCACACACATTCTTGTCACTTCTATTCTATATACTGCCATCATATAAAAGATACACAGTGTGTTTTGAGGGATACCTTCATAGCAAATTGATTTTTAGGCTCCTACTAGTCAATGTATCTGTGCTCTAAAGTACATTCTGCATATCTTCCCACCTTTCTTCAATGCAGAACTTACTCCCTCTACCAGAAGACATTCTAAGTGCTTTACTTTCAAGAAAAAACTGAACATATTATTTTACTTGTACAATCACAGTTCCAGAACACAAAGAAGCCAACAGTGCCTGGAAAGGGTAGTTTACATTTGTTTGTTCATTATTTTACTACTTTAAATCTGCACCACATGTAATTCCTATGTGCAGAAGCCTGCTTAAAAGTTTAGGTAGCTGAACATCTGAAAAATTAGGTGCTGCTGATTTTGATGTTGATTTTGATTTTTCCCTCCTCATTGTGGCTGCAGCTTTCTGACTGTGATTACTCATATTTGACTTTGGCTAGAGAACTAGGATTAATCCCAGCTTTGCATACTGTTAACGGACTTTTAGTTCCCACAAACACATAGAACTCTTCTTTTACACATTTCCTGAGAATATTCTGTCTCAGGACCTTCCTGATCCCATTAACAGTTCTCAGAAATATTAATTCAATGCTGTTCTAGCAGGAAGTGACGTGTGTTTCTGATTGCATCAACATCCCCTTCCAGAACTGAAATAAAATAACTACATTCAGTGAACAGACAGAAATATTTTGTACCAATCTGTTACTGTATTTACCTGTAATTTGCTTCTTTTTATTCCAGGTAAATTATTCTAGTTGTACTGGAAGTTGTTCAGTTATGAATAGTTGTATACTGGTATTGATAAAGAGAAGGTGATCTTTACTTATTTATTTTTAAATCTACTCAAGTCACAGCTCTGACCTCCTTCCCTTCTAACACCTGATTATGTTTAGATTCCACACAGCTTTAATAATGGAATTTGTCTGGGCTCTAGCAGATGGATGTCATAGGTCCCTGGTGACAGAAAATGACATGATGGAAGATGAGAAATCTTGATTAAAATAATGAATATTTAAATAGTTGCAGTCCACCAGAACTTTTTCAAGCTATCTTTCAACAGCTTAAATAAATGGACATTTATAGAATCATAGAATTATTAAGGTTGGAAAAGACCTGAGATAATCTACTCAAACCTTCCACCTACCACCAGTGTTGCTCACTAAACTATGTTCTTTAATACATTTCTTGGACACCGTGACTCAACCACCACCCTGGGCAGCCCATTCCAATGGATTACCACTCTTTCAGAAAAGTTTTTCCTAAAATCCAGCCTGAACATCTCCTGGTGCAACTTGAGGCCAGAGGCCATTCTAAACAAACAAACAAAACTAAACGAAACAAAACAAACAAAAAAAGGAGAGTTATCAATTTATGTATAGATATTCAAGTTTTAAAAAAATTAGTGAAGTCGTCCATTGCTTAAACAAACAACAACAAAAAGAAGCCTAACAGGAAACAATAGAATTTGCTTAATGGAATTTCACAATACAATGTTAACAGTTTTTTTCTTTTCTATTACTTTCAGTCTGTTCCTGTGTGTATCCCACTGAACCTAGAAAGGAATTACGAGCTGCTTTACCTGGCAGAGCAGTTTACAGGGATTCCTGTTCTGTACTTGAAGTTTAAATTGCCAAATGTCACCAGGTAAGCATTTGCCATTGATAAAAGTATGCCTGGAAAGCACAGACGTTTCCCTTAATTTTCTGAGGATGTAGAGTGGACTGTGTGCATAAGTTATATCACCTTCTCCCTTGGGTTTGGATACCCTTCTATGGAGAATAGATTAACTCAAGCTCCTGCATGTACAGTCACTTAAGGGAGCATGGAGTCATTTGAAAATGGACAGGCAAGAGTAATGTGCCTGGAGTTGTTTCACAGCATCTCTTAATGATTGTACTGTGTCCTTGAGACACCTCATCCAATATATAAACAGAAACTGTCTGATGTGGCAAAACTAAAAGGCCAGCAATTTTCTTCCAGACGCCTCAGAAGCAGGTAGAGCCAGTAGCAGCTGAGTACCAAACAGGAAACAGTGCAGAGCTAGGGCAGATGTGAACCACTGGTGTTGAGGGTATAATAGGCACTAAGTCCTATTGGTTTGTGCACAAGAGAGGAAAAAAAAAAGTGGTGTATCTTTGTGACAGAAGCTTACTTTTCCCTTGAAAGAAAGAGCAGGGGTTAGGAAAGGTTGGAGACAGTGACAGAGATACAAGAAGTCAATTAGAATCCTCAAATAAAATTCAGATATTATAGGAAAAAGAGTTAGTTTATAGCTTCTGTTCTCATATATGGCAATGGCTTTAAGTTTGTTGCTGCTGCTATTTCAATAAAATCAGGCTAGGGCTGGTCCAACCCCGTGCTTCCTTTCACAGCTTTCTAAGGACACTGATAAAGCACAATACCTTGTCTGAATCACCACCTACATGATTTCCTTTATTGCTGTTAGAGTAATTGACAAAGATAGTGACCTCTGTATTACCCTTGGAATTCTTCATAGTGGCAGCCAAAATTGCAATGTTTCTTGACTTACTGAACAATTTCAGAGTAACAGAAAAGTAACAGTTAAGCTGATGATCCCCAGAGCCTCAGAACCATACAGAAAGACATAAATATTGAGAAAAGTTTCCTCTTTTTTTCCTCTGCCATTTTTCCAAGTTGACCTGGCAGTAATGCTTTCCTGGAAGACCTTCCTAAGAAGATAAATGTTTGAAACTATCTTAGTAGCCTCTGTAAATACAGAAAGCTTTTCTGTGGGTCTGTGCAAGAGACTGACATCTAGTGGACAAAGAACAAGACTGGGAATTAAAATGACCTAAGTTCTAAATCACTCAAATTTGTTGTCTTCAGCAAATCCTTATTTCTCTATGCTTTGTTTTCTCCTCTCATTCTTAATCTGTTCTATCTGGCCCAGAAGTTCTGGGAGGTGTGAACTATTTTTGTACTCTCTTTCCCACTCTAGCCTGTCCTATATATGTAAATTGTAATTTTGCTATGTGTATGTTTAGCTGCCAAGACACAGACAACAAGTCCTCAAATTAGAGAGAGATGCATAAAAGACAAATTGCTAAGTTATAATTGTAGGACAGCACTTGGCAAACCCATTTTACTAAATTACACTGTAGATCACTTATTTTTCCCTACATCATATTTCCGTGCAGTGCAGTAGAGATATTGCCTCTATCGTCTTAATAAACAGGATGTGATGTCCTTCACATGCAATGCTCTTATGAGTTTTAGTGACTGAACAAAAGCTTTTTCAAATCCTAGCTCCAGGAATCAGTTGCTAAAGTTTTCCCTGGATTTAGATAAACGACATTAGATTCTGCCTTTGTCTAATAGGATGCAAATATCACAAATGCTCAGAAACAGAATTACCAAAAGGTGACTATCTATTAACTTACTTACTAACACGTTTTCCTAGGCTCTTCAGTACTTCAGTATTCCTGTCTTAATAATAAAAAAAAAAAATTTGTTCATAATTCAGATTTTCAGCAGAATTTGATTTCCGGACATACGATTCAGAGGGAGTTATACTATATGCAGAATCCCTTGACAATACAGCATGGATTTTGCTTGCTCTTCGTGATGGAAAGATTGAAATTCAATTTAAGAATGAATTTGGAACAAAAGTTACCAGTGGAGGAAAAGCCATTAATGATGGCCTGTGGCATATTGTAAGTTGGATTTACCTGTCTTTCCCTTCCTTTAATCCCCTAATGGAACTATACCATATGCAGAATCTAAGCAACAATTCTGGAGGCTTAGAATGATGCTTCCAAATCACAGATTTAAAAAAATTAACCATGAAATGTGCAGGGATCCCCTTCCTCAGGGAATTTCTGGCACCTGTTTATCATCACTGATAAAGAGAGAATTAACACTAGCTAGCAACACAGGAATTCTTTGCAGTCATGAAAAAGGAAGCAGTAGATTATTAGAAAGTGTGATTGCAGAGTGAACTGCACAGTAATAAGACACTTTGCCTAGAAAGCAAAATTTACTTTCAGTAAACCAGAAGTCCTGCTTGTTCTTCAAGCTCACACAGCCAAGATGAAAGAGCTTGCTCACCATCTGTAATTGACACCGTATTATCAATACAAATTTGTTTTTAGGGAGTGAGAGAAGAGAACCTAGAATTCTGCATAGACCTGTTTCAGTTCAGTTCAACCTGCTTGAGATTAAAATTCTACTTTGATGCCTAACAATAGCAAGAGCAGGTGCTGAACCTCTTCTGTTTGTGTTCTATCTCACTCACTCCATCCTCTGTATCAGCTTACAGTGAAATGGAGAGCTGTATGCCAAATGTAGAAATTGTACAATTGTAGAAGTCAGCATCTTGCAAACTCTACAGAGCATGAAGTAAACTAATCAGCTGTGTAGGCATTCTTGGGGCTAAGATGGGAGTAAAAAAAGATCATCTTTCTATGGGATGTCATGGATATGGACAGCTGTGATGATCCAAGTTTAAATATGCTATGAAGTACTGAATGCGTTAACACTATTTTACAAGCCAGATATTTAGAGATATACAAATAATACTTCATACAGGTATATATAATTAGCATTTAGAAATATACTACTTGTTGGTGTGTGCCTATTTAAATATTTTCGTTTCATTCTAGATATCAGTTGAAGAACTAGAAAACAGCATCAGCGTAAAAATAGCTAAAGAAGCAGTGATGAATATTAACAGCCCAGGAACTCTCTTTAAGCAATCACACGGTTTCTTAGAAACTAAGGTGTACATTGCAGGATTACCTCGCAAAGTTGGTGACACTCTCATTAAACAGGTAACTAAAAAAGTAATGTTAATTAAGACTTTTTGTATTTTTTCTTTTGCAGTCATTTTGCAGGAAAGAGTAGTAGCTTGAAAACTGTTCAGAAGATGAAAATTGGGTTATTAACCACTGTTTTGAAAGTAAATGTGCAGAGAACTTTGCAGTCTATCCTCTCGTTTCAGTTACAAAGACACAATGTTTAAGGCCTAATCCCTTAGGATTCTGTACCTTATTTTTTTAAAAATATATTTAAGATTCCCTAAATCACCTAAATTTTCTGCTGCATGAGTATTTTGGAGTGACTCACGTTTGTGGTGTTAGCTTCTGCTATGCCCTGAATGGGTACAGATATCGTTGTGCAGGTAGCACAGTGAGCTTTCATTTCTACTATATATATGCTATATATACTCCTTAACAGCCCAGATTAGACACCACCAATGATTCATTCAGTCTTCCATTCCAAGCTGCTCTGCTTGTTGATGAGGGGGGCACAACCAAGTTGCTTCATCTATCTGCTTCTGAGTCCAGGAGCCCTCAAACTAACTGAGGGCTAACAGAGAAACAAAAAATAACTGTACACCAGTTTTTTAATTCTTAATTTTTTTTTTCTCAAAAGCAAAGCAGAGAGAAAAAATATGAAGCAATATAACAGCATCTCCTTGCCTAATGGAAAGTAATTACAGAAATTTCTTTATGCTTTCATACAAGTAGAAGACTAGAGAAACAAGAAACAGTGCTATTGTCATTGTCCTTGAGATATAGAAAAACTATGGTAATCTAAGCAAAAGAACAGCATAAGCTTTAAAAATAGAAGCAGTGTCTTTTTTTATACAGATAAGTAACATCAAAACTGGAAATATTAAATCAGGATAACTTATTGAAGGCTGAGGTACTAAATGCATGCCATTTGTTTTCTCTCAAGTATCAGTTCTGTAACATGTAGCATTGATAAAGTTATTATTGGCTCCATGTTGATATGTAAAGTAAGACTTTCTTATTAACTTTTTCAAAATAGATTTGAATTCACACCCCTAGTGCTGTAATTCCTCTACAGATTAACCCTCGGCTGGATGGCTGCATTCGTGCCTGGAACCTGATGAATCAAGGCCATTCAGGTGTAAAAGAAGTTATTCAAGAAAAACAAAGCAAGCACTGTTTAGTAACAGTTGAGAGAGGTTCTTTCTATCCTGGCACTGGCATGGCAAAGTTTCATATAAACTATAGTAAGTATTTTTCTGTCTGTTCTTATACTTTTTACTGGACTGTTGATAAGAGGTGATGAATTGTAAAGGAAAGTAAAAAAAAAAACAACAAAACCCAAACCAATGCTAAGCTATGTTCCGCTACATCCAGTGGTGATTCCAGTAATTTTTTTGAGAAATATGTTTGAATGAGGGTTTTTGGTCCCATTGATGTCGTCAGTTTAATTTTTGCTTTAGATTAGGAAGCATACTCTCCATTTGCAAAAGATGAACACTAATTCTAATTAGATCTAATTCTGCTCTGTTTGTCTGCGGAGAGACCTACAATGGTATTGACAGAGAAAGTATACTGGGGATGTGGACAAGGATCATTATAGTTTTGTTAATGCAATTCATCTTTTAAATAAATATCCTATTTGAATGCCTATCTTGCTCCTCCTTAACCCAAAACTTCATTGCCTGACTTCCTGGCCTAATTTCAAATTTTGCAAGTCAGGATCACCCTCTGTACTCTCAAGTTCCTGAAGTGAAATATCTCTAGTATCATTGCAAATCTTGTTGTCATTGCACTTTTATATCTCAGATGCTATCCTGCCCTTCAGCCCCTCCTTTGATCCCCAGTCTTTTTCATCTTAGGACTTGCTATTCCTCCTGAGGCCTTTTATTTATATCCCCTAGCCCACTTCAAAAGATTTCTTCAGCTTCTTATATCATGTTTCCAATCAACTCAATATGAGCGATTCCTATGCCACTGAAGGTTCCTCTGCTTCCCTCCCATTCGTTCACATCATGTTGACATGTCTCCTCCTGACCTTTTTATGTAGGGCTGCTGCTATGCCTTCACTCTCTCCACCCTCCATGCAGTTTCCAGCCCTGTACCACACTCCTCAGATTCAAGTGGCTGCCCACAGCTACCTTTCCTTCCCACAGGCTGTTATAGCCCACTGCTTCCACTCACACCTTCCTCTGTGTAGGGATCTAACCTCATTTCATGTTGTAGAATTTCTGCTTCCTGAAGAAACTACTAGAAAACAACTTAGATGTTAATGGGGAAAGGGAGGGCAGGTGCTGGAAGTTACAAAAGATCACAAATAGCTCTTTAAACAATTTTTGTATTAGCTTCACTGTGAATACATCATATTAAATGATATTCACACCATCTGCACATTTGTTTTACCCATCTGCATATTCCCATTTTAGTAGTGGAACGATTTGGGAATGTAAAAATGTGTCAGAACTGCCAATCTTCTACTCAGTGGCAGTAATTTATGAGTTAAGCAGCTTTTTAGGTTTGATCTTAAATTGACCTATAATAAATACGGCACCTGTTCCATGTTAAAACAGAGAAAACAGCATTAAAAAAGAGTCTGAAGTCCTAAAAGAGCACAACAGCAAAGTGGGTTGTTCTGGTGGTTCAGATTAGACTTGCAGTTCTTTCTAGCAATTCCAAAATTCACTTTATCTGGAGATTAGTACCAATTTTTCCACAACATGAAAACAGATTAAGTACTAATTTTTTAAGACTATGTTAATTTTTCATTTGCAGGTAAACTAATTAATTTCAATCTTTTCTTTTAAAACAGATAATCTTGACAGTGCTGAAGACTGGCTAATAAATGTGACGATGACTATTCGCCCATCCACAGACACTGGTGTTATGTTTGCTCTGGTTTCTAATGAAACAGTGCCTCTTGCTTTGTCCATAGTGGACTCTAACTCTTCTGATTCACAGGTGATGTTACAGTTCTAGCACCTAGAACACGAACTCACACGAATCACAGCTCTCATCTTTGTCTCACTTAACTTACTAGTCATTTGTGAAAAAAGTCAAACTAAAAAGAAGTTACTTACACACAGTGGAGGTGGAAGGCTGAATTAATATTTTGCAAAGCGCTTACATCATCTTTTGATGTGCAGAAAATGAATTCCTATTTGTGATGGTTACAGCAGAGACAAAGCACTAAGTGCTCCTATGTTAGGTGCTATCCATTATATCACATCTCTAACCTTTTCTTCCAAATGCACAGAGCAGAAGAGGAGGTATGGCAGAGACTGAGTTGTGATATTATAGCAATGATAGTATGTTAGTTTCAATTTATAAACAGATGTTTTTGTTTGTCCATACATCTGCCTGAAATGAGAGCACGTAAGGAAAACTAGGTTACCTTTGAAGCTGTAGCAGTACTCCCTTTGACTTTAAGAGAAGCAGAATTTCACCTCCGAACCACAACCAAAGAGTTTTTACAGGAAATGCTCTCACTTATGAATTTCAGAATCATTTATATTTACAAAGGGGATGCAGCTATCAACTTCAGTATCTTTTCCAGCTTAAGATACAACTTTTTAAAACATCTCTCAGATTCCTTTTCTTTCTACTTCCAAATGTAAAATGTATCAAAATTAAATATAATTGCATGTTAAAGTTACACATAGCATGTTTTGTGACTTTGTATTCTCTTGTTTAGGAAATCATTGTGACTACTGGAAACATCACTGTGGCAAGTCTGGAATCAAAGAAGCTATGTACACCCAGAAAAGTGCAAGTTGGACTTCTGGTAACCAAACAGCAACTTCAGCTGTCTGTTGATTCCCACACGGACCAAAGCAATTCAGAGCAACTGTCTGTCCTGCATCAAGCAATGATGACAAATGTTGTCACCTACTTGGGTGGCCTGCCAGGTGAATTATATTTATTTTCATTCATTTGTTCTTTTGTACAAGCCTCATTACGTTCAGCCTTGCCCAAGCTGTACAAAGCATACAACTGTACAAGAACCCGTTTACCCTTTTCACCTCCCAGATTCTTCTTGTTTCATCCAGTCTATGCAGCTTTTGAAGGAGCTCAGTTTTCAATAGGATCATTATTAGGTCCATTAAGAGGCATAAGTCTCTCTCTAGAGGTTTGAATTTGTGATTTCTTTTTTCTTTTTAAGCTGGGAAGGAGTAAGTATTGTATTTTCTGAAATGCCACCAGTAGGAACTGTGTCAAGTATATAAGAAAACAAACATTTATGAGTAAATTGTCAGAGATGCAGAAGCTTAAGTCAGAAATATTGTTTCAACAAGTAGGCTCTGAGCAACCGTTGACTGACAGTCTTTGTGAGATGGAAAATACACTGAAATAGCAAATAACATTTTGTTTAAACAAACCACAAGTGAATCCTCAGTGTTAAAACATGAGCAAACATAATTTTGTACACGAAGTGTACACATGCATATTTGTACAGCAGTTTGATTTCGGAGTGAATCATGCAGAAAAAAGGCATTGCCACAGACAATGATTTTTCAGAGCCTGAGTTCCTCAAACTTAAAAATTGGTAGAGGAAAAAGACCGTGGTTATGAAGTTAAATTACTAACAGCAGAGACTTTCTATTATCCTCTGTTAAAGGTATTTTAGGAAGAGTAAGTCACAATTTCTACAGAAAGCCTTGGAGTTTTTATGAACATAGTCTTGAATTGACATCCACGTTACACATGGGCTGCATTGTCAAAGCACTGCCACAGATAAAGCCAGTCTTTATCTGCAGTGTGTTTCTTCCATGGGAGAAAATGTACACATGAGCATAAAGAAGTGAGAAACTGTGTATCCCATGGAGATGATCTGTTTAGGCATTTTTCAAGGCAGAATACACTGGGGAAACTGGAATTATGATTTCACCCTCTAGGCTTACTCGTCAGAATTGAAGCAATACTGGGGCAGTACTGCAGCCCCAATCCACAGCTGTTTGAAGTGATAGTTGCTTCTGCATCCATGCAGAGGCAAATCTTTATACAGTGGTAGTAGAGGATATAAAAAATTGTAACTAGATGTGACTTTCTCCTGTAATTTTGTTTTTGAATGGGTATACAATGTCATGTAATCCAGCTAACCAGACAAGTTTCATTCACATAGAATATGTAGAATAAGAATACTGTAAGAGTACAGTACTGTCAGGCACCACTTCAGGTAAGTGTTTTTGTAATGCCTGCTGACTTTTCAGAGATGAAGTCTGTATTTGCTTAGTAGATGCAAATTAGTAGATTAACAGAGCCGTAATAACTTGAATACGATTCTAGTCATTTCAGAGCCTTCTTCATGTTTGTGGTATCTGACTCTTCCTAGCGCATTGCCAACACCGAGGCCTTAAGAGTTAAGACCTTAGCTAAAGTCAAGCATCCTAAAAGATAAGATGAGTACATATTGTATTCTGAGGCCTCACAGCAGTTCTTGCTTGATCCTGTGCCTAACATATTGAACGCTGGAAGCACATCAGTGATCTGATTCTAAGAAAGCTAAATGAGCAACAGATAAAGTGGGTCTCTCACAGAGATTTCACATGGAAGAAGTAGTAAGGAAGCAATAAAATGTGTGCAGTTCCCAGGGGTGCCCTATTTGAAAACGTGCAGATCTTAATCCAGAATAGCTTTCTGGCAAAAGTCAGATTGTTCTTTCCATGACCTCTAAACCTATAAGCATCTGTTTGTAGGTCAAGAGAAAAACAGTGGACTCCATGGCACACAGTACTAGTTCATTGTAGTTAAGTGTTTCTCATAGCAGCATTTCCTGCATTATGTATAATTTTCTGGTTTCTGGTTGGAAGAACACTTAAAATACATATTTCAAATTGTGTTGATCCTACTCAGCTTTGCAGACTTTATCTCAAGGAATCTTAAACAGAAGGGAGAAGAACTTAAAAGCCAAATTGCTGTTTTCTCCCATGGATGACTAACGGAGGCAGACTGGAGTGTTCCCCATGATTTTGCTAGTCTGAAAAATACATAAGACATTGCATGCCTTGGCCTAATAAATTGAATGTGTTTCTGTGCAGATGTTCCTGTGGGTGCTACGTTAGTAACTGCTTTCTTTAATGGCTGCATGGAGGTGAAGGTCAACAGCAGACAGCTGGATCTGGATGAAGCCATTTTGAAACACAATTCCATCAGATCTCACTCGTGCCCACTGATTATGGAGTAACCATTCAATTCTTAATTTAACTTTTTTCCTTTCAGATATAATTTGCATAATTAGTCTCATGTCATAATGAAGCCTGTACTGTTTTATTCAAGATGTGCCAGGAAAATAATCAACAGTGTGTTTTTCCACCCTTTTATATAGAATATGGGTGAAAAAAACCCTTCTCTTTTCAGCTCTAGAGAGACAATCAAGATCAAAATTCTGCACTGTTTTCTTTTTTTAATTCATATCAGTGATAAATCTTAAAGCCAGATTTATCTTCCATGCTCAGACTATGACCTTCATATATTTAGTTTGGAAAGAGAAATTTTACGTCTTATTTTTCATATATCAGCACGAAGTTACAAGTTGTAAAAATTAGCAGTGTATTAGAATGTAGACAAAATCATTCTCATTAAGCTTTTCCAAATATAACATACAAAGAGAAATCTGTACAGGTTTTGTAGTACATGCCTTCAGTAAAAGAGAAAATGCCCTGGAATCCAGAGCCCAAACTGTCTGTGGGTATGTTTACATATTTGTACCAATGTTGGTAAAGCAACTTCCAAACTATTATTTTTTCTTTTATTCTTTTCTTTTTTTTTTCTTTTTTTTTTAAACATAGTTCATCTTTGCAAAGTAGCTTATATTGTACCAACTTTAATTCTTCTATTTTAGGAACACAGCTTTAGACTGTTCTGGATTAGATCAGGTAATTTACTTCTAAAGTGGATTAAAATACAGGCGAGGCAATTTTAGAAAACAGAAAATTGCATGAAGGAAGGAGCTCTGGTCTTCATCATGGGAGAGCAGACTGGAATTTCCTAAGTAAAACTGAGAACTTGCAGCAAACTGTTATTCAATTTATGACAAATTTGGCACTCCTCAATACGAGCACCCTCTATGGTCCGTCATAAATTCCCTTCACTTTTGTCAACCGTGCATTCACAGAGCCCCCAGAAGAGATTTATTTGCAAGCCCTAATACAGTTTCTGACCTACTTGAAAGTCTCGATTTTACTAGCAATATCAGAATGTAAAGCCATGTTCTGCTCAGCCAAGTTTAACGAAACAAGTGATTAGAAGAGTACTGTTTTCCTCATGTTTTAATTTCAAGTGTTTCTGGTATTTCTTTCACATTCTTAGTGTTCTTTCTGCTTCCAAGCTCATTTTCACGCAACCAGAAGCCTCTCTGTGCAGCTCACATATGGTTTTGTTAACCCCAATACAAATAAATTGCAAGAGAATTGCTGTAAGCAATGAATATATATACCCCCATCCATCATCTGGAGAGACATTTATCTGTCAAATTTTTAGACCCAGGGTTTGCTTTCTTTTCTCAAGACAATGAAGTGGAAATGTATGTAAAGAAGAGTGGATTGTGACAATATTCATTTTGAGGATAGTCTTTCTCCAGAGATGCTCCCAGTGACATTAGTGAAGTTTCTTTCACAGCTGAGTACGAACACTAGTGCATCACACCACAGAATCTGAGCCCATCTTTCAACATTATTCCTTTGTCTGTTATTGTTAACACGGCTTCCCACTTGTGCCCTCAGATATAACACAATATTTGCTCTTCTACACCAACCAACTTCAAAATGGCCTCTGAGTCTGTCCAGCACTGATTTGTATGCAGCTGCTTATCTGCATGAATTCCCTACATCTGTCAGCTTGCCAGTGAACTGCAGGTTCCATTTGCTAGGAACATGTGAAAAAAGCCCTTTCATTTCTCCAGATTTCATGAGAGGGAAATCAGTGCAGGAAAGCATCCCCCCACCTCCTTGCTGTCTTCCCATCTCAAGAAACACGTGCTTCATTTGGGCCTAGTAACTACTGAAATAACCATTGAATTCTGGAAAGCTCTTGGCCAGTATCTGTCTTGTACAAATAGAGAGGAAACACAATCAAGTGTCAACAGTACTAAAAACTCTTATATCAGCCTGTGTGAGCAGCAGGAGAAAAGGCTGGTGCTTTTTTTTCTGTTTAAGTGTAAAAATTGGTATAGAATTGAAATTAAAGAAAATCCTGTTTTCCACACAGACACCACTTCTTTTTGTTGTCATGCAAGAATATTTTAGGATACTGTAGTTACAATGAAATGTCTGCATTTTTTAAATGTAAAAGTGCCTCCCTATTGTAAAAATTAAATGAAGCAGCATTTGCAAGTTTTTTCTCCCATTAAGTTGTATTTGTCTGTGTTTGTTCATTTTCACTGTGCAAGACTGGTTCTAGTGGTCAAATGGTTGACTTCAGAGCTTGTGGTAATCTTCAGCATCAGAGACAAGAGCTAGCTTAAATTAGTAGTCTGTCCAAGTAGTATTCAGTTGTGGCTGTCAGGTGAGGTCCTGGACGACTGGAGGAAGGGTCACATCACTCCCATTTATAAGAAAGGGAGCAAGGAGGACCCAGGGGAGCTACAGGATGGTCAGTCTCACCTCTGTACCTGGGAAGATCACAGAACAGATCCTCTTGGACAAGGATCACGTGAGGAATGAGCGTATGATCCGAAACAGCCAGCACGGCTTCACCAGTGGAAGGTCATGCTTAACCAATCTGGTGACTTTCTATGATAGAGGGACGGCATTGGTGGACAAAGTGAAGGCGACTGCTGTCATTTACTGGGGGTCTTGATGGATCAAAAACTTAACATAAGCCACCAGCGTGCTCTTGCAGCTCAAAAAGAAAATGGTATCCTGGGCTCCATCAGAAGAGGGGTGGCCAGCAGGGACAGGGAGGTGATTGTCCCCCTCTATAATGCCCTTCTGAGGCCCCATCTGGAGTACTGTGTCCAAGTCTGGAGTCCCCAGTACAAGAAAGAGAAAGAGCTGTTGGAGAGGGTCCATAAGAGGGCCACTAAGATGATCAGGGGACTGGAGCACCTCCCCTACAAAGACAGGCTGAGGGAGCTGGGCTTGTTCAGCCTGGAGAAAAGAAGGCTGCAGGGTGACCTCATTGCAGCCTTTCAGTACCTAAAGGGAGCCTACAAACAGGAGGGGAATCAACTCTTTGAAAGGGTAGATAACAACAGGACAAGGCAAAACGGTTTTAAGTTGAAGGAGGGAACATTTAGGTTGAATATCAAGGGGAAGTTCTTTACTATGAGAGTGGTGAGGTGCTGGAACAGGCTGCCCAGAGAGGCTGTGGATGCCCCATCCCTGGAGGTGCTCCAGGTCAGACTGGATGGGGCCCTGGGCAGCCTGGTCTAGCATTAAATGGGGAGATTGGTGGCCCTGCATGTGGCAGGGGGGTTGGAGATTCATCATCCTTGATGTCCCTTCCAACCCTGGCCATTCTGTGATAACTTGTTCTCTAGATAAATGTTTAACTTCATTAATTGTGTAATACTGCTTGAAGAAATTAAGCTTGGCTTAAAGGACATGTGGAGGAAATTAGATCAATGACACTTATTGATCCCTATCTTTTCTCCTTCATCAAATGTATGTAATTGTATTTTAGGCATAATCATTTCAGCAAAGACTGTTCAGTGTTTATATGGAACAGCTGTAACCTGCTGTATGCACCAAGTGTTACAAATCAGCATGTCCCAGTTTCCTTGAAAATGAAATCTAGCCACGGAGTTGGTTCTCATTTATACCAGAGCAGCTTCCTGCTTATGTGCCTGATCCAAGCAGAGTGTGTGTGCTTTAATGCTTCACATCTCTTGGAAGAGAAAACTGGCCGGAATGGGTGTGAACACCTTCATTGTTGATATTCAAAGTTAGCTCTGTCATTGCCATCTTCAAAGGAAGACCAGCCAAACATTTTAGACATTCCAGTCCTATTTATCACTGAACAATGTATTGAAGGATCAACAACAAAGGATGCCAGTCCTTCAACGTTATTAGTTATATGTATACACTAAATATTTTGCTACCTCAGCAATCTTAGGATATCAAAACACCTGGATTTGGGAGTATTTTATCTGCCAAAAACAACAGCAATGTAATAAAAAATTAGATACAAGGAAAACCTTAGCAGCTAATAACAAAGGCATAAATAAGGCATCACTTAGTAAATAAATGAATCACCAAGACATTTTGATTAATTTTCTCCTGCATTCTTTTCCTGACCACAGTCCTGCCCCTGCACTTCAGAGCTAGATGACCATAGATCTGTCTGTAGAAACGTCCGTCCAAACTAAAAAAAAAAACTTAACAGGAATAGGCTTTACAGTTTATGCTTTTAAAACGATGCTTCCTATCCACCAAATGAATATAGCCCCATTGTTGCATTGGTTGTACGCCTTTATTAGATATGATAGGTTGTAAAATTATTAGTAGATGGATTTCAATTGGAAAATGTGAATAACTGTAGAAATCAGGTTGTTCTGAGCAAGAGGTACTAGCAGGGAGCCAATATCTTTGGCTTTTTAAACAGATACTTGCATTGAATTAATCAAAGTCTGCACAGTTGTAGGTGCTTCAGGAGTTAATTACATTGCTTTTTTAAAATTTATTTTCCTTTACTAAGTAATTTGTAGTATCTTAAAATATTAGGAAAGTGAAAGAAAATCACAAGTAACAAGAAACTGGAATCTGGCAATGTAGGCTTATGGAGCTACAGGTATTACACCCTTGCCATACAGCTTGTGAGGACCACAGAAAAATGCAACAATGCATAAAGACAGAACTTCCCTCTCTCCATAAGCAGTTACGTGCTGAAGACACAAAGTCCAAAACTCCTCTGTGATACCAGACCTTCTGTAGACCAAGCCTCTCATCCATGTTTCCTCAAAAGCAAATTATGTCCTTCAAGTAGCTCTAAAAACCTTGCTTTACCTGTTAAGTCTCAACGGCTCCACACAAAGCAATGCTTTTTATCATTAGGAAACCGTGTTTCTCTTCCTTCCTATCACCTGGTTACAAGAGAAATAAAGGCCAACTCAACAACATACCACCCTGCAGTCACAAAAAGCCATACAGTTTGCTTTTATTTATTTATTTATTTATTTATTTTGAGATAGAGGGCCTGAATCAGCAGCACTCATCTCTAACTTGGCCAAGATTCCTCTACTGAAGGGCCACCACAGCAGTGGGGGAAGCTCATCCAGCAGCAATACCACTGGGGTGTGGTGAAAGCCACTCCACAGAATGAGAGCTACACTTTGTGAACTTTTCCAAGGTCTTACACATGATATAAGAAACAAGAGTTTACTAAAGGCAAGGTTAACAGGATCTAAGAAGATCACTGAAACACACAAAGTTATATGTGATTTTTGCAAACTTGGAGTACTATGGAAGGTAGAGAATAAAAATGACTTTGTTCATATATAAAACAGAAAATATCCTGCTTACAATTCAGCATTGTCTTACCTTTCCAGGAAAAGTTTTCCTTTCATCAGATTCTGATACAAGTCCCACTGATCAAACCAAGAACTTTCCCCTGAGCCAGCCTTCCTCTTTTCCAGCCTATCAGGGCCATATGCTCATTCCCACCAGCTGGCCACAGTCTCCTGCTAAGGCACTCAATTGAAAAGCAATCTTCCCTTTTAAACCTGGGCAGAAGCCAGCCTTTTGTTTAAGGGTTTCTTCTGTAACAGAAGGTCATGTAGATTTAACAAACCTGCTTGCCTGGAACAGGAAAACCCTATCACCTTGTAATTCATGTCTTCATATTAACGCACTGGGCAGCAGAGGCACTAAGCAAGCTGCACAGAAAATCTGAAACCTGTATCTCAGTGAAGTTTTATACAAGGTTTCAGGGTCTTTCCAGGGGATGCGTAAGTAGTTTGCTGGCAGCCTCACAAAACCCTCATAGTGAAGTCATTAGTCTGCATTTGCCATTTTCCACAGATGTGAATTGGAATGACATCAGGATCTGCCCCAAGCCATCCCTCAGCCTCTGGGACTGGCTAAGAACACGGACTTCTTGGGGTGCTCTGTCCTGAGTGGGAAATGGGACCAGCCCAGGTCAGGCCATCAGGAGAGATGCTTTGCCTGCAAAGGCTGCTTCTGTAGGCACTTAGCTTTGCAGATGAAGATAAATGAACAACAGTTCCAGGAATGCTCCACATAAAAAAGGCTGTCCTGTTAAATAAATGAGGCTGAGAACAAACATTTTAAGTAAGAAGTGCGTTGTTACTGCCTGTCTTTTTAAAGCAAGATAAACCTCATGTTGTTACTTTCCAAACGTTATTTGCAAGAGATAGACCTCAAAGAAATAACCCGACAAAAAAAACCCAACATTAGAAATGCAGATTGAATGTTTCTCAGAACACTGCCATAATCATAATAATTTGGGGCAAGCCGCTTTGCTGAGTTCTCTATAAGTTACTGCAAAGCCTAACCATGGATTTTGACTATGTGGCCGTTATCATCATATTTTGTTCCTGCAGGAAACAGAATGTTTTTTACTTCTGTCTAAAGTAGGTAACTGAAATCGTTACTCTCTCACCTGTGTACACTTCTAGCAACATTTCTTCTGCACTGACTTTGTGCTGTTATCAGGATACCAGGAGCTCCAGGTTCCCCACCATTAATGACATTTGCAGTTGAAGCATTCAGCAGTCCCTTGCTCTGCTTTGGGTGTCAGTGATGTCAGCAGCTGATGCTAGCAAAGCAGAGCTGTGACCTATGATCTCAAGGGCTGAAAATGTAGTTTAGCTCATCCATAAGAAATTAAGAACCAGCTTTGCCAATATTTCTACAGTCCTTTTACTGAAGCCTAAATAAACTGCCACTAACCAAGGATGAAATTGATTTAACCAGGCTTACCTTGCAGCCTGCTGTAGGTCTTGACATAAAAACCACCCTCCATCCTCAAAAACTCCAGCCAGTGAAACTTTAAAAGCGGACACTGCTTCTTGGGGGATATTCACAATGAATACTAAACAGATCCCTGAAGCACTTCATACCTTTTGTCCAGAGTCAATGCTTTTTTTTCCTGTTATGTGCACTGTTTTTCTGCTGCTAATGTCTTTAATTCCAAACATAGAGAGGAGGAGCATGCAGGCAGCTGGCAAAACCATAGCTGGAGGAATGTTCTCTGAGAGTGCAAAGGGACACCAGGCACTCACCTGCCCCTCCATTCCCTTAGTGCCTCTGAAAATCTGCCCTGAGCCCATTAATATACAGCCAGTGAACCTGAGCTAGATGTGATATCCCAGAGCAGAAATTTAAATTTCACGCTATTCTTTACCAGAACAAAATCAACTTCATGCTTGCAGTCAGAGGAGAAATACAATAGATCTGAAGATTCTTCGACAAACAAAAATAACACATGCTTACGACAGTAATATGCTGGGACACCCATTTTAATCTGTTCCTGTTAAATACAGCATACAGAGAATGTGAAAAGCATTCTCCAGCAATCCAGAGATTGAATGATTTCCCATGTCTCTTGTACGTTGCATTACATAAATGCATAGCCTAATGTCTTTTTAAGTCATAAGTTCTTAACGTAAGTCCTGCTGGGCTTATGCAGCAATGCAAATTTAACCTCCTGGTAGAAACTTTCTATCCAGACTTTAATTTCCTAGTGATGAAGAAAGCTGCAATGACACTGATACCTTCTGCACATTCCAGCTTCATTTACAGACCACTGTCACGGTGAGAGCATTTGGGGATCCCAGCACACTGCTGAAAGTCACTCCCACACCTTCTCCATAGAATCATATTGTAAAGGACTCAAAGATCATACAATTCCAACCCCCCTGCCTGCTAGATCAAGCTGCCCACGGCCCCATACAATCTGGCCTTGAATGCCTCCAAAGATGGGCATCCACAGCTTCTCCAGGTAACCTCTTTCAGTGCCTCACCACCCACTCAGTGAAAAACTTCCCCCTAACATCTGATTGGTTTAAAACCCCTTATCCTATCACTATCTATGCATGTAAAATGTTGACTCCCTCTTGTTTATTATCTCCCTTTAAATATTGGAAGGCAGTGAGGTCTCCCCTGAATCTTCTCTTCTTCAGACTGAACAAACCCAGCTCCCTCAACCTTTATTCATAGGAGAGGTGCTCCAGTCCTCTGATCATCCCCGTGTCCCTCCTCTGGATCCTCTCCACAAGCTCCACTGGAGCTTGAAAATACAGTCTCTTGGTGTGGCCATGCCTGAGCCTTAGAGGAGAGCTAGTGGGCTGTCCTGCACTAGCAGGAAGAGATGCTGGCAGCTATGCAAAGCAAGCAGAGAAGGAGCAGATGGTATGTGCCTTGTTTGGGGCTACTGTTCAGCTGCTACTTCAAAGGCCTGCTGTCTGGAGGTACAGTTGGATGCTTAGCTGTTGTGTTGTGCAGAGGGCAGAGGACATGTATTTCCTCAACTTACAGATGATATATTTACACTCCAGGAAACCACACTATGTTACAGTAACCCAGCTTACTTTATACAAACTCTGGTACCCACACAGAGCATGGTACAAGCTCTGCTTCACAAGGGGAAAGGAAGGCTTAGGCCTCCCTGTCTGGCTTCTGTTTCCACAGACATGTCAGTGTTTATGGGCTGATTTACAAACATCCTTACAGCAGCTCTCTGTGTTTGTGCTGTCAATAAGGATCACTGCTCAATAAATTCATGGTTTTGCTGCTGTTCACAGGTTGACTTCAGTAGAATTCAATGCCAAACTTGTTCCCCTGTATAGAACAGAAGTCAATCCTACTTCCTGACAACTTTTACCTTGCCTTTACAATAGGAAATACTTTCTCCAAACAATACACTGAGGATATGTTCTCTATTTGATGTCACTCTTTTCCTAAGCATCTGGTTTCCCATCCATCACAATCTGTGGACATGCTGCTAGTCATTGAGCGTTGATGCTGAAGTTTGTCTTAGCACAAATGAAGCATTTTCAGGTCCCAGTGAACTTACACGTCAGATCTGCTTAGCTTAGCAATAAAATAATGGCTGTGGTGGCTGCCAGCTCAGCAGCTTCACTTGGAGTACTGTAGGCATGCCACAATCTCAGGCTCAGGCACCATCTGCACTGCAGCGCCTGCCACTGGTACTTAGCTATCAATTCCCTGGCCGCTTCATAAAACAGAAGAGAATCTGGCTTGCTTTCTTACAAATAAGTTTCAGTAGAAGCCTGTGAAACCCAAATATTTTGAGATTTATCTGGATTTATATTTTCAGGTTTTGAATTGGTAATTTACAGACAAATTCGGATTTTGTAGTGCTACCAGAGATTCAGTTGCTGTGTCAGCTGAGCAAAACAACACACTATTCTAAGGTCTAGGAAAAGTTGAAGTTTGGGTTAAGAACTTGAGATTCCTCATGCTCAAAATCCTTTCACTAGCGCACAGGCATCCAGACTTCCTGTACTTCATGGTCTTCAGCACTGGTCTTCAGGTGAACAGGAATCGACATATTAGTTACTACGTGGACCTTCCACTGTTTTGCTTCTATGCATTTCCTTAGCACACTGTCCTAGTGTAGATAGAGAGATATGCTCTTCCCAGGAGAAGCAAAAAAGAGTGTTTAGGTCAAAGGTTTCCTAAGCCCTCGCACCTGTGGGATGCAAACATGTGAACAGACTGGTTTCATCTGGTCTCTAACTACTCCTCCACTGCGGCCAGGCCCTTGCACCACTCTCACAGGAGACTTTGCTTCTTTCACTGTATTTCTGAAACCTCCTCGTTTCCGGACCTCTCATACCATTTTTCTCAATTCCAGACTCTTCCAGTCTTTCATCCTTCTGGATGATGGAATGCGTATTCGCACCTCAATTTCTGCTTCTTGCTACACATTTCTCTGCCTCCACTGTTTATCACAAAGTGGCATTCAAAATGTTTCAGTATTAACAAACCAGATGATACAGCTTGGCCAGCTAAACTTGCACTTGCAGAGATCATGATCCCCTGCTATTCTCCTGCACCACCCAATGATCTAACACAGGGGCATCCAACGTTTTAGCTTGCCTGGGCCGCACTGAGTGAAGAGGAATTGTCTGGGGCCATAAATAAAACGTATACTATGGTTATAGAGAACAAACCTTCTTTTTTTAATATACATTTTTACTAAACCGTAAAAAAAAAAAAAAAAAGAAAGCAGCAAAAGCATAAAACTAGTGGGATATGTAACCTTGTTTTTGTGAAATTAATGCATCAGTTTGGTTTGATGGCAGTGACTCTAGGTGATCATCAGAGATTTTTGATGAAATTCTACTCCGCCTGTACTTCATCCTTGGCAATAATTGTTCACTAATGTACGTACAGCCAAAAAGAGATGAATTCCTGTATCAAAATGGAAAGCATAACTGCATATTTTTTGCTATTCACAGGGCACTCTGTGATGACTTCATGGACATCAGGATGTGCTTTCAGGTTCTCTGTCACACACTTTTGGAACCTCTTTTGCTTTTTGCTCAGTGGTTAAGCCTTTGTTTCAGAAAACACAAGTCTTGTCTCAACCCCTCCAATACTCTACTGGCCAAAGAAACCCTAATGTCAATCCTGGTGTTAGAGGGGCTCCTGCAAAGCTCTGCAGGAGTGAAGCATGCTCCTGCTGTTACCCCTCAGAGCCTGTCTCCACATGCACTGCTGGTTCCAGCGCTGCCTTCAACAAACAGAGGGAAAAAGCCAGCAGCACCGACCCCTTACTGGGAGCAATGTGGAGGCGGTTTGGCTGGCCATCAAGTCGTGTTGTTGCTATAGTTATTGATTATCTTACTATGTGCTTTGATAGACTGTCACTGAACCTGCCCTCTGCTTCTCCTACCTGCTGAGGGCAGAGGAGGAGAATTAAACTAAATATTCTGGTCCTTCCAGGAAATACACATTTGAAGATGATGGTCTTAAGGAGGTCCCGACCAGCTGCTTGTTTATTATTTCTCTGGAAATCTTTGTCATGTTTCCAATACAACAATTTCTGTTATGGGTTCACTACATTTCCCTATGAGCAGGGCACTGTTTTTCATTTGTATTCTCTGTTTCCTGGCCAAACCTTGCATTACAACCAGAGGAAGCTTGCAAGAATGTAGCAGCGTGTTGGGCTGGAAAATAAACATTCTAGGGACATTGCAAGTATTTCCAAAACAAGCAATACACTCTCAGCAGGGTCAGAAATAAAGTTCAACTGAAGAGGAGCACAAACACATAATGGCCTGAGACAGCACAAACAAGATTCCTTGCACGAAGCACTCTGCACTGTGGGGCAGGAGACTCCCTGCTTACAGCGTGGCAAAAGGTGATGGCCCATGTTAAGATGCACAACCTGTCATGTTAATACTTCTGCCCACGTACACCAGCTGCAGCAACTGCTATTTAACCACTCTACCTTTGCCTCATTGTTCAAATGCATTTAATTAGAAACAGATGATAACTGTGGCTTTGATGCCAGCAGAGCACAGTCAGATACAGAATCATAGAATCATAGAATTGCTCAGGTTGGAAAAGACCTTCAAAATCATCAAGTTCAACCACAATCTAACCACACTACCCTAACTGTAACAACCTTCTGCTAAATCATGTCCCTGAGCATACTTTAAAGACAAAACTCGCACCACTGCCCCCTGGAGAATTTCTACCTTTGTTGCTCAAGGACAAAATCCCTTTGTGTGCGACCTATTGCCAGTTTCTCATCCAACACTTTGATACTGTGTGGTACACCAGATTTTAAAGAAGTGCTCATACACATCATGTTTATGTAAGCTGTTAAAACCAGCACAGTTATCAGAGAGCGCAAGGGCTAGTTAGGTTTACATGAGCTATTTCTGGGAGCTGTGGATGCCCCCTGGACGCACTCAAGGCCAGGTTGGTTGGGCAGCCTGAGCTGGTGGGTGGCAGCCCTGCCCACAGCAGGGGGCTGGAATGATCTTTAAGGTTCCCTCCAGTCCAAATCATTCTGTAATTCTACAGTTCTATGATCAACCTGGCAACATCAGTATGGAATCTGGCGATCTCTCAAAGTGCTTCTTCGGTCCTAACTTACATTCTTCCCTGAGGATCAGCCACCCACCCATTCTGGAGGAAAGACGACGCTGCGTTTAAAAGGGATTCTGCTTCCAGCAGAAGAGGTAAGAAACTTTACAGGGCGTTGCAGCAACAGCTCTCTGCGAGCCTCCAGGAGCCGAGCCGAGCTTAGAGCGCTGCAGGCAACGGCCGGGAGCCGCGCAGCGGCGCTGCCTGACCGCTCGAGCGGAGCCGGGGCCGCGCCTGCGTTCCTCCTGCTCTGCGGCGGCGGGGAGGGGAGGGAGCTTTTTGTTTCTCTTTCCTTTTTCTTTATTTTTTTTTTCTTTTTTTTTCCCCTCTCTCTTCATTTTTAAAAATTTATCTATTTATTTATTTATTTATTTCCCTATTGGCATACAAGATTTCTCCCCAGAACAGTAAAAGGCAGAACATCTAATTATCTAATTTGCCTTGCCCATTTGAAACAGCATTTGAAGATTTTGTGGGGTGGCATCTGAAGCAATGGGGGTAAATTCACTGTTATCTTTGAGCTAAAAGGTATTATAAGAAGGTCTATCTCAGAGTGTTAACAATTACAAATTAGACATAAAATCAGAAGTAGCAAATACGGATAAGAGCAAGGAACATCATTAGTCTGGATAGGTATGGTTTTCATAAATGAAAAATGAGTATCTGAAGTGTACTGGACAGAACCTACTTTTTAATATACATTTTATTTTTTTAAATATGACAAAATATTTCATAAAAAAAAGTCAGTAATATATGCTGATGGTAATCTCAGGTAGGCGAGTTAATCCCTCTAGTTGTATTTTCAAGTATCTGTCTGGCCATTGGCAATTCTGGCTCCCATAGCACCTGGATTAAAGTTTTGTATCCAAGCAAAGGAAACTGAAGGCAGCTGTTCACATTATTAGAAAGGACATGACAGCTTATCTGAACTCTATGGATACTCTATATAGAGTTAAATGACTCTATATGATACTCATCATAATGAGCACAGAAATACAAAATGTGAAAAATGTCAACAAAAACAAACAAAAAACCCCAAATTCACAACCAATCAACCAACCAGAAGACATATTATATAATGTGTGTTAGGGGATTGTAAGTAAAAGCCTGAGATCCTGTTACATACCACTGGATTCCCATTCACCATTTCTTACAGAGATTTCCTATACATTCAGATAGCCCTGTCAAAGCTTGAGCACTGAAGACACTACCCCATAGCTGGGGACTACAGGGAGACTCAAGCATTGCAAATAAAACCAAGTCCAAACTCAGAAAGAAAGTCATAAGTCAATATATAAATATCAACACCATCTCATGTAGACAACATGTGATGGAATGAAAAGCGCGCATCTGCTTTATATCAACAGGCATCTTTGGCAACATCTTGACATTCAAAATACTTCTGAGCCACAGCATAGTATGGCACGGATAAAAAGAATTTTATTGCACAGTAGTCAGAGCTTTGACTGGGCTATTATTGAATGCAGCTCTACCAACATAGATCTTCCCAAGTTATAGGTCAGAGGATAGTTTGTGTATAGTCTGTTTATATCACTGATTATGAAAAAGAAGGCAGAAATGGCCACATTAAACTATATTCTATGCAAAAGCCCCTTAGGAGGCACAAGATAGGCAGAAAAGCATCTCTTTCCTCAGTTATGCTTCATGCCCCAACACTGATGGCAGATTTTGAACTGAGGAATAGAAGAGGAATTGAAGAAAAGATGATGTGCACAGCTCTACCCTTTTTTTTGTTACTTTCCAGAGCTCCAGAAGGAGCAGGGGAAATGGGATATGAACTGGCTGCTCTGGTTTGTGCTGGCGATCAGGCAGGGACCAGGTGGCCGTTGTACGTATTAACCAAAAATATCACTTACAATAAACTTTATCCTTATTTTTCCCTTGAGTACCGGGGATGGGGAACAGAGCTGAGGCCTGTCTCTCAAATCAGCCAGACCAGTTCTACAGGGAAGTGGGAACACCAGCTTTTCTTCCAGACATATGAACAACCAAATGTCTCACAGTCCCCATTTGATTTTCAGGTACTATTACTTCCTCCCTTTCACTCTTTATCCCAACTGTGCAGTGCATGAGACTGATTTAGACTCAGGGTCTGGTAAGGCTTTAAACTAGAATAGAAGGCAGTTTCCTGTCAAAAGCCAAGCAATGATAAGAAAAAAACAGTATTAGTTTTAAATTGAATTTGAAACAATTACATAGGAATAATTGTTTTGCCGTAAAAAAAAAAAACTAGACATAGTACTGTCTTACTAATGTGTATTTTTGGTTCATCCTTTGCTATTTGGAAGTAGATCCCTACATGTATCTTTTAACTTAACCAAATTATTGAAAGCTATTAATTAGTTTATCTTCTGTAATAATCTTTCCTCCCTCATGACCTTACATTTCAGGTTGAGAGCTTACCACAGTTTGAAAGTAAACTGCCTTGAAGCATACAGGAAACAGAACTTTTCCATACATAGCACAGAGCTACGTTAAAAAGAATGAAAAACATTCAAATGCAATGGCATCTAAGTAACTATGCAGAATATTTTCAAAGAACTTCGTTCTTATATGCAAAATGAGTATACATCTAATATCACAGTAAGCGTCATCAACAAATGACCTCCCAGAACTCGCTCTTTGCCTTATTTAAATTACCTGTAAAAAATAGAAGGGCCTCAAACTTGATCTCTTTTGCTCTCTGATAAGCTTAGGTTTGTTTCTTTTTGTTGCCTTGCTTTTACTACATTAAGGGAGGATTATAGGAGTATGGAAGTCGTCTTCAAATCTGTTCTTTCCTGATTGTCCAAAAGACTTTCATAAAAGCAGTATCACACACAGGTTGTCATACACCCCTAAAACAGGCTATCTTAAGTGCAGAGATACAAGAATAGTTGACTACTCTTTGAGATTCCTTAGAGTTTTTGTGCAAGTTGCTCATTTCCACTGTAGCCCTTATCCCTTTGATTAATTCTCATCTCCGTTACTATCAAACCACTAAACAGAACAGAATCATTAAAAGGTTTGGGTTGGCAGTGACCTTAAGGAATATCTAGCTTCTCATGGCAGACCTCAACAAAGTATGACTCCAACAGGGAAACTTAACTCCATAATGAACATCTGTGCTTGTGATACTTGTGCTCCTTTTTGCTAAAGACCTATACTTCTAAAGTGGTCTTTTTTCATTCCAGTAATATATTGGCTCCATCAATTTGCTGGCAAACTTCCTGTTTCTGATGTACTTGAAAAAAGTTTTTATTATCACGTCTTACACCCTTGCTCCTCAGAATCTTTTTTGTCTAGTTTTAATTTGGCTTCAAATTTAGATTGCCAGAAGCTTTATATTTTTTCTATGTTCTTCATTTGGATTTCCACTTACTGAACAATGTCTTTTTACTCCTAATGACCCCTTTAGCTTGCTTTTAGCCATACAGGCTTCCCTTCTTACCCACAGTTCTTTTAGATTTAGGGAGTATTGGATCAGATTCCAAATATTCTCTCTGAAATTGAGAAGGCAAAAAACCTAAGTTCTTCAAAGTTTGAAATGGAAAAGCTTGTCCACCTTCTGGTAGAAAAATTAAGGCTCAGAGTAAATTTCCCCATCTTATTTAGATGCCCCCTAAAGTCATCATAGTTTTCCAGAATGTATTTAAAAAGCATCTGAAAAGATTATGGAGAATAACTTTCATTTGAGGAACCCTGGAGGTAGAAACAGTTAGATATGAGATTAAATTCTTCAATATGCAAAGAATCTACTTGCAGGTCTAAAAAGTTTAATCAGGTCTGATGAATTGATACAAGTTTGAAGAATTAAACATGAGCATGTACCAAGGCACTTAGGAAAAAAATACTGCAAAATTGATCATGCAAGAAGCTCCGAAGTGAATAATTCTCAAAGTATGTGCGTGGAGCTGGCAAAGACCATGCCCTTAAAACAGTGGCTGAAAGGGAATGTGTGATTCAGTAAATCATTCAAGCATTAAGCTTTCATCTTTGGAGCCCTGGTTTATACCCGACTGAAGCGTTAATTATAAATGTCTGGGGTATGCCTTCTTCACTTAATTAATCTCCACACTTACATGAATTGTGAATCCAGATCATAATCAAAAGCTCCTCTGGCACAGAAGACCTCAACTAACTGGAAGAGAAGGAAAGCCATTCTGGTTCCAAACACAGCGTAAAGAAAACACATACATAAAAGTGTATAATTAATTTTGTATCAGATATGTTAAAAGATTAAGTTTTTCAGTCAGCAGTGACCTAAACCTGAGTATCCTGATCTAAGGCAGGATCCTCATTTAGGATCCTCAATCCAGGATCCTGATCTAGGATCCTCAAAACTACTGGACAGTGTAACTTCCCACTGAAGAAGGTCTTGCAAGACTTTGTGTGCATCTAATCTGCAGAACTTTCTTACTAGGTTACAGGAACACATGCTGATTCATATGGTGGTCTAGACCTGCACTGCTACTGAACCTAGCCAGTTTAAAGCTCGTGTGGATATCTACATGATTGTCCTATGAGTGCAGTTAGACCTGATGATGCCCTTCATGGTGTGGTGGTGTTAAATTTCTGATTCAAACAGTATTGTCCATTGAAGCTTTACTGACGAGGTGAAGGCTGGAAGTACTAAGATAATCTGAAGGTGAAAGAGATCAGATACACAGGGAGAGTGAGGCAGCAAAAATGAGAAATACACCTTGGAGAGAAAAATATGAAAAGCAGCAGACGTCAAAGGCAATTACATTGACTTAAATGCTTCAAAACCTGAACTTTGCTCGTAAAGCATTTTAAATGGAGAAACTCTAGCAAGCATGTTTGTTTCACTGGACTACACAGAGCACTTACTAATTAAAAATAAGTAAATGAAGGCTTAGATTTCTATGCACATCCCTATCATGTTACTTCCGTAACTCAATTTGTAAAGATTTTTGATGTCTCCTAGTGATGAGTTCAGATAGAATAAAGCATCAGTGGATTAAAAAAAAAAAAAAAAGCTTTTTGACTTACTATTGCATTGTTCTTCTCAACCAACTGCAGCACGAACATTCTTCATATTAGTTTTGCACATGAGTTAAAGATGTAAAGATATAATTCCATAATGGACTCTTCAAGTGATGAGAGTTTCTACGCGTTACATGTATCATTCCTGCAATCAGGATATTTCTGAAAAGACAGAGATGCACATACATTATTGCAAAACATTATTAACCACTATAACAATGTATAAATATTAGGTGATAGTAGTTATTTTGTTTTTTAAATATTTTTCCGGGTTAGTTATTTTGCATATAGTCAAGTTTAAGATTACATTTAACAGGCACTACAGACTCTGTTCCTCTTTCATTTCAGAATACCATTTGTGTCTACCTTCTAGAGCATTATAACACAACACTATTCAGAAGTTAAAATACTGTAAATCAAAATTATTATATGGACTACCTGGCACTTTTTCCTTTATAGGACAAAGAGTATTTCTCAGATAGTACAGTTTCTGTCTGCAGATTCATTGAATGTGACTCTGTAACTTCTTGATAGTCTCATTTAACATACTCACTCAGCTTCACTTCTTCTCAACATTGGCACCAGGAAAAGTGTAGTTAAATAACTGTGCTAAAAAAAAAAAAAAAAAAAGCAATTTATGGAATGCAACTGCATGAACAGTGTTATCATGACAATTTTTTTTTTTAATTGTAATGAAATATAAGCTACTATTTATTTTATTTTCAAATTGCAGTTTTCTTGACTTGAACCAAATAATGACTTCAAAAAGGCAAAGGGGTTGCAGTAAAGCTAAAGCAACCTACCATTCTATGCGGGGCAAAATAAATGGGAGCCACTCTTAAAATCTAAAACTTCATGTAAATGAACAGATGCTTGGCCTCAAGTTGCGCCGGGGGAGATTCAGGTTGCATGTTAGGAAATCCTTCAAGAGAGTGGTCAGGTGCTGAAACGGGCTGCCCAGGGAGGTGGTGGAGTCACTGACCCTGGAGGTGTTCAAAAGAAATTTAGATTTTGTACTGAGGGACTTGGGTTAGTGGAAAATATTGGTGATATCTGGATGGTTGGATTGGATGATCTTGGAGGTCTTTCCCAACCTTACTGATCCATGATTCTACTCTGCAAAAAATGAAGTGATCAATTATATTTTTTTCCAGTTAAATGAATTACGTTGAATTATTTACCAAAATACATTTCAGATATTTCATGCAATCCACCCAAAACATGAGCTTACATCCTACAGTCTTCATAAAAATTTATTTTATTTATATTTTCTTTGAGTCTGCATTTCCACCTGTTTTTTTCATGTACCGTGTGGCAGCCTGAGGGATGTAATGCATGGAGTTCTCTACCAGAGGCAGCTTAAGTAAGAGCTATCACTGAGTAAATAGTTTGACAGTCATTTCAACCACATTGCATCCTGGTGGGGATAGACATACGATCACCTAATTTCCATATACGAAAGCCTACATTTTAATAATCACCTCATTCTTTACTATCAGACTATGAACATTCAATAAAAAAAATACTTCCTGCATTATTTCTTATCCTGGTCTTTTTTTCCCTCCAAATGAAATAATAAAAGAATGTGGGGGAAAAGTTGCAGCTGCTTTCTCTACATTCCTGTTTTCTTTCTTTTTATTGCTGTTTTTCATAATACTACAACTGCCCAATGATCATGTGAAATCCTCTCTGTTCCTTTAAAAAAAACACCAAACAAACCAACATTGCTTTTCTCCCTGGGACACTTTGTCCTCATTATTTTTCAGAAAGTCCTGAAATCTAAAAATAACACACCCAAGCCCAAACTACACAAAGATCAGCCCCTTCCATATTTACATAGAAAGGAAGAAACCACTTTACGACCCCTCATTGTGTCTGGCCAGCCTCAGGGTCCCTGGACCGCAAGTAACAAATATCACATATTTTGCTTGCTCTAAGTGTTTACTCTTAAAGACTTCAGTAAGACCCAGAAAGCAAAAAGCACTGCTGCTGGATCTGTCACATTAACCTCTTCTTACCTCATGATTGCTTGAGAGTGGGTAGGAGATGATGTTAATTACCTTAGCCTAACACTATAAATGGATAAAATACAGAATTAATCAGAAGAAAAAATAAAAATAAAAACAATACTTTGGTTCCATTAACAGCATTTGATCAGAGAAACCAGTGATTGCAGCAGCACAGCAACCGATGTCCATTTGATGTCCAGCTGTTGTCCCTCAAGATTTGTACTTAAGCAATGAAGACAGCCCTGTTTTATCTCTAATATTCCATGTGAATATGTAAATAGATGACCACTGCCAATATAGCACCTGCCAGGAACTACAAGTATTTAAGGTCTGGAATTATTCCTACAGAAGTCAGTGGGAGTCATACTGACAATTTCAATCACAGCTGGACCAGGTTCAAGGACAATGGAAGAAAAGGTTTGTTCCTATAACTACCTTAGGCTGCAACTGTTCTGAACGCCACCATGTTTTATTTTTTCCAACAGCTTAATAGGAACAAATATTTGCATAGGTGTTACACAATTGTGCTATGGGGAAATGCTGAATTACAAAATAAACTGCATTCCTGACAAATTGTAATTGCTGCCCAGGAGAGTGAACACCAAGAAACAGCTTCCTCTCAGCTGTGGGAACCAGGCTTGTGCTGTGCACCTGATCAGAAAAGACAAAAAATCCCACAAATAAAAAGATTTTCATGCAACCAGAGGACTTGCACAGTGTTCTCACACCAGCCTGTTTGGAATTTCAGAGTTCTATATGGATGACAAACAGAAGGTTGGGATAAGAGGGATGAGATTCTAGTAATTCTGGTTACATGAGCTGACACAAAGGAAATTTGAGATTAGAAACTCTCCCAAAATCCAGATGCCAGAAGTGCACACTTTATTTACCAGAAATAATCCCTTTCACTTCCACGATACAGCTCCAGATACACATACAGATGCAGAGGGCCTCTTCTCTCTTTTTCTATAGTGTTACTATTGCCTAAAAAAAAAAAAAAAAAAAAAAAAGAAAAGAAAAGAAGAAGTCAAGGTTCAAAATTTCTAAGTTACACTAAAAAGTATGCCTTGGACTCAAAAATAATAAATCTTGGCTCTTTTTATTTGTCCACCCTCTTTCACATTATGGAAAGTTCACATATTTAAGATTTTTTTCTGAAGCCACAGAGGCCAAAAATGCATTTCTTTTCCAAAAAAAATTGAGATTCTCGAATGAAGAACACATTGCAGTCCATACAGTGGAATTCATGGGGCTGGAGAACCCAGCAGCGGTGAGGTGGCAGACGAGTCAGATGAGAGCAAGAAGTGTGTGGCCAGCCAGAGTTAGAAGGACTGTTTCCTCCAAAGAGCCAGACAAAACTGAATTAGATCCAGGGGTTGCTGTGCAGTAAAAGCATGACACAAGGTGCCCTGGCATCCCACCACACAGGGAGAACTGCTGCTGCCATCACCCGATATGTGCCTCAGCCTGTTCCAGCATACAATATTGCTCTCTCGTGGATTAATGTGCCCTGTTTTTGGTGTCCACAGTCCTCCCAGAGCCTGCCACCTACCCCTCATGGGTAATGCTGCCTTCATGGAAATTGGATCAGAGTTACTATGTGGGGCCCCAATGATCCAGCTACAACTGATTCCACGCCTGAGGCTTACACACCCCAAAGCCAGGCCTTGCACTTCTGTGTACCCCAGGCTTAGAAACAATTCTTCAGGGCAAAATGAGAGTCAAGGGATCCAAACTATCTCTGTGAAGGTGTCTTCAAGAAAAGACTCTTATATGTATGTGAGATATTAGGCTGCGGATCAATAAAATCAGCACATCTGTTTCTGTTTCCTCAACAAAGTGGAGCATCCTTGGGTTTATGGCACAGTCTTCAGAGATGTCCTCAGTATTTCTCTTACAGTTTATAATTTTTCTCTAAATCGTGGAGTCAGTCAGACATTCTGTCTGTTTGTCTCCCTCCTGTCCCAGCTAATTTCCTTTGATCTTGTCTGGTCACGCAGTTAAATTGAAAGCAAGTTCCTCAGCAAATCCTTCCTGAGGCACTTTTTTCCTTCAAAAAAAGAAAAAAACAACAGGAGGCTTTACTTCTACAGACATTCATGATTTTTCATTTCTATTACTTGAAAGGGAAGAGGTTTACACTCTCCACCTGCCCGCTTCTTGGAGAATCTATGAGAATCAGTTCTCATAGCTTCAGCCATTTTCTTATCTTCCACTCATTCTTTCAGCTACATATGAGACCAGTAACACTCATTGGTCATCATCATTCCTATCTTTTCATTTGGGAATCAGACTAAGAATAAAGTGTTTTAGCAACAGCAGGAGTCATGCTCAAAAACCAGTCATATTTTATGAGAGTCAAAAAAAAAAAACCTCCCCAAGTGGGCGAAAAATGAAGTAAGGGTTTTTCTTTTGTACCATAACAGTCTCTTCCAACTACCAGCTCTCAACTCTTTTTTTTTAATAGCACCATTCAGAAAAGCTCACACACCTGTCTAAACTTATTCATCCTTACAGTATTCCCAGAAGCAGTGAAGAATAATCTTAAATGAATGGGAAACTGAGGTACAGAGAGAAGGAGTAGCATAGCAAAGGTCACATTCAACATCTGTAGAGTGGCAGAACAGGCTCTTGAAGGCCACACATAAATGCCTTAACCACAGACAACTCTTTCACTCAGCTTTGGAGCTTGGAGATAATGTCTGAACATCCATTTAATAAAAGGCAAAACAAGCTAAAACTTTTGGATACAGACCCAAGACTCAAGTCTTAATTTTCTGCAGAACAAGTCTGTAGTTTGCTCCAATTCCAAAGCAGTAATGCTTAAGAAAATGTTTTGGGCCACGTCTCATACTGATTTAGCCCTGCCAAAATCACTGAAATGAAGGCAGCTTCATGAAAATGTTGCTTGCACATCTTACTTATGTTTTATTTGCTTCTCACTCCTTAGATATAGCCCTTACCCAGATCAGACTTAAACATGTTAAGCTCTAAAAGGCTATGCTGGTTGTGGAAAAGGGAGAAAGAGGATAAAAGATCAGTTGCATTTTTCTTCCCTTTTTCCAGAAAATCTTGCCTTTGCTAGCATATTACTAACAAATGAAGATCCAATGGGCAATTTTGGATGAAGTTTTTATTCAACCTCCACCTGTAGTCAGTAGCTCAGTTGATTCTCCAATGCAGACAGTATGTTAACACTCATAGCTCGTCACTATAAGGAAAAGTGCATCAAAGACAATGGGGAATTCAGAGTTGAGGCTGAATGACATGTATTTAATAGCTTTCCAATTCAATGAGGCATTTAAGATTTTCATTAGCACTAATTACGCAAGAAGTAGAGGTCAACACTAGAAATTTTACAGAGATTAAAGAGGCAAAACGGATTTAAAGTTAGAAAATTAGATTTTACATTAACACAAGAGACAGAGACATGGAAACTATTGCTACTGTGCATCTACTGCCTTTAAAAACAATCGCCTCTTTGTTTAAAATATTCTGTTGATTTCTGCAAGTTTTGACTATTAAAGCACAAAAATTTTAAGTGTCAGGTGCTATTGTCAGGGCTCAGTGAAATAAATTAAAAGAAACATCTTAGTATGTGGCAACTAACTTCATTTATTAATTTTCAGAAATGGAAAAACAGTAATCCTGTCTTTTGCAAACAAGATCAATTCCTCACTATTCCAGCCTACAACTTCAGGCCACACCAATCCAGAGAGGGCTAGAGATTTGGTTTGAAAAGTTTTCAATTCCAGAGGTTCTTTCATATAGTCAGTCTGAGCTGTGACAATACAGGATCACAGTCCTTGTGTAAGATGCTGCCTTTCTCTCCAGTAATATACCAGGAGAGGCAACAGAATATCTCAACACAGCTGGAGGCCCTTGGAAACCACAGTGATTTACTGAAGTGGTGGCATGCAGCACTGTGAAACTGACCCTCGTGCTCCTTGAAGAATCAACCTGTACTTATAAAACTCATCTTTCATTTTCACACTGCATGAATCAGAACCCCTGAGGGACCACAGACATTCAAACTGCAATTCAGGTGCTCTTCGAAGGATTGTGGTGTACAAAGCCAGGCTCAGTGCTCAGTTGGAGTGCTCATGCCGGTGGCTTTCCACCCAGCATGTCTTCCCACTCCAAGGCAGGTATAGGCTCATTAAGAACAAATGCTGACAGTGCTCATGAGCAAATTTTGAGCAGAAAGATGAAAGTAAGCAACGACTTCTTCAGCCTCTGCCCCCTGGCCCACATGCCTGTAGAGGTTTTTGCTGCCCAAGTCAAATTCTCAAGAGGTATTTGAACCTTTACCTCACCAAAGTTTCACAGAGAGACATAAACTGATGCTCTATTAAACTGTAGGTAGGTCACAGATGGGAAACAGACTTCCTGAAACACAGAATCATAATTCTCCAGAAATACACTCACAGGCTGTTTGCCTTTACGAGCATACAACTTCTCTAGAGAGCAGACAAGTTACTCACAATGGGCTTGTTCATCTAAATGTCCCTACTGCCCATCCAGAACTTCAAATATTGGCAATATGATTATTCTAGATTGGCAGTGCTGAGGTACAACCTGACATGTTAGTTTGTTTCGCTCAATTTTTTATTCAGGAGTTGAGAGTTTTAAACGGCCAAGCAACTCAGAAACAAATATTTGAAACTGTCAAGTGAAGAGTTACAAAATCACATAGCTGAATGCTCAGTGTCTTCCTTTGCAGGAATGAGAAGAGGCCAAGTCTTCAGCAAACTCTACTAACAAATGAAACTCATTTGGCTTTGAGAGCAATGTATTAGTAGCTGCCAAACTATCCCAAATGGCTTTAAAATACACTGTAAGATAATAGAAGGAAATTCATAGGATAATCTTAAAGAGCTGCAGAAGCAGTAATTTCATGTTCAAGCTGCAAGAGCCTGGAATCCTTTAGAAGTGGATGCAAGTTCACTTCATGGTCATGGTAGTAAAAGATGTCTGTGATTATACTGCACAGAAGAAGAACCAACGCTCTGTAACCATACAAGAAATAAACTTTCCTTACCTGAATAAAAGAAGGCTTGAATCTTTCCACTTCGACTACAAGCTCTGGTGGCACAAGTTAAAGCAAATTGTGAGTTAGTTCATTCAGGGGTGCTGCTGGATAAATAATAGATAATAGTGGCAAATGACATTTCACAAAGTCCATGCATTGAGTTAAATAACATGGATTCCTCAACTACAGAAAAATTCCTGTTCATATGAAATCCTTAGTTTTGATTAATCATTTGGAGTCTGCTCAAATGGAAGGAAGGAAGAAATCTGCCTGCTGCCAATGACTATTTTCCTATTTTTAACTCCTGACCAGTGAATTAACACCCTTCTGATTGAGGAACAAATTGATATTACTGAAATAACAAGAAAGCATTTAAAGATTGAAACTGACTGCACATGTAGCTAAAAAGTGGGTTAAGTAGCAAGCAATTAGCTGTATATAAATGATGAATCAGTCTGTTTTGATGATATGACTGTAATTTCAGCTTTTGCCTTTTCAAGCATGTTTCACAAATACAATAGACAGGCTTATACTGAAATGTGAGCAAATCATTACTCTTCTTTTAAATTAATAGACATTTTTTCCCCTCTTTATTTCTCTCTAGAAATTAGAAGCAATGTTCAGGTAGTACTATAAAACCTTTATGTAGTTATGTTTGTATCATAAATGCTTTCAGAAAAACAAACAAACAAACAAACAAAAAAAAACAAAAACAAAAAAAAACCAAACCAAAAAGCCATATAAAAATCCTCAAAATATAAGGAAAAGATTGACATTAAAGATTGAGAGTCCCATTGGGAAATGAAAAACATCACTATAAGATCAGCAGATCAGACTTTCTGTGTGGTACAGTGCTTTAAAGCTCAACATGATCATCCAGGAAACATTGCTGAGTGCTAGCCAGATGATTTCTTCTAGACTTCTTTGGCTATTGTACCAAAATAAATACTTAAATCTTTCTGAATTCGCAGAGTAGAATGATTATTGATGTTTTAGAAGGATACTAGAGGTAAAACAAAAGTTCAAGAAGCGCAAAAAGAGGAATGCATTGTAGAATGTGGGGAATGCAAGAAAAAAAAACAACAATCACACACTGTTCAGACTCATCTCAGAGTTTCTAACATGCACTATTTTAATTGGAACCATTTTATGGTTCAACTCACTTGCACTCTTTGAATTGAAAGACAGTGTCAGACACTTTGCTATGTGTCTATGCTTTGAATAGTAATATAAAATCTGATCAAACACACTGGGTCACACAGGGATCAGCATTAAAAGAAAGTTAAATGAGAAGAGGGCATGGCCATGGCTGTTTTAACTACTAACCACAACATTAGGTTAATTTGAACAATCATTTCACAAGGATTAATTCATTTTTTGTACATTATGACTTGTATTCTTTGGACTTTCTCCCACATTTCCTTCTCACAGTTTTAGGGTAGAAAGTGTCTGCCATTTTGCTGGAGGGATAGATGGAAGAATAGAAGGAGAGGTAAGAAACAATTTTTGGAAGTAACAAAGTTTATGTTCAAATCTGTAACCTTTACCTCTGCTTCAGCCTCTCAAACATCCTTAGCTAATTTTTGAACTCTACCTTCCTTTTGCTCCAACTCCACTAAATAATGATGCACTTTCAAAACGCTAATGACAATTATTTATACTCCAGTACAGTTTTGAGTCTGCTACTGGCAAGATCTAACAAACAGACCATGGCATTTCAGCACATTATCCACAGTTAAGCTGAGACCAAACTGAAAATGGGAACTCAAATTCTCATGCAGCATAGCTGTGGCCCTAACTCATGTTACAGACCTGAGTTGTGTTTTCAGAATACAGTGCAAAAACTGCCTTCTTTTTATACACAAAATCAGTGTAACTAGAATACGAATAAACCATGAAAGAGATTAAGCTTCTCAGCAAACATATAAATTGGGACTGGAGGACAGGAATGCCCTTTTTTTTATTCATGCATTTCCTTCTGTTCACTGAACTTTGGGACAGCAATACCAACCATAAAGAACTATAGTATTAACACGTTAGTGGGTAAGAGGCAAACAGCTGGTTAAGAGAGCAAGAATGCCTGAAGCAAAAACTAAAATGAATACTTCCTGGCTGCAGTTGATATCAAACTGCTATATATTAGTAACATGTTTTGGCCAATTTTATCTTCTGTCTTAAGCACAGTTTTCTGTGCCTCAGTCAACTAAAAGGTCAGATCACTTAGCGAGAGGATAGATACACTGATTCCTGATCTCTTCTTAAGAGTTTTTGCCTGCGTGTTTGGATCACGAGATGTGGAGCAAAATAAATGATTCATCTTGAGTCTATCTTCTCTGTAGTGATTCTACAACACCTGAACCTATATTGTCCAGAATTTGTTTTTAAAATTGATTTTATCCTATGTGAAACTGAGTTAAGCTTGAATGAGTGCTGGAACACACTCTGATAGTCAGAAGGAGCCAGAAACATTTGGGAGCTGGCCTTTTTCCTTATCACATATAAGCACAGACAAATTAGCTACCAGGAAAATAAAACAGAAATTTAATACATACATTCTGTTTTGTCACTGGAGAACTGATCTTACCTTAATAGCATTTTAAAGAATAATTTACAAAAGAAACAGAAAATATACAACTAGCTTCAGAGTATTTTTCTTGTAGAAGAGACTTATGAAGGATAACAGGATTTAAACATAATACTACAGGCATTTACTACAGTTGGCTAGAAGCAAAGGCTCAAAAAGGAGGTGTCTCGGCTGAAAACAGCCATCAGAGCACTCTTGCCTCCAATGGAGATAGACCAGCTGAGAGGCTGTCCGCATAATGAAGTCATTTCTCTTTTTAACCACCCTATAGACTCCTATGCATGTGATGTAATTCTCTATTCAATTCCATAGAGAAGTTATCATTTCCTATTAGAATCCATCGGGTGTTTCTATGTGGGTTTCCTTTCACAGTCTCCTTAGCATGGCCAGAAAATTCATTTTCTCTGTGTAAACTAAGTGGTGTAGCAATTTTTCCTCTGAAGTCATATGATGTCTGTCACCACAAAAGCAGCCTACATGCAGCTGTATCTCATTTTGGAGCACATACGTTTGCATATGGCTTCTAGACGGAGGCAAATATCACTGCAACAGAGTTATTTAAATAATATATTGTCACACAATGATTAATTTCTGTTTTATTTTCAGCATGAAAGTCTGTGGCATAGACCCCCATATGGTAAAATAATAGGCTGAAAGATTAGCCACCATCACCATCTGTTACCCATCCCTGATTTCACTCCCTCTTTCAAGAGATGATTGCAGTTTCAAAATCTTTCATTCAGAGTCTATTTTCTTTCAAGTTATTACCTAGATGACTTCAGTAACTCTACGTATCTGGGGCCTGAGAAAGAAATGCTGAGAGCAGTAAATGCACAACAAACATTTGCATAGAGGGTGCTGTGATAGGAAATTCACTGGGCTGGTGTCTCACTTCACCCATCAGTGTTACAACAATGTACAACCACTGCCTGCTTTGGAATCACTCCAGAGGGCTATGCTACTGCAAGAGAGAGAAATTCAGTGTTCAGTGGCCCATTTCTTACTGATGTCATTCACTCTATACAGCAAGTGAAAAATAATAAAGCACTTCTTTTTATATGACTATTAAAAGTTATTTTCTTTAGATGAACAGTCATATCTATATCTATCTATCATATCTATATAGGTAAACTACATTTTTTATGGTGTCCCAAGTAAGTATAAGAAAGTAAAACGGGGATGGGAGTAAGGAATGATAAGGAAAGCCAAACAAATATGAACAAATATGTCTGAGGTAAGCATGCAGGAGAAATAAACAATAAGAGTATTTTGCAATCAAGATCACTGCTAATTTATGTGACAGATTCCAAGACTAATCTAATATGCAATACACTTTCACCATGTATTCCTTCAAATGCAAATCAATCAGAAGCACCTTTGAATGCCTGGCATCCACCAGAGGGGATATGGTTTACACTGAGCTGCCCAGTGCCTTATGGTAGGGAACATTATTGAGCGTCTGACTTGCATTTGCTTCACAGGCTGACTCAAAACATAACTGACCCGAGATACTGAATTGTGGGTATATCACAACTATGAAATCGCACTCTTTGCCTTAGCCCAATCTCAGGTCCCTTTGCCTGTTCCATCAGCTTCACTTTCTAAATTAAATTTCAGGCACGTGAAATGAGTATGCTACTAGTTCAGTGCCTGGTGTATCATCAAGAAACAATAATAACAATAAAAAATAATCAGAGGTTCTTCATGCACATGGTGTCAGCTTTGTTTTCCAGATCCATCATTTCCATTGCTCACTGTGGGACGTGAGGCCAGATTCTTAGTGGAAGTAAATCCGCACTGCTTTGCTGTGCATGACAGAACTGTCCCAAAATGGAGCTACCGATGTTTATGTGCAGGAACAGTCTAAATGTCACTCTTACGTCTGGCTCATGATTCAGAAGACCATAACTGTTTGACATAGCCCCTATATTTGTTATTTTAGGAGGCTGGTTGGAAGGAGATGGCAAAGGTTTAGGAGTCAATGATCTCCATCAGCTCTACAAACAAGGCAAGACTGCTGGGCTTTGTTTTCTTTTGGGAACTTTCCAAGCATCAGTACTTTACAAGTTACCCCCATAGGCAACTTAGTGTCTGTTTCAAGTTAATGTGCTTTGTTTTTCAGGCCACAAATAAAATCAGAACAAAGTAAAAGTTCAGATTTGTTTGAAAACAACCCAAATTTTGTACCGTGTGAAAAGAAAGGTAAAAAGAGGGTCAGAGAAACTGAGAGTAGAGAGGGCATGGGATAGGGAAAATCTCTCCAGAGGAGAGAAAGTGATTTTTATGGTACAGATAAAGAATGAACTGCAGAGAGAAGAACAAGATGATAGTCAAAAAATCTGTGAAAGTCACTTCAAAATACTGAAGCTCTCTTTCTTCTCATGAAATCTTTATCTCACTCTTATGAGGGTCAAAAGGACTGAAACTGCTAGCTCTCATATTGCCTTTGTATTAGAGCTATATGAAGCAGATGATAGCAACATACTCAAGATGCCGGGCCAAATTCTGCCCTTCGTTATGATCATTCAACTAATCTGGGAACCTTGCTTGACACGATATTTTAATTCTTTGATTCTTTGAAAAAAAACTATAGCGAAAACAGAGGATTTGCATTCATCAGGTATCACACACATGTCATTAGTTAAACAAACATAACCATAGAAGGATTTAGAGGGATAAATATATATATATATTTCATATTAATTTTTGTATACTCAACTTGTGACTATTCCACATTGCTTTCTGGAAAGCCTTAATGTGATTTTTGAACATTCAGACTTAGAACTGCTCTGACAGAGGGCCATGGAAATGTCTGCTCATTTCAGAGATAGGGAAACAGAGAGAACATGCTGCTAAGGGAGATATCTTCATTTCTAAATCTGTGAACATGTTGCTATGTTAGTAGATTTTTCCTGTTCCTTTTATCCTTTATTTCATCTCACATATCTGTTCTCAAGGACGGCACTAGAATTAAACTGCTAACTTGGTATTTGGAAGACCCAGTTTTAAAATTCTCCATCCCTTTACAAATATGGAACAAATCTGAGGACAGCAGTGGCCATCTGTTAGATGGAGGTTACAGCATTTTCCCTACAGCACAGAGAAATGAAAAGAAAGTGTGCTCTTCAGTGATTTTCTCTCTCCTTTTCTGAATGTTCTGCTCTGTGAAATCAGCCTCAAAAATTTCCACTGACTACCATGGAAACTGCATTGGGCCAGTAGAAGTCACAGGGATGACAGATGGTAAGAAGTTATGTATATGACCACCATATAAATTGCTCACCGAATGCTGAATTTGGATTAGGGTATTGGCACCTCATGTGATTAGAGTTGCACTCAAAGGCAGATAGGGTACCACTGGCTAGAACAATACCAAATTAAATAGATGCAAGCGCTTCATGAGACACTAAAGCAGGGGTGAAAAACATATTCAGTGTTACAACATCTTATCAACCATCAGTGGATTACTTTCTTGTCTTGCTCCACTGTGTAGGTTCATCAATCCATAAAAAATCCATATGCAAAAGAAAGGAAAAAATGAAAAAAGCCAATTTGACTAAGATGATTGTCAAAGAAAGGAACTGACTGGCTCAAGGAACTGGAAATAAAAGATGAAACCTTTGAAATCTATGTCACCACCTCAAGACTGGCTCAGATCTGCACTGACCCATAGCTATTATTGTAACTGTGTGAGATTTTGGTACCCCCCATGTAATGGGATTGGGCTCTTAATCCAGTTAAGAACAGATGTTCACATCAAGCAGCTCAAAATCCAAAAACCACTCTGTCACTCAGTTGGAAGAAATGTGAAAAGAAAATCTCATTTGTGACATGGAAGAAATTGTCCCCTTGTTAAAAGTTGGAAATTGAGGGAGACACTACTTCCTTTCTACCTTGCTCTGTTTAACAGTAAACTGCAGTCTTTGGATGTTACAAGAAGACATTCTAGGCAGGTGAATTTGTCATCTGCACAAGCAACTTAGGCCTCTCTGGGCAGGGAAAAATTCACAATGTCCAATTCTTATTTTGCATTTTATCTTCCTTTTCAAGTGATACAGAAATAAGTCAATCTTTCAAAAGGCCGCTTGCCACCAACAATGAAAAGATGCAATTGAAAATGAAAACAGCGCTTCGCATAGTTTCCTTTCATTATAAACTCTCAAAATTTTTTCATATAGCTAAAAAGCAGTGGTAGGCAAGGGGGAAAGCGTGCAACACTCTCATCTGGATGATTAAATAATAAAAGAGAGAGTCATTTCAGTAAAGCTGCAATGAGAAAAAAAGAAAGCTTTACATTGAACAGATACAGCTAGAGGAGCAGTCAACAAGACGTGAGCAATGGCAGACTGGAAATGTTTCTCCGCACACAAATTGAATAGATGAGAGAATATATTTTCACCATTGCTCTTAAAATTAGCATGAATAGATCATTCATCCCAGATGAGTTAGGCACCCAACCGATGTCCAAATTTATTTCCACAAGAAGTGACACTGACAAAATGGCAAATGTGTGCTACACAAATTACACTCAACCATTGATTTTTTTAAGTTCAGCAGCCCATCTTGTGCGACTGCTTATAAAGGCAGACAGACAGACCACACCGACTGCAGCAGTAAACTGAACTCATATCTCACACTGACTCGAAGATGCAGTTTGACACGTGCTGCCTAAACAAACCTGAGCACGTCAGTTACTTTCAGATGATTTACTTGTTACAGTGGCTCGCAACATAAAAGCCAACAATCAGTCATTAGCACGCAGCAGAGGAAATTTTCCCAGGGTATTATGTAGCGTATTTGGACAGCCAGAACTCACTGCTATTATTTATTCACACCACTATAAATTATTCTTCTCAAAATGAACCCAAGTCACGTAAATGCTGACTTGGAAAGCACCAGAGCCCTCTCTTTTCCTGCTGCATGTATTTTCCCTTTTTAATAAACTTCCTGCCTACAAGTGAAAAAACAAAGTCTGGCGGGGTTTACGTGTTTCAAATCAATGCCACAGAAGCAAGGAGGAAACCAGTTTGGTTAACATTTGCTACGTCCCTTTTAAGGCTGTATATTTGTTGTGGGCTTAAATCGTTCCAGCTCTGCAAAGCTGCTAAACAGAGTACTGATGAAACATATTGATACCTTAATATTGACATGAGAATCAGATTATTAGGTACAGGCTTTTCCTTCCTCTTTTTTAAATACTTATTTTTGTCCTATCAAAGGATGTCCGACCAGGTACACTAAATACATAGTAATTTTGAATAGCTGTATGCGGGGTAATATAAAGCAAGGAAACTAGCAGCAATTGATGAGATTGAGTTCACACTGTAGAAAGGCTTCTGGGACACAAATGCTGCTCATATTCCCCATATGATGAGGTCTACTAGAAATGGTGTTGTGACACCAGTTCATTTTACACAAGCTTCCAGATAGGCAGTGTCTTGTAGACGCTGTTAACAAGCGTTAACTGGGGAAACTAGGACTGAAAAGCTCCTTGGGAGTCATTATAACCAGCCAGACACTGGTGCCAAATCATTACATTGAAGCACTTCAGGGCGACTCTGGGGTGGTTCATTCCAACCACAGATACTTCCACAAAAAAAAACTGATGAACAAAAGGTTTTGCCCATTAAAAATGCAAGCAAACAATGACTTCTCCTGCTCTGTTTTATGGTGCATGTAATTTTGAAGGGCAGCTAACTGGAGGTACGGAGTATGAGCACAGGAGAGGAACTGAGCTATGCTCATAGATCCAAGGGCTTTTCAAGGGCTCACCATTTTCCCACTAAGACAAATGAGTGACAGAAAAGCCCCCTAAAGTTATCTACATTGCTGCAAAGTTTAAGGCCAAGGTTATTCAACGGATAGCCCTTAAGCATAGCTCTTGTTATCCCCTTCAGCTTCCTCAATAGCTGTTGCTGTACTCCAGTGTGCTGTGGGGAATGACCATACTACTGAGGCTGTCCCTGATCACGAACAACTTGGATATTTTCAGCAGAGAGTTATACTTCTCACTGTGTTCGGTACTTCCCTTACATTGCAAGGAAATAAGATATTAGAAAAGCATTGCTCAACCACAGTTGACCACCTCAGCTCTTGCTCTCGGAGATGCTTGTACTACAAGTTCTACATCCGACTTATGCAAACACATAGGTCAGAACTGCTGCATTCTGGGGCCAACTGGCTGCTCGAGTCTATGACAGCTTTATTGCCCTACAATTGGAGAAGTAGATATCTCCTTCAGAAATAGCTTGAGAATGACTTTTTGTTGTTGTTATTTTAGGCGTAGCTGATGTTTCTTTGGGATTTTCTGTCTGCAGCTCTACTAGACATTGCTGAGAGAAGCAATTCTGTTGACAAGTTGCCCCAGAGCATGCTGTAAATGGGATACAGTACCTCACTTGTGGGTTCTGGAGATACCTCCTTGTGTCATTTTTTGGTTAAATGTTATCTCTCAGATGCAGAAAACATGCATGTTGAAAAAAATTATTGTTATTCAACTCTCACAAACACAGCTGAAACTGCTGCCAAACAAAAGAGTTAGCTTCCACTGCCAAATAAAGAGTTAGCCCTTAACTGATTGCTGCTGCAATAAAATAGCTCTGGAGATCCGTTTCTCTGGAGCCTTTGGTGATATGAGACAAGCAATTTTGATTTAATCTTAAATATATATATTTAAATGTTTTGACAATTTCTTCTACACTTAGACACATCTTTATCCTTTTTGTTTCCAGACGACTAAAACCAGCTGGCCATTTTTCTATTGTTATTTTATCTGCCTTTGGAGCTTGAAGAGACTGAAGTTCTTACAGACTAAAATCAATTTACGTCAGTTTCTGCAAGCTCAAGAAGATCAAATAATTTGAACAAGCATTGAGAGACAGATCTTTGATGTACACAGGTTGTAACCAATGGTGTATGCCAATTAAGGGCATGGCCTTGGGCTTTGGTATTTCTTCTGCGGGATTTTAGCTTTGAACTCCTGAGGTCCCTTGTTACCAATTTCCTTGCAGAGCATGTTTCCCACTTAAACAAACATTCCCAGGGCTCTTTGCATAGGACAGGATGTCCAAGATTCTGATTCACTCGTGATCTTGCTGAAATGAATCATATATTATTTCAATTAATTACTCAGCTAAATGTGTACGTTTGGTATTATTCTATAGGATTTTGGTCTCTTTTTTTCTATCTCAAGATGTATTCCTTGAGGGAGCAACCAGGACAGCTGCTAAGGAATGATGTCACTCATTAGCTTCACACTGGAAAAGTAAACATGTTAGCTAGCAAATGTCTTACACGTCTATGTTTATTTGTGACCAATAACTAGTTTGGAGAATGTCTACAGCTGTGACTGAAACACAATAAAATAAGACAAGACAAATGTCAACACCTTTGTTGCCAAACACAAAGCAAAGCAAATGGCTTTATCCTAAACTGAAAGTCCCTTTCTGCATGCATAAAAATGCTTGTGGTTCCACTTACTGCAGAGAAAAGCCAGGAGCACAGTAACCGATGAGATCTCCAGCCACCTCTCAGAGCTACAGTTTGTCCTCCCATCACCGACCTGGGTGGGACGCAGCTGCCGAGATATTTGTTTATGAAACTCCCAAACTTTGTTCATCAAGCTACGCTGCTTGAGCTAACAGCCAAACCTCCTCCCCTTTGGATCCATTCAAGTGACTTGGGGAGCCCATGGGGAGCCAGGAGAGGGAAGGCATTTTTCCCCTATGTTAAATAATAGCTCAATTTTCAACACATCATTAACTATTGCAGCTGCAGCAGAATCAAGTTAAGTAGGGAAAAGAATGAAAACAACAACAATCCCCCAAACTGAATTATAAGCTCTATGAGGTGGTTTAATCAGTGGCTCAACTCTGCTCTCCCTCTTGAAGAGCTCTCAAGGATACAAGGATACATGTGAGACTGCACAGAGCTCAGCTCCAGTGCTGGCTCTGGCTGTGAGGAAACCCTCCCTGGCCACAGCATGTTGCAGAGAAGCAGAGGGCGCTTGGCAAAGTCCCTTAAAGAGACATAGGCAGCACTCTGAGCTTTAAAGAACTGGGAGACACGGATATCGTCCTGCTAAACCAAAGCCATCTGAAATGTGTTTACTTGCAGGACAGACTTTGTCAATACTGCATCAGTTGTCACATTTGTCCCTAGGGACAAAGTGGTTCTTTGTGCCTTTTCAGAACTCTTAAAAACACCGTTTTCATCCCCCTGTTTACAGCTAGCAGACACACGAGACCCAGCAAGACATCTCTTAACCTCATCTCTTCAAGTTTCTGGACCAAACCTGTCACTGTGATCTGGTTTCCTTGAAAATTCTAAATTCAGACTGTACCAAACCCCCCTCTACTCTGCTCACCCCACTGGCACGCTTCCCATAATCAAAATCAGACTATGCTCTTGATGGACCTGCTAGCATATCTGGTTTCCTTCTCATCTGGTTTTGAATTCTCCCTAATCCCCTAGACCTTAGGCCATAAAATAACTCTGATCGTTACAGACAAAGGCAGCACAAATGTGCACACTGCTCTCATGCTATCCTTCAAAGGCAGCTCACCTCTAACCTGTGAGAATCGTCTTCACTGGATGCAGTAAATCAGACAGCAGCTCCATCTATACGGCTGTTCTGGCCCTGGCTCCTCCATTAGTACTGCCAATGGGATATTAATTCAGAGTTTTAATAACAGTGTTTTGCAATTTCCTGGCTACTCTGCAGCTGAGGTAAATGGGACATGTGAGTGCATAATAGCTTTAAAAAAAAAAAACAGTGAAAGAGAAAGGAAAAGATCAAGTGACATCAATCAGGTGGGATGGTCTGAACATGAACCATAATTGGGTTGCTGCTTCTCAGGGTAATGCAGCTAAAGGGGCCTGCCTCAGAGCAGGCAGTTACCTGATGTGCACACAGAAACTGAGCACAGATCTCTGAATTTTCACAAGTTAACTAAATAGTGAGCAAACTGAGTTTTTCTGCAAGGGTATTTTTGTATTGTTATCTTAAGAGTTGTTACTCAGATTGCTCAATTTGTATTGGTAAATTAATGATGTGCACTAGTTGAGAGTCATAATGCGAAGGCATGCTTTGATTAGAATGTAGGATGTACTGGATTAGGAAAAAATTAAATCACACAGCATCTCCAGCATTCTTTCAGAATATTTGCTGCAAAAGGACTTTTTTTTGCCCTAACAATAAATCCAGCTGAGATTCTCTGAGATTCCTTCATGCTGTTTTAATTATTACATAATAAGGATAAAAATCTCATAAACTTGAGGACTTCCCTCTCGCTTACAAACATACTTTTTTAAGCTGCTGTTTAAGCACTCTCCAGAATTTCAGCAACATGTGGTGCTGGGGTTGGAAACGTCAGGGCCAGTGTTTTGCATGTTGCCATTGCCAGCTACCAGCAGCACTGGTGATAACAAAAGCAAACCACTTTCAGGAAGTCTTAATTCTCTGCTCAATTCTGAGTGATGCAAGTATGTAACCACAGTTCCATATATGTGCACGTGCCAAACTATGGCTGAAGAAATGAACTCCTCTTACAGCGGGCTGTGGTACTCAGTGGATCCGCCAGGATGAAAGATGTAGATGGTGGTGATAGTTAGGGAAATGTACAAAGCCAGATGAAATGTATACCGAAATTCGAAGTGGACCCAAGTGGAACAACCAGTTAGTTATATTAAGTTGTGCAAGTACCCCTTTAAACGACAACTAAATGAAATTAGAAAGGATATTTATGGATATTTATTGTTATTCACTCAAAGGAAAAAAAAAACAAAAAAGAAAAAAGAAAAAATACAACCAAAGCAAATTCAGCTGCACTTCTTTCTATTAACTTCTTTTGGTAGCCCAGCTTTTTTTGTTTCAGTTTGAGTTTCACTGCAAGCACCCAACTGGCAGCTGTCAGAAGGTGAGCATCCCACTACCCAGGCAGTGGCCACCTCTTCTACACTGACCTAGAGGAAATCTCATGGAGGAAGTGGGTTGAATGCAGTATCACACGAACGCCGTATTTGTGCAGCTGAACTGCACGTCATTCTCTGCACTCTGTGTTTTTGCAGCTGGAATATCTAATTTGTCCTATTACCCGCACACTGTATAGAATCTCATGCAAAATGCTGTTGTGAGTCTATCAGAGCAATAGAGATGTACATAAGTTATTACAGCAGATTTTAGCCACATTCCTTTGTTGTCATGGGGAAAAAAAAAATTGCCTCATTCTGTCTGCTACAGGGCAAGGATTCCTCTATTCCACGTCTTTGCTGCAGTGCCCTGGCCAGCCTAACCACCTTACCAAATAAATGGGCCAGTTATGAAGACTTCAGTGCACTTGCTAACCTGGCGTTATGAATGCCAACAGCTCAACGAGGGGCTCTAAGCATGCAACTCCTCTTGCAGCTAAGAAGCAGCAGGAATGAGGACAGCTGGCAGAGAAGAACCTGTCTCAGGGATCATTAAGTGGCAGTGCTTTAGGAGAAACACTGGACAAGACTTCTTCCCTCACTGAAATTCTAGATATGCAGAGGAAGTATGGCTCAGAGGAGAGGAGGGCTCACTTCCGCAGTGCAGAATGCAAGCTTTTGCATCAGTGATACTCCATCTGCAGAAGCAACCAAACTTTGATCAGGGTTTTCCTCTTCTAAAGGAGTACATGTCAATGTAGGCATTGAACAAACATGCTGTAAACTAAACCATTTAAATGTCACATTACACAAAAACATCGGCTCACCTAGAAAAACACAGCACTCCTGCTCACCCCAAATCTCTGGGTTGAAGAGCACCCAAAACAGTTTCACACCCGGATTTATCTGCCCAGGCATTGCCAAGCATCTTTCAAGTGAGGATTACAGTCTGTTCTTCAAAATGTTCTTTAGGGAGGGAAAAAAAAACGAAAAAAAAACCCAACCCACATCACAAATATCTACATTGCTTTCAGCTTATCTTCACTTATGTTAGCTTCTCTTCACTCAGATTCTCATCTTGTTTAAATCACTATGGAAACCACAGAGTTTTAATTTGCAAAGGGAAGACTGTAATACTAAATGCTAATTGAATAGTGACAGCCTGGGAGCCTCCCAAATGTCTTTTTACAGACTCATATAAATGTTTACTAGGAATGGGAAGAGACTGAAACCTGTGGAAAACAGAGGGAAAAGAAATTACCTTCCCCTGGCTTCCATTGGAGGAAATGAAATAAATCTTAATCTACAAATAACTTGTTTGAGAAGCATAATCACGTTTGAGGGTTTTTTTTCCCTCTATTCTTTTCCAGATTTTCCCACTAAGGTAAGACCCTCATGGACATAGTGAAAAAACACCCTCAGACTGGGGAAGGAGAGCTGTTTTTCTTTGCTCCTCTTTGAGAGTGAGTTTCTCTAAGGACTTCTACGCTCAGCCTCACTCTCCTGTCCCTCAGCTGCTCTGATATGCCTCTGCCTGATGTCAGAAGCTGCATCTGGCTGTAGATGCAAGAAGTGGTATAAAAAGGAGCAAATCAGGCTCCTTCAGCTCATGAAGGTGGGAGGACAGATCTTACACAATCAAATGGAACACTGAAAACACAAACAAATCAGGAGATGTAACAGGTTTTCACTTTCTATACTGCCCTTATTAATCTCTTTAATAGAAGCAAAGACCTTCCAAGGCTTATGTAGCCATGAATTTTGCAGCATTCTCTGCTGACTGAGGATGAGGGCCACTAATTAAAGGTCTCCAGCTATGTGGCAGCCTGGACCCCTGTGGTTATCAGCACAGCAGTCCCAGTTTATAGAGGCAACACCAATTCATTAGATATCATGGCATCATGGGCTCAGCTCTCTAATACATGGTTCCATGTCCAGGAGCCAAAACCTGAGAGCGCTAGCATCAGCGAGGCCGGTTCATTAGCATGATGCCAACACCATCGTGTTGTTATTGGTTCAGCACTTTTGCTTGCTGAAATAAGGCCTACACGTGAGTCTTGCCCAGACTCTTTGCTCAGCATGCTCATCCCTCTGAGTTAGGGCAAAGTGCTGGCTGTTTCTTGCTGAGCATGTGTAGTTTGCTGTGTTGACGCCAAGAGGTTAATAAACCTCAACAAGCCGCTAGTCATTCCTGATGTCTGATGAGCCCATAGGCATGGCTAGCATGCCTTCCTCAGCATCATGGGCAGAAAATGTTTGCTAGATTTCAGAAAAAGGAACAACTGTCATTTCTCACCAGTGCATTTTTAACAAATCAACAATTGCAGGCAATTTGCTTCCTGTGACAGCATGCAAAACAAGAACCCAGAGCACCTTTCTCTTTACTCATTTGCTTCTGATGCTTGATGCAATGACACTCATTGTATCCATATATTCAGGCTGCACTGGCAGAAGGACTCCCTGCTTGTCAACAGAGGATGGAGTATGTTCTGAAAATTCCTGCAGGACTGGAACCCACAAGGGTCTGCATACACACGCTCTTGCTGAGTGCCAGCATGAGGCCAGGCCACAGCATCACCTCCTCAGGCACACACTGAGGAACTGGACGCTGGGCAGCCTGATCCAGTGAATGGCAGCCCTGCCCACAGCAGGAGTTTGGAACAGAATGGGCTTTCAAGTCCCTTCTAACCCCACACATTCTATGATTCTATGAACTGCCACCACTTCATGCTGAAGGCAGCTTTATACCTGCTGGTAATGGATAACGACTTCACAGATAGTAAGGCCAGGATGGACAGTTAGAGTTGTCTGGTACATAACCTAATAACCTAACCATTAATAACCACAACAGAAGGATTTCTTTAAATACATTAATTTCCTATTAAACTATAGCAAAACTGTGTTAGGAAGCTATCTAGTCTTGATTTGAATGCATCAAGAGAAAGAGAACAAAGGAAAGATGACCAGTATACGAGGCCTTTCCAGCAGGAAAGAAAGAAGACAATACTACAAACTGTAACATTTCATAGGGAATTTGACAATGAGAGAGAAGGGACGAAAAGCATTCTGGAGTTTTCTTTGGGACAAAAAAGATACATTAGCTCAATTTTCATATGTAGCTCTGCAGAGAAGGATCTAGATGTCCTGGTGAACAACAAGGTTGGCCTTGAGTCAGCAGTGTTCCTTTGCTGCCAAGAAGGCCAATGGTATCCTCAGGTGTCGCCAGCAGATTGAGGGAGGTGGTTCTCCCATTCTACTCAGCCCTGGTGAGGCCACATCTGGAGTACTGTGTCCAGTTCTGGGTTCCCAAGTTCAAGAAAGAGAGAGATCTCCTACACAGAGCCAAATGAAGGGCCACCAAAATGATGAGGGACCTGAAGCATCTCTCATATGAGGAAAGACTGAAAGACCTGAGACTGTTCAGCCTGGATAAGAGAAGGCAGAGAGTGGATCTTATCAACACTTGCAAATATCTAAAATGCAGGAGTCAAGAAGATGGGTCTGGGCTCTTTTCAGTGGTGCCCAATGACAGGACAAGTGGCAATGTTCAAAAACTGGAAAACAGGAATTTGCTTATGAACATGAGCAAAACCTTCACACAGGGTGATGGTGCACTGGTACAGGCCTCCCAGAGCAGTTGTGGAGTTTCCTTCTCCAGAGATATTCAAGACCTGTCTGGAAGCTTTCCTGCATGACCTGCTGTAGGGGATTTCTTTCGCAAGGCGTTGGATTCAATGATTTCCACAAGTCCCTTCCAATCTCTATGATTCAGTGATTCTGTGATTTCACCTCTAAATATTTTCTAGACCACAGTGTGAGACTTTGTCTCCTCACTGCCAGCTCAATTCTCATGGCATTTTCCCAAATATCCCATACAGAATATTCCCCACTGAATACCTGCACAGATCGAACACAATGCTGGAACAGAACCAAAACTATGAGGCAGATCCTCATCCCCTTTCCTGTTCAGCTGGAAACAGCACATTTTGAGGAAGAGGGCAAGAGAGGAAGGTTTGAAAGTGGAAAGCAGAAAACAGTAATGGAAAATGCTTGATGAATTCCAGATGATACGCCAACCACTACACTGCAAATGTGGAGAGGGAGAAGGCAATGCAAATGAGACAAGCAATAAAGCAGTAGAGCCGCAAAAATTCTCTTCAGATTCCTCAGAAGTCAGTGTGTTTAGGCTTGACTTTGAATTGACATAATGGGCACACTTTGCTTGATGTCTCACTCGCAACTGAGCCAAATCACAGTGCACTTTAGTGCTCCAGCGTTCTAATAAGCATTTGCTTCAAAGCAGCAGTTCAGATCTCCCTGTGAATTTTGTCAAGTACACATCATATCAAAGGATAAGTATTTGCCAAAGCCTTTCTTCAGTCACAAAGCAGGGGGAAGGTTTGTTTAAATAATGTCAAGTTGCACCTGCTGGCTCACACTGGGAGGATGAAAGAAGCGACTGGAATTTCTGTCACTGTTGAACCTTACTTTTCATTTCTTAAAGTATTTTTATCAACGTGAAAGGATTTGTATTACAAAAGCAGAATGTTGCTGTAAGGCCATTCAGAGCCCTTCAAACAGGAAGATAATAGATTCGTGGCTAATAAAGTGGTACTTGTCTGTGAAGCAAAAGAGTGGGATTAGGTTGGCATGTTAACAAGATGCCGACGCTATGCATGCAAAAACAGCTTAAAGTATGGCACAGCGTTTGCTTGTGCCTATGCTCAGGCTTTCAGTGCCTTAGCCCACAGACTTATGTTCTGTTTACAAGACAAGAACTCTAAGATGAGATCGTTCTTTTTCTTGCATGGGGAGGGCAATCGAGGCCACAGCCTTCGAGTAAGCTTCCTCTCCCCCACCACATCCTGCGGGAAGTTTTATTTCATCCTTTAGCTTCACTCAGGGCAATGTCAGCAGCAGGGAGCATCTGCAGGCTGTATCCCCTCTGAGGGCAAACAGTAGAGCAGGGCTCTGTGATACAGCAGGGCTGAGATCTACTCTCTGCACAGAGCACATTCAAAGACACATAGTGAAAGCCATTGTTCATCATCAGATGTCCATCTTCCCTAAGCCCAGTGTGCTTTCATGGTATAAATTAAGAGCATGTGCACAGAATAAAACAGTTGCTACAGTAGTATTCATGGAGAGTCAAAAATGACCTATAGAAGGGTATACTCACATGAGCAGGTACACCACAGCGAGCCTTATGGGCTTTCTGTGCCCATCTGAATTTTGCTAGCCAGGGAGAACATCACCACCTCTCCAAACGTGTGAGTTTGGAAGTGCAAACTCGAAAAGGAATGAGGTGCTGAGATCCTTTCACAGCTGAGCTCACCTTGATAATGAAGAGGCACATTAAGTGGGATAGGCAACAGCGAGATGCAGACACTCGGCCTATTTAACAAACCTCAGCTATTATCACAAAAGCACATGGAAAATCAGGGAGCAGAAAACAGAGCTGCACTGTCTGCAGTCCCACAGCACTTTCTCCTTCACTGTATTGCAAGGGATTAAGTATACAGTAACACCAGACAGCACAACCCCCATCAGACTGAGAATGAGAGACTCAGAAAAACAGAGATTCTCTGTTTTGTGTTATCTATGCTAACAAATATCTCCGAAATTATTTTTCCAGTTTTGTCCTCTTGGCACCAACGGGTCCACTGTCAAAATGGTGCTCCTTTTCCTCTGTGCAGTGCCATAGGAATGAACAAGCTGCATGTGATTTGCAAACACCTATGTAAATGACACTGATTGCTTCAAAGGTTTTCTTACATTAACTTATCAGGACACTGTTCATAGAAAGCATGTCCTACATCCAGCTGGTTATAAGGAGGTGAGTAAAGTACTACCAAGCCAAACAGCATCTTTTTTCATTTCAGGTGTCAAAACAGTAAGCTACAGGCAACCCTTAGAAACCAGTTGTGCCCTGGAGACAGTTTATCTGTCCTAAAATCTCAGCACAGGAGATAGGTAACACAGAGAGGCTGTTGGCAGCACACAGAGCATGTCTCTGTCAAGTTACCAGCCTTAATTAGAACTTGGCTCCAGCCAAGCTCTTGGATCAAGTACAGCAAAACTCTGGTGAGCTCTGAATCCAGACACAATGTTTAGACACGATCCAATTTCTAACTCAGCCTCTCATTGTACTTGCTTGGAAGGGGATGGGGCTCATCTCTAATTGAAGGCAGCCTGATCAGAGGACAACCAAAGTTGCCATCTGCTGCCTGATCTGAAGACTGATGAAAAGTTTGCTGCTCTTTCTTGTTCTTCCAGCAAATTCTGCAGCTAGAATAGAAAAATGAAAACCCCACACTAAACAATTATGCTGAGATCTAGTTTATTCAGCATTAAGTTTCACTGATAAAGGTTTATAAAGATGGTAAAAACGCCTAACACTTCCACATCATGAATACTTGAACTCCCCAACATCAACATGTTTACATTCCTAACCATGTATGGGAAAAGATACAAAATTCCCTCGGGAATTATGTATTTCATTCATCCACATCCCCTTCATCTTCTTAAAAACAAGCACTATTGCAAATGCCTAAACTAAAGACTACTGTCACGGATTTGCTTAGCTAACAGCATTATAGGTTGTCATGGTGAGGGGTGGGGAGGTGAGGTTTGCTGCCTCTCTGGATCTATTGCCTTAAACTCAGCTCAGCTTCCCGTACCATCAGCAGCTTCTGTGAGGCATAGCCTTCCCCCAGCCTTCCCACTGCACAAAAATGATCTTATTTTCACTCCATCTCCCGCATCCATACTACCTTAGTCTTTGCTACGCACTGCAGTGCACTGCCTGATTTACACCTTACATGTTATTTCCCAGCATTTTCCCCTTGGTGTCTCTCTGCCTGGAGGAACAGCCCCATCCCAGACATTGACCTCCTGCTACTCTTCCCATTCTGAGTTGTGGTCACCTAGAAATCCCCAAGTCCTATACCTTTTCCATGGCAATTTGTGACCAGAAGGATCAGGGCAGAGTGGCTGCTGCAAAACCTGTTGTTAACAGTCAATAATAATTGCAGTAGTAAATGAAGGTAACAGAGTCTGAAGAAGGAAGGAATTTGAAAAGGACAAAATAGCCAGAAACCATGCAACTGCTCTTGCCCTACTGCTCCAGGCTGTACTGAAAAACAAGATGTGGAGAAATAAGTTCCTCTGCAGCTGATGTATTTGCTCTATATATTTATATATCTTTTTAAGGGCTACCTTTTTTTAATTATTATTATTGTTGATGGACTAGTATGCTGAATCACATTTATTCATCCTTCTCATTTGTAATGTAAATTCCTTCAGTTATAAAACTTACATGATTCAGCATCTGAGTACTTGTTATTCTCAGGCTGCTTTTAGCATCCACCCGGAAGTTTCACCACACTGTGCCAAGGATGACGGAAACTGAAGGTAGTGACGAAGGTGCGTATAAACGAGCTTTGTGACACAGTGAGATAGACAAGAAACTTTCTTAGCATCCCTAGTAACAGAAAGGATGAAATACCAGCCCACAGCTTAGAATGCTCAGTGCAGCAAAGGAACCTTATCATGACTTAATCATGGGATAAGACGAAACTAAAGATCAGATCATAATAGATAACAGCTGGATCACAGGCCCCAAACAGATTTGAATGGATTTTAATTAACATTAATCTGCATTGAGGGACAGGGAATGGAAAACAGGAAAAATATAATGGAAAAATATAATATATTTCTGTTCTATCAAGCTTGTTGTCATGATAACTGAACTTAGTTACTTGTAGTCACACCAGGTTAACTGTGTCTCCTATGCCACCTCTACATTCCAAAACACGTTTGGTTTTGGAGGGTTCTTCCAAAGAGGAATATTTTCAGCATTTCATCTTGTAGTATCACAAAAGAGCACACCAGAAGTCCTGGCAGAGTTTGAAAATCAGCAAACTGCACCATGGGATTTGGAATCCACAAGCCAGCTTCTTTAATAAACCAAATTTCCATAGAAGCACCTCCTGTGGCAAGTCCACCATCCACAGGCATTCCCAGCTTGTACAAATTACTCCACTCCTCTTAATACTAGTACATTTTGATTCTTCTACATTCCTGGATCTTTATGGCATAACTAATTTTGTGGATAAGTTAGAGAAGTAGACAAAATATTATGACAGCTCTAATATTTTCTTTTAATAATCTCCAAGCATCTGTGGAAATGTTTCTTTTCATGATGCCCTTTTCATCCTGTTTGCTTTTCCTTATGAATCTCTAAATAAAAAATACTTAGTTCAGTCTTGCACTCACTCAACAAACTTTTTCTCAATTATTACTACTTCAAATTACAACTCTTTCCAAGGACCTTAACTTCAGCTATTTAATGGTGGGCACCTGGATAACCATTTTTGACTCCTGCTTCTGGCAGCGTCAACCTAAATATTCAGAGATTATTCATTTACAATTTCTGTGGGTCTGGCACATGGGCCAGAGGAAATAGCAAAGTACTTTCACCTAGACAAAACTTCCATCTGGAGGCTTCAGTATAGAAGCCCAGAAAAAAAAATGAAGGCCATATTTGCACACATTTCAGAGCACATACAAGAATGTGCCTATGTATACAAGAATGCCCAGTTTTACACATAAATCAGATACCTACACATTCACACAACAAGGCAAGGAGCAAGGCTCCTGTAAGCCCAATTGGTAGATACACAGAGGGTATTTGTGTATGTAAGTTAAGAATATGCAAAGTAAAAACAAAAATTGTAGAATCTGCCCCAGAAAACACAGCTTGTACTGGTTACTCTATACAATTCCTATAGAAGACATTTTCTGTTTTTACATTGAAGAACCTCTCTCCTGATAGGAAGCACTTGTTTTCTCTTGGTCTGGAATAATCGAGTCACATTGTAAGAAATCCCAAAAAATCAAAGGTTGCACACTTCATTACTTTACAAACGTTATTTAAAGGAGTTGCCAAGCTCACACTGCAGTGAAAAAGAAATTAGCCCGTGGCAAAGCAGGGGAGGCATTGCTGAACTAATTTATATGATATAAAACCATAGGCAAAGAAAAAGTTTTTAAACACCAACTGTTGTATCTCAGACAGTACTTAGAAGCTGATGATCTTGTGAATTCATGGAATAAAAAACATTTCACTGATTCCATTATACCATAGACTAATTTCAGTAATTTCTAGCACATGTGAAGAGCTCCCTTCAGAGATTTGTTTGTTTCCCTGACTTTCCAACAACAAAATATCATAAGTTCAATCTTTTTAACTGAAAGATAGAATTTTCTTCTGTTTTCAATTACCAAAGGTCTTTTGGGAAGTTAAGATCAGAACAGATCATGAGCGTATCTTAAAGTGAAACTCAAAAGTAGGGTGGTAAAATGACAACTTGGAAATCTGATAGGACAACTGAAGGCTATAACCTCTAAATACTTTTAGCATTTGTGGAAATTTTTATGAAAGCAGATTTGAAAAAAACCCACTTGATACTAAGTGTTACCATATGAATAAAAAATACATGATAGATGTCTTATGTTTATGAATTCAGAAGTTTGTATTTCGTCTAATTTATTTTGGATGGCTTACTGGGGACAATTACTTACTGATCTTTCATACTATTTGAGATTTACTGAAGACGACTTTCCTACAGCGTGGTTATACCATTAACTGGATCTGTAATCATCAAAATCAATAATAGGTTAAGCTATAAAAATTAATGTTAAACCTCTCTATGGTAAGCATTCTTTTCTCAGTTGTTCTTTAAAATCTATACCACAACTGCATGCCTTTTTCTTTCACTGTATAAAATTGAATGATTTCTACATCCTTCGTAAAGGATTTTACTATCAGTTTGGCCTTTACAGGAAACTGTAACTGTTATACACTGATGGCATATTTCTTGCAGATCACTCGTGGACCAAGATCCTTCTGAGCCACTGAAAGGGATTTCAATGTTTCCTAACTGCTACCAACAGCTATATCAGTTTTCTTTTCTTTTTTTTTTTCAGACAGAAATTAAAAATTAGTAAAGTTAGTTCACTTCTGTTATGGGCATATACTTATTTTAGCACTAATGTGTATCTGCTTTGGTCTCATTACTTCTACTGGAAGGTATCAAACAGTTTCACTGCTCTTCTAATTTTCAAAACCTAACTGTAGACAGTTCATTCATTTTTGAGCACTGATCTTTCATCATTGAGAGTTTTTAAATTTTGTCTTGTTTTCTCTTCATGAATTTAAAGTCAATAAGGTTATAAATAGCAAGAACAGAAAGAGTAAACAAGATTAATCCCAAATTAATCCGGAGCTCCACTTCTAATTTGCACTGTAATCCACCCTTCAACATTACTTGTCATCTGTTTGTGCTTTATTTACCTTACAATTTATCTTAAAATCATCCTACCAAATATGCTTTCTATCATTTTTTACTAGCTCTTTTGTGACTGATAAACTTCTGAATTTCAGATTGTTGTGTAGCTCTAGCCAGAGGATGGATAGTACCTAGATTAATTTTTCTGAGGGATGAATCTGGTTTGATTTATGTTTCAAAGCCTGTCCAGTAGTAAAGACATTTGCTATGTCTTACAATGCTCTTTTCCTAACTGCCAATTATCTTTATTTTTTAATCCAACCATTCTGCTGAGGTATGTAGATGCATATTTGTTTCCCCATTTTACGTATAGGTATTTTATTTGCTATTTTCCAGATGTAGCTGGCTGTCTCACTCAACCTAGTTTTGACTACCAGAGCTCTTCTATTTTTCTCTTGCAGTTGTTTCAGACTCTTGGTTTAGAAGTTTACCTGAAATCATTGCCTCTTTCAATTTTGGAGGGAAGGGGAAGACAAGGAAGATTTTCTTTCTTTCTTTATTTTTAAATAGCATGTCTAAATTGAATTCTATTACTATTATGTCATCACCGTAGGAAAGTCATTGAATTTAACTCAATTTATTTTCTTATTTATGTATCTGAAAAGCCATTTCTTACTTCTTCTAACATGCAAACTCAATCTGAGTTAGATTTTTACAACTCACACTTTATCTTTCCATTTTGTGATAACACAGGCAAAAGTTTTCAAAATGAGCCTCCCCATATCCCTACAACCACATGTGGATCACCACATTGGAGTAATTACAAACGTTCTGGGTCCACTCAGTATTATAATTTCAAATGTTAAATATTCCAAGTTAGATTTTTTTAAGCCCGGTAAAGATTGCCTTTCTGAAAAGAGCAATCTGCTATTTATTAAATTTTCTGTTTAAATTAAGAAAAAGTCAATGAATCATTGAATCCAAAGCTATTTGCCACATCTGACACTTTTAATGCTCTCATAACTATTCGGCAAAGGCTTGTGAATTTTACAGGCGGGCCAGCTTTCTCTATACAACAGTGAAATAGAAATTATCATCATTTTTAAATTTAAGATACCATTTGTTCCTAGAAGTATTTCATATCCTATACTTAATACAAGAGAAGCAATGCACTTAGACTTTATTTCCATCAGAAAGCAAGGTGGTGTAAGGAGTTAAGCAAATTTTCTTCAGGAGTGGAAATTATGAAAGTTATGGAGTGGTTCTTCAATGGAGTACTGCATCTCTTTACACAGAGGTGATAGCGGAGATTTTGCATGTGATAAACACCTAAGGAATAAGACACAATTGCAAAATACCAATATATATTGCATACAGCACATTTCCCAAAGTACAAAGTTATTCATCTAATATATATTCATATAAATATAGGAATACAACCTGAGTTTTGTAATTTAAATGAGTGTTTAGTTATGATGAACTCCACATAAACAGAGGCACACATAATTCCCCATCCTGACTGAGTCTCCACGTAAAATGAGCAAAAGCTAAAGAGCAAGAAGAGAAAGAGAGAGCAGAGGGTAGTCATAACAGATGTGCAGCCAGCAGCATCAAGGTAGCAAAATCCAGTTCAGGGCAGCATTTTGGTGCCCTAATCCACACACATCAACAAAACATACAAGGCACTGTCAGCACTGCAGTAAACAGAGTACACTACAGGGTGCATGTGCTTCTGTGGTGGAAAATTTATGTGTCTGCTGCCAGGTAAGTTAGGATTCTTTATGTGTTGTCGATAACGTTGCACAAAAACATTTGTGAAAGCTGTATGTACCATATATATTCTATCAGTATATCTCCTCCTCTATGAAGTTTATTTATTTGGGGGAAAGTTAAATAAATTAAAGGAAGCCATTTTCTTTTGCACTTAAACTAAAGATATCCTAATAAATTCCAGGAATAAACGCCACAGTTCAAACCATCTGAGAGAAAGCTCTGTTCTGACTGCTTATTGGTTTCATTGTGTAGCTGGTATTTCTATTATTCTGTCATGTTCTGGCATGGTCCTGTAGAGGGAGGCAGCTCCTCAGGTATTTGGAAACAGTTTCCAGAAAGGTTTGGAACAGGACCTAATACTTAAATTCAATTTCTCGCTCAGGTTTTGTCTGCTGCTGAACAGGATGTGTGTTGTGATTTCTGCATTCTAAGTCATGTATTATTTGATATACTGTTGTGATTTGACTTGTCTCCCTTTTCAGGATATACTAAGAGGCAGAACAACCTTTTATAAAAGAGATAATTTGTGTGGATTTTTTTTCCACCGTAAGAATCTGCATACCATTCAGATTCGGTGCTTAATGTCATAAAGTAAATGCGTGGAGCATTAACTAACTCAACAGATGATAATATGGCAGAACAAGTAGAATACTGTTTTCCCTGTCCAGGCGGGAAACTACTTCCTTGTCTCTTAAGAACTAATGGAAGAAAACAATCTCTATATGTATGTCGGGGGAAGTAGAGCAGATTCAGTACCAAAAGACTGTATAACTCCAGATTACATGGAAAATTCACACAGTAAAGGCCAATAGTCACTGGCAGCATAAAGATAAACAAGAAGTCATACATTAAAAAGTAAGCCAATCTCCAGCAGAGCGATGGTCTCCCAGACACACACTAGCAAACTAAACTGGCTTCATTATATGATCCTTACTACATTCAAGAATCCCTGTATGGGACAGCAGGAATTGATAATCATCTTCAGGACTTACACACAATTTCCATGAATGCTTCAATTCATGAAGAGCATTTTATGCAAGGAAGTAAATATATCACTGAACATATGACAAACATTTACAGAATTGGCTACCATGCATGGGCTATCCTGTCACATCAGTATTAAGAACCATATTCAATGGCCAGTTAAAAAACAAACAAACAAAACAAAACAAACAGATTCAGTTATAGCTGACAAAATAGAGCACTTTTATCTGTGAACTTCACAACACTGAGACAGAACAACAGCTTAAGTCAAAGTTACTGTATCTTGTTCATATACCAGGAGCGTTTCTGACAGCTGGATTAAGGATAACCGAAGCTAATAAATACATAATAATAAAAGAACAAGACAAACAAGCACTAAGATTTAATAATAAACCTAATATTAGAAACTAAAGGGTAATGACTGACCAGAGTTCACCTTCAGAATGAGAACTAACAGGTTGCTAACTGAAGAGTAAGTACACAAAAACTCATTTCTGTTCATTTACCTTCCCTTAAACTCCTAAGGTAAATTTTCCAAGGGTCAGAAAGCAGAGAAGAACAATGCTGTCTTCAAGAGCAAAAGAAACTACTTTTCCTCAAATGCACATGCTATCATACATACGTATTTTATGTCATTCTTTTTCTGCACCACCTTTGCTTTCCTGTTACTTAATTAACACCATGACTCTGATGTCAAAACAAAAATAAAACATTTCTGCTTATGGGGAATACAAACCCTAATTGAGATGAAATTTTGGATATAAGACAAGCTTCGTGTTTTCATCAGGAAAATAGTCCAGTTTATAAAATATTCCCAGATGTGCTTTTGACTCTCTAAATCTCTCTATCTTGAAAAACTGCAGCTTAAATTAAAAACTGAATGAAGGAAGTGTCCTTCTTGGAATTTTAGACAATATTTACCATTGGCCTGATTCCACCGACTTTGGGGAAACTTAGGATGAGATGGAGCACACCATCTTGAAAACATTAAACTCGTGAGAAATAAATTCAGACATTTTAATTTTTTTTTAATTTACAATAAAGAGAAATGATCTTAGTTTTGGACACTTTGAATCCACCTCTGGAAACTTCAGAGATAAGAAATCTGAAACAATAAAAGAATCAATATTCAGATTTCAGAATCTAACATTGGATCTACTTCCTCTATCCAAGTTCAGAAGGACCCCTTTTGAGTGAAATATTACTTAGCATGAATATATCAAGTTATTTCATATTATTTTACCCACTTGAAAAAGTAATAATTCATGTTAATGTAGTTAGTTATTTGTATATAACTGATTGCAAGCACAAGGGAAAAGCAAAACCCAGCTCCTCTGCTCAAACTCAATCGTGGAAATGGATGTCCAAACTTTCCTTTAGATTCAAGAATAACCCCTCCCTCCCTTCCCTCCCCCCACTTCTCCCCCCTCCCCATCAGAAGTGTCACTGTATCAGGTCTGAAAGTATGCAGGGTTCTGTGCAAAGATCCCTTCTATGTTATTATGAAAGCAACTCAGTGGGTATTCCTGGGAAAATATCCTGTACTGAAAAATACTTGCAGTAAGTATATTCTGTGTCCTATAGGAGGAATAATTATAATCAGTTACTTGCCAAAAGAAAACAGAGGCACAGCATCCCGAAGACAGGGGACAACAATTATTTTATTTATTCAAGTATGAAGTACAGATCTTGGGCCTCCTGTACTATGCTGAGACCACCACCTTAACCGTAACAAGGTCCTAAGCTCAAGGCAAGTACAAAAAGGCCACCATACTACTTGGTTCTTTTTTCTCTCCCTATATATACACTAAGTAAAGTTCAAACATTTTGCTAAAACACAGGAAGTAATATCTACATTTCGGGTGACATTTTGTAGTGAAACATCAAGTAGCAAATACACTGTGATTTATTTATATGTTCTCCCCTTGACTTGCCCTTCAGATGGAAAAGTGAAAAACTCCATGAGGACATGATAGCGTCATCAACAAACACAGTCTGAGCTTTCTGCATATGCTACAGGACACCCAGTCAATCCAGCAATGCAATTGTCTGAGAATCCCCAGGGCAACCTAACAATTTGACTTGTGCCCTATATCCTTCTTGAAAAAATAACTCATGTAAAGCTCTGTTTTTCATCAAAGCTAGCGGGAAATATTCCAAATCTTCAAAGAGATTTTGGTTTGACGGGGATGATGAGAGCATCTTGTTGAATTTATACTCATTTTATCTTACTGGAGAAGAAAATATTCTCCTAGATACATCATATAAATCCTTTTGAGAACAAAGCTGAGAACAAGCGTTTAAGAACAATGCATTTGACATTAAGTTCTGTGTCCCAGCCAGTATCTGTACATGCTTGCTCTTACACCTAGCATTTTATAATTGGAAGCAGAAACCTGTTTTTCCCCATTGCTTACAGTGTGATATGGCAATTACATAACATTAAGAACAGATGAACTGAAGGGACATTTTGGTCCCAACTCATACATATAGACTTTATCGAAGCTAGAAAACCAGAGGGAAAAAAAGCTTGTCACATCATCCAGTGTTGTTACTGCTCCTCTTTGCCAGAGTAAAACACACATTTGCTTCAGTCTTGCCTATGCTAATTGTCCATCTTGCCTTTCATGCAAATTATGGGAGATGGATTCCCAGTATGATGATAATTTTGTCCGTCCATGGGATTCTTAAGCATCTGTAAATCACGTATACCATCTCCGAACAATGATAAAGAGCTCAGAGAAATTAAAATACAAATCTTCCGGGCATTTTCAATATTGAACATTTGGCTTTGTATAATTGCTAAATTGGGGAATTCTAGAAATTAATGAAGGGAATATAATTTGCAGTTAGAAATGATTTAATGTTCAGCATCTGAGATTGCCCGAGGATACAGTTTAGTCTGGGGTCGAGTTTGTAGGTACTGTATTTGAATGCTATTGTTGCAGAGACGGTGACCTAAAATATGACGACTCTGATGAGATCAGACCACATAGACAGAATTTGATGATTTTAAAGAGCATAAGCAAGTTGTAAACACAGCTTCCTTTATAAGATTTTGAGCACACACGAGTTTTAAGATGGCTTAAATTCAACATTATTATAAACAGACTCAATACTTAGCTTCACTGCATTAAAAAAAAAAAAAAAAAAAAGTTTTGATTTCAGATTCTGGTTTTGATCCATCAACCAAGTGATGTTAATCAAACCTAGTAAAATATGTGTTTTTCCAAGAACAGTTTTTCTGCCCTCTCTGTCCCTTTAAAAAACAAAACAAAACAAAAAAACCCAAAAACAAACACACATACTGGAGGACTGCAGGAAAAAAGGTATTTACCGATCCAAATTGACTCTTGACAGCAATATTTTATGCTAGCTGTATAGAACAGAATATCAACTCTGTGCTGAATAACCTACTGTTCAAGGCTGTTCTGAATCAAACTGGGAAAATAAACCAGTAGGGAATTTTCTAACAATTGCTCTTCTACAAATTCAAAGATTAATGTCAGGCCTCAAATTATTTTTTGACTCATTCTTCTTTGAATTAATACCAAAGGCACTTCAGAACATCTCCTACAGCTACTTCTATAATCTTCATGTAATTGAACTTCTCAAAGGAGAAGTGAAAACTCTGCTCTGAAACCAGAGATCGTTATAGGAGTTCATTTAGAGAGACCTACCCTCACTCTCTCAAAGCATCGTGGATACCTCTTGCAATAGAAAAGCCTTAACAAGGGGACAACAGTAGCACAATCAAATTTAAGTTGTGTAAAGAGCCGTTTCTTCTGTCAAGTTCCTAAGTGCCTAACTCCTGAAATCACTGTTTCTCTTCATGCTCATCACCTGATTAATGTCTGTTTTTGTTGGGAATGCTGAAGAAGCACAAAGCACAAGATAAACCTGGCCTATTTTACCACAAGACATTATAATGCAAGCCATCATTCCCATCAGAAACAAGTCAGACCTTGACCTATAAAATATGTACTGCAGTGTAAAAGAAACTGTTCTTTAAGACAGAAAAGCTCAGAAGCAAAAATTCATTGCTACAGCAGGCATGCCTAGTTACCTCTAGTTTGGAGCTAGAAATGGCTGGACAAATGGAGGCATGCTATTATTTTTAATACAACCATTATGTATTTTAGTATATTTTCAAATTTAGCATCTTAAATTTTAAATAATTTCTACAATTATAGCTACATCAGCTGCTATTTTATTCACTGAGTTAGAATTTGAAAATGACATCTTGTAACACTACAGGGCAACTTCAGTTGGACACTGGTGTAAATTCATTTTACACTCAATTATAATTTTATTGAAATTTATCTTTTCTTGGTCTGTTGCCTGTTTCCTAGAATCACCAGTATCTTGCAGCAGATCTCAGTTATAACTGGTCCTGTCACAATGTGAGCTCAGAAAAATCTATCAATGAATTTGGAGTGTATAGATCCACTCTGTGTGCCTGAAGGGATGAAGAAAGACACTAGGGAAAAAACAGTCAAAATTCTGGTTTAATTTGCTCCCTGTCTGGAAGAGAGACGAAATAATGATGAGACCACAAATTTGGTTATGCCCCTTACCTGAACTGTGACAACTTCCAGGCAAAATCAGAGATCTACAAGTTCAAAAACAGAATAGACCCTAAAACAAAATAGGTATTCATTTCTAGGACATGCAGATTAAATTTTAATAAAAGCTATATTCATTATTGAATCTTAGTGGCCAAAGCTCATTCTTTTATAGAATTCTGATCTTTCAGCTATGGATTAACTTTAGTTTCAAACAACAACATAATCTCTAATTACAGAGAATTGGTTTTCATTAGGACTTTACCAAAATGACAAAATAATTAATGAGAGATAATTTGTAGGAAGACAATAATCTCCCAATGTACATAATTGGTATAAATAAATAAATAAATAAATAAATGATTGTTTAGGCTTGCAAATCATTTCTCAGGTCTTCTAGATCTGGACAAAAGCATAACATTCACTAGCAAATCTTGTTTGTCTTCTATTTCAGATATAACAACAAGCTAATACAGCATGGAAAATAATTGTCAGAGAAATTACTGACTAGTGATTGTAATTGCTGCCTGTGTATGGGTCAGTCAAAACACGTAACTCAAATCAATTTACAGACTCCCTTAATCCATACTGGGCACGAAAAATGGTAAGCTTTCAGACATTTTAACTACTGTGAATAGATTTAGAGAAAAAGAAAGTAATTTCACGATGGCAAAATAAGTTTAATGTATCAGATGAATATAATTTGCCTGATTGCAGAGACAAAATCAGGCCAGGTAGAATAAATGATTTCATTGTTCAGTTATGACTCTAGAAGATAGTCCACACCTATTTCCTTTCGGTTAGAAGGAAAAACAGTCTAAGTTACTTTCCTGATACAAAATTCAGTCATTTGTAATTGTTCTTACAACTTGACTGTGGACTAAATTGCCTCTGAGATTATACACAGAAATGACCTTTGCTACAAAGGAGAAACATGTAAACAAAACTTATTTTTTTTCCTAGATTTTTTTTAATTGTTTGGAAAATTACCAATTAACAAGACATCCAAAATTAAGCACAACATTGTGTCTCTCAGGGTGACCACCAGTGAATGTTCCCGGGAAGTTACTTAAGAATCAATGCAAAAGTATGATGGCCTTTATCTTATATCAAACAGCAGCTTAGGCACTCCTTGCAGGGAACCTGTGTTTAATAGTTCATGACTCCTTCATAAATTTACCTAACTCATTTTTGATCCCTTTGACACTTTTGGTCTCTCAAATATCTTATTGTAGTGAAGTTAATTTGCATTCAGCAAACTTACTTCTGTTTAATGACAATAAAACTTGGACGTGCTCAGTGCTATCATAAATTCCCATCTAGCAGATGTCTACATTCAACACAATATCCTCACAAGAAAAACTAAGACAATATGCCGTAAACATTTATACTTGAAAAAAAATAAATGTAAGAACTCAGGAAAGTGGCAAAGCTAAAAGAATGTGCTTCATTTTATCCATGGCTTGAGCATTCTCCAAGTAGGAATACACGCGGTTGTACTAAAAAGATAACTAGAAGTCATATAGTTCATCTCACGTCACTCTGAACATGGGTGTTCTATTGAGTTCAACTGGTGCCTGAAATATTCTTCACTGAATCAGTTCAAATGTCACCCAAGATGAAGACTTCATCAATTCAGCTGCTTTTCCCCATTCCTCTGTGATTCATTGTGAACATTTACTTCCATAGTTTTGGGCAAAGGTTGCAACTAATTGCAATTAATACAGAAACAAATCCATCTCCTGATGCCAAGGATAGTAAACTTATGCATATGACTGAAGTGGGACAAATGAGACTAAGTTTATTCAGTAAAAGCCTGTAACAGATTTAGTAGAGTGTAGGTGACACCAAGAGTGTACTGTATTACTTTGCATAGTCTTGATCATTTTACTGGATCAAGCAAGAATACTCAGCAGCTAGTCAAATTCAGTTTTAAGTAATAATACTGGGAGAACTCAAGTAGGTGCCTCAATGCTAATCCAGATTACACAAGATAGTGCATGTCTAAGTGGTTTGTTGTATAAAAAATGATTTTTTTTTCTTACTGTACTTTCTTCCTGCTCTTTAAGAGATTAGTTATCAATGGTTGTCTGCTTTCTACTTACACAAACTATAATCTTATTGAAGTAAGTATTCGTAAATATCCAGAAATAACGTTTCCCACTGACTGCGACACCTCATTTTGACTCATCAGCTAGGTACTTACATAAGGCAAAATCTATTTTGCTCACTTTGTTTGGACAGCTTCACTGACATAATATGTTATAGAAACCTCATTTTGTTGGGTACAAAATAATCTGGAAGATGAGACAGAAGTGGTTACCAACTTTTGTCGTTTATTGCGTGTCTTGTGTACTAACATGACAGATATTTCTATAATTAAAAATGTAAAGTTTATCACTTCCTACATATATTTTTAGTTGGTCCTGGCCCTAGAAATGACATGAACTGAGAGAAAATTCTGTCTTGAGACTGCTTGTTGGTTCAGTTATACTTTTTGGATTCTCTGCATGCAAAAGTTAAATTGGGTGAGAGTAAGGTTTGTGCTTGCATTTAAATAAGCTTTAAACAAATGGAGACTAAAAGCAAAGAATTCCTTCTCCACCACCAATCTAACTGTTAATTCCTAAGGAAAAACTGATTTTGGAATAGATAGCATTACATTTTCAGCAAATAACAGTTGCAAACAATTAATTTGCTTGAAGAGAGATACACAAAATATCACCTGTGAAATGATGGAAGAAACAGTGTTTGAGCTCAAAGTTTCTTTGTTCTACTCATCACTCTCCTGGAAAATCCTGTATTTTGAAATGTAGCTAGTAGTTTGGGATGAATTAGGTTTGAGCATGTTGAGATTTTAAGATTAAGGTTGATATCAGCATTGCCAATAAAGAACTAAGTGGAAGAGAGAATGGTTGTATAAGACCAGGAAACCTTTTCCATTTTCCACTGCCATAAAATAAAACTGTTGTTTTGCTCTCACTAGCCTTTTCCTCTCGAAATCTTTGAGTGTTCTCAAGAAGCAAGTGAGGTTAAGTGTTGACTGAGGTTGATTTTCCACATACATGATCTTTATTTCTCGATCCTTTTTTGCTGGCTGTAAAACAAGGTTGTCTAATAGAAAAAAAATCTCTTTCCCATTCTTGTATTTAAGTAGAGGTTTACCAGTGTACTACTGTATTTTTTGAGCTTGCATCTAGGCTTTCTCTTTTTCTGTAAAGTAGTTAAGATTTAAATTTATTCAAGACTGTTCTCTTCATTATTGCAGCTTTCTTGCCTACTTTGTCAGGACGCAAAAGTGGATTTCTCAGGTACTCTTTGTCAAGTAAAAGATGGGGTGATATTTCTCTTACTTTCCACCTCACAGTCTCTCATATTTAATGTACAGTGAGAAAATACAGTAGTCAGCTCCCATCATTAAATAGCGTACAAAGATTCATTTCCCAGAAAAAGACTGCAGGAATGGATGCCAGAATCTGTGACTACTCTGGATCAAGAACAGTTGAATACTGTTGCATATGTTTGCTCTTAAATAAAGACCACTGACAACTAAAAACAAATACATAAACAAAAACAAACAAACAGAAAACCCCCAAGAAACCAAGTATAGAACATTCAACTTTTTAAAAGGGAAGCAGTTTCTGAATCCAGTACACTGGCTACGCAGGGAATTTGAATATCCATGTTAACATGCATGCTCTTTGGCAGTACTGCTGCCCATGAATGACAATTGTCAGAGCCTGGAAAGTCATTCACTCACTACTGTCACAAATCTGCCTAAAACACGAAGCCACCATATGTTTATGCAAAGAGATGAGTTACTCTCTTGGCTCAAGTGCATAAAGATGAAATATAGAGTATTCATCAAAAAACTATAACATAATGCTTGGCTCCCTCCCTTCTTCCTCTATTAAATTAACTTTTTCAAGATTAATATTTTCATCCATTTTGCAGCATGTCATAAAACATAGAGTAGTACTTACTTCCAGGGAAACAAAGATCATGGGTCATGGCATAGAGCAATTACTTAAAAGACAACAAGAAAATCCAGATAGTGCATGATTCAGAGTATTGTATAACAGCTGGAATTTACTTCTGCGATCACAGTGCTGAGCTGTCTTTTACATGGAATTTAGATGCCCTGTTGCTTTTTTATTTAAATGAACACGTGATCCTTTTCAACTTAGCAACTAGCAGCCTGGCAAAAGGAAGCATAAAAATAATGCAGTGGTAGAAAAACCTTATCTGACTGTTTTTTAGTATTTATGGAAAATGACTTTCTGTTACTTTTTTTGCTTTAATGATTACAAGTCCACATATATGTTCAGGACAGACTTGCATGGCTTTGTTGTAGCTACTTGTTTCCATCAATCTGCAGGAACTAACACAGTAATATGCTGTCCAAAATGATTTATGATCTCACTCTGCGTATGCAAATGCCTAACTTTGAGATGTGAATCAAACTACTGTGGTAACATGTCAACTTGCAAAGTATTTAAACAGCTGAATACACCTGTTTCCACTTTATGGATGCTTTCAAGTTTTGGCTACTTTGATTCAAAGCAATATGTTTAGCTTAGAGCATTACTATTCAATATGAAAATTAAAATTGCCTTCTCCTGGGTATAACAATGTGATGAGGTCTAACAACACACGGATTTATTAAAATGCTGAGGCCCAACCATCTAACTGGGTGGTTCTCAGAGCAAATGAAAGCTGTGCAGCTCACACTGCTTCCAAAGCACCCTCCTGGAAACAAGCACCAGGCTAAGCTGTATCTGCAGGCCGGATCATGCAGGCAGCTGACAGTAAACTTGAAGTCTTACAGTCTTAAAATGGGAGTGAAGGCTAAGTCACAGTCTACATTCTCTCTAATTCAATTGAATTAGTTTGATAAAGGGGCATCACACCCAGCACACATTTATTATCACTACACATGAGAGAGGAAGGTTGGTAAAGCTAATGGGAGTCTACACAAATTTGCTGCCATGGGTTTAGCTAGTAGAACACCCCTTCCCTTGGTAACAGTACTGTGGTCTCCAAGAACACCCAACTTAGTGGCTTAGGGCAACCACTGACATGACAGCCACCGGAGCAGTGATCACTTGCACTGGGCACAACCTGCATGCAAAGGAGAGCTTGGACAAGTGCCTGCTGCCTTAGCAAGCACAGAAAAGCACCTATATAAGTACTAGAGCTAGAAAGGTGAGCATGCAAATGCCCACAACTTGGACTTGGAAAAAGAAACTCAAGGTTAATTGGATTACACAGGTAAACGTGGGTTCAGACATAATGGCATAAATAAGAGGGATTTAGCACTGACTGTGGCTCCTCACTCATGTTGCTGCTGTGTTTAGTCCTAAGAGAGCCTGTGCACCTTTCCACTTTGCATTTATGTAGGGACAGATTTTCCAGAGCTGGCTACCCAGTCCAGATACAACCTGAAAATGTAAGCAGTGCACTATAGATACAAAGAAGATGAGGAAGTGAAACACCTTCAAATTATAGAAATCATGCCAATTGCTATGCCACCCATTGACTTGGGTAACAACATTCTTATGTCTGACATCAATTATTACTTGAGAGCTATCATTCCTGGAGTGCAAATGAAAATATAAGGCTTTTTCTAAAAGTGCGTTTTAACTTCTGTGCACAGGAACACAACCCAAATACAAGCCCAAAATACTCAGATACTAGAAGACATGAAAAGAAGTATCAACATTTTTCAAGGACAGCAAATAATCCAACACTTAAATTTCATTCATGATTTGGAAAAGCTTTATGCTGTTGCCACTTGGATTATTCATGGAAGCTACATCAGATAAAGTTTTTTTCCAAACCATCTGAAATTTGTAGTTCTAAATTCTATGACTCACATAAACCTTTTTAATAAGAAAATACCTTCCACAAGGCAGGTTACAGACAGCAAGAGCTATTAAGAAATTGAAGAGAAATGTAAGAAAATCAGATGTGAGGAAAAATAAGAATACACAGCATAACACAGAAGAAGGATAAAGATTCCATTTTGATTTGTATATCATTTTCTAATTTGAAGTTTTCCTGGATTTCTACACTGTAACTTGCTTAGTAACAGTTGGGTTATTTGGGGGTTGAAACTGATACCGTGCCTAAACTTTTGAATCACTAATTATCATTATAGTTTAAATTTTTAATTTTATTTATTTATTTTTCTGAACTGAGCTTTACCCACAAAGTTAATGAATATTTAATTATTAATTCTCAATGTCCTCTCCCTTACAGGAATTTGGAGACATTATCCACTTATCTTTCCACTGCTGCATGGGGTCAAACTCAGTTTGCTTCAGGACACTTCAAGCCTCCTGTAGTCAGGCTAAGCAATTTATAACATTGAACAACAGCTACAACACAGGTTAAAGCATCAGCTCTAGAGCAGAACAGACAAGGCAAGAAACGTAGCTCTCAATAACCAGTCCCCTCAGTATGACTAGCAAGCCCTTCTGAGCAGCTGAGCCCAGACTTTATACAAGAAAGGGGAGTGACAAATCCAAACATCTGACTCAACTAGATTTAGCAGGCCAAATGTGTATCTCCCTTCCAAATTTATTTCTTGATGACTGCGTCTGGGGGCAAAATGGTTCCAAGAGAAACATTCAAACTAAGGCAAAGGATTTCCACATAAACACAGTCATACAAACATGCACTTATTTTCCATAATAATTTGGAATTTCATCTGGTGGCCTATTTGGAGCCCCATGATTCTGAATGACCTCATTCCTTTCTCACTCACTCCAGGGTGAAATTCTCCCTTGTCAAAGAGAGTCGCCAACTGCCATTGACTTTTAAGAGCCTACAGAACTGAAAACGATCCCTCTATAATCCCACCTCTTCTAGACATAGCATTTCATTGAATGCAGCTATTTCTGCTTCCAATCCATAAAATTATGATTGAATTAGAAGTTGTTCTCCTCCTCTAGCTCTCCCTGTGACACCCAGACATGGTCTAGATATTCCAAACAGTATACATTTTACCACTTTCTTTGCTCTTTCATTACAAGGAAGAGCTTTTTTAGTGCTATAAGGAGACTCCTCTTAAGCATGACTTTTGTTTCCAGCCCTGCTTCAGGCAACTAAGATAAGTACAAGCGAAGTTACACTGTAATAAGAGCCATAGTTCAGAAGTGGGCTTTCTAGGTGTTACAGTCGTACATGTAGACAAGAACGCTTACTGTTTTTGTACAAGAAGAAAATCTTCACCTTATTTCTGCTATAATAAGGCAAATTTAACAAAATTGATCCTTATTTAATTAATGTAACAGAAAATTATGATGTACAATTTAGCCTTTTCCATATCTGATTTAATAACTGACAACCATATGTACAATGTGCATAAAAACTTAATGAAATAAGTAGAGGGAAATATTGTGAGAGCTGCTCTGATGTTACTACCTCCTATTTTATTATGTTGTCCCATGAAGTCAGAGGCAGGTGCTGATGTTGTGGCAGTAGAGATTGAATCTTCTCACCAATATTCCATTACATTTTGTCACCATAGAATCACAGTATCCTTAGAGTTGGAATGGACTCTGAAAGGCCATCAGGTCCATCTCCCCAGTTTGAAGACCATGGTGCATTCTGCCAGTCTTGGATAGACCGTCCTACACACCTACTATGTAGTCTGGATTTGGTTCCTTCTGACTTCCATCTAATTGAGCCGATGAAGAACTAGGCTGACAAACATACCTAGAGCCAAACCAAATCCTCTGCTACGACTGATTTTTCTAAGCAAGAAAAGTTAATTTTTCTAAAGCTAGAATTTAAATTGCTTTAGGTTTTAAACACAGACAGGATCCTTTAAATTGTTGATAGGATAATTTTTTAAAATGTTACTGGAAATGCCTGCATATCATCCTTCCTTTTTCATTCACAGTGAGACCTGAACAGCTGCGATCAGTGGAAGGAATAGTGTACCTCAACATAAAATTAATTGCTTCTATCAATATTGTTCTCCTCAAGTTCATAGCCCATTTGCTGCTGGGTCCCACACCACCATCTTACTCATGTACCTGATTTTCCCTCATATGTGGCCCAGAATGCAGAACACAAAAGGGAATCAGATCCTGGAACTTCAGATGAGAACCATTAAGCAGGGTTTTAACAGACCTAGGGGGTGTGTGGAAACAAGTTATTGCGGAAATCTTCACAAAGAAAATAGGAATGATCTGACATATAGTGAATGTACTTCAGTACCTAGCTTTGCTCTAAATCAAACTCTAACAATCCTTTTTCATAAATTACTATATTTCAGATATCTGACAGAAATGCAGAGCAGTACATTAAATTATTTTAAGATTACCAATTGTGCTTTTAAGATTCTCTCCATTTTATGAACACCTGTATGCATGGGTTTATATTTTAGGTAGAAATCATACATTCATGCACAACATAATATTTTCTTGATTTTTCCTTTCAGAATTCAAAAGGGTAGTTGTCTGTTCTTGAAAATCCTCTCAGAGTAAAAGAACTGAGAGCTTTAGTTCCCTTTTCATATTTCTGGGGAAAAGAATGGGTTCACACATCAGAACAAATAAGAAGCATTTTAATAATTTGAGTAAGGCAGGAACATCCTTCTGCATAGGAGTCACTGTTGTATTCAGAGAACTCTATCCACCCACCCGCAATCAATGCTTCATTTATTCTTTGTATCCTTTAAAATGGAGAGCTGACTGAACACATAATTGAATTAATTATTCAGTGCTTCACAATAAATTTTATAATTTTACAGATAGTGAGATTAGTTCAATACCCCATATGTAAATATCTATTTATTATCACATTGAAAACCATTAATCTTCAGATGCAAAACATATCCTGATAACATTTTCAAGTAATAATATCCTATTTCTTTAATGTTTTATGAGGACTTTCCCACTTGCATTATATAGTTCTTCTAAAATGTGAAGAGTGCACAACTCAGTGACACCTAATTTATTCTCAATATGTGCAGTACAAAAATATTGTATTACACTCAAGCAGCTGTCAAACTATTCTACCTGGCAGCATGCAGCACTTCTTGCACGTGATGTAGCAAGACTAACTATTCTAGGAACAAAGAAAAAGCAACTCTTAAGATGAAAGAAAATGTAGGAAGTAAAGATACATTTAACTAAAATATGGGATTACATGCAAGTTCACTGCATTTCCTCTTCAGTTTGATATTTTTCTGTTGTTTTTGCTTAAGAGTGTTTGATATATCAACACAAAAGTTGTTTGGAATAAAGAATTCCATGTCCATCTAAGACCTGATCAAATGTCTGTTAACTGCTTGGCAGCAGTCAAATCCATTTCCACTTGTTTCTATCAAAGCCACAAGCACAGTTGTTATCACTCAATGTTCTTAGATGTTACTTAGAGGAATTCCAACATCTTATGCGTGAAACTCTACCTGCAATGCCTTAAAAGTGAAATCATAATCTGAGTAGGGCTTGCAGGCATGTTAGCCTTGCAGAAGACTGATTCTTGTAATACCAAGATATTGGTGTGCGATATGGCACTAGCTATCCCCCATGGGGGCAGAGGGGATTGATAATAGGAACACTACCAGGGCTGATAATGGCAGAATTACTTGCAGATTCAGATCCCAATTTTCAATTGCAGAAGAAGGTTGCTAAGAATATTAGAAAGCAGAAATAGAATGGACTTTTTGGTGTGCGCGAGTTAAACAAATAGTTGTAAAGATGGTTAAGGGACTGGAGTATGTGACTTATGAGGAGGGACTGAGACGGGAAGGAGAAGACTCAGAAGGATCTTATCAATGTGTATAAATGTCTGACAGGACAGTGCAGATAAAATGAACCTAGCCTTTTGTTTTTTTCTTCTTTTTTCTTTCCTCTCCAGTGAGGCCCAGTTAAATTTATGAAATTGATGGTAATTGAAACACAAAAGGGTGATCAGACACTCACAGGTCAGATAGAGTTGTTCTGGAATATCCATCCTTGAAAATGCTCAAAATCAGGCTGAGTATGTTCCTGCACAACTTTGTCCAGATGACCTTACTTTCAGCAAGACATTGAATTAAATAACCTCCAGAGTTTCTTTACTGTCCCCACTAACTTGCAATTCTGTGAATAGGCACAACTATGTTTGATATTTTCTCCCATTACTAATCCTGCTGTATCTTTCTCATGTATAAATCAAAGCTTCATGCACAGAAAGAACCAGTCTGGTATCTTTCAGCGCTGAAGTCACAAACTGAAAACAAGCAACTAACACAAAACCAAACCCATTTATGGTGATATATTTATGACACTTCAGTATTTAAGCACAAATATGTTAACAAGTGATTGTTGTTTCAAGCTCTGCTTGAAAATTTATAAGGTAAAAATAATTTTTCATAATTAGGTTAAAAAAAAAAAAAGCACTTTTTTTAATCTGCTTCAGTAGTAAAGTTCTCTCACAGTCTTCCACTGCAGAGGCAAGAAGACTCTTGTATGTTAAAGATGCTACCCAGTTTGATATCCTGAATTCTTGCACAGTCCAGTGGAAAAAGCAAAACTCACTTAAAATGCACAAAAGTACATCCATAAATGCTTTTAGTTATGATTTCAAAAGTATTGGATTTGAATGTGTGCATGCTTTTTCCTCTCTTTTTCTTCCTCTCTTTTTCTTCCCACTCTTTTTCTAAGCCAATTATTAGTTATTCTTGTTCAAAAATAAATACATAAGTCAGGATTGCCTGATTGAAAAATAAAGAAAGGAATCATGGAATCAAGAGCAACAGAAGCTAAACACCTCAGCCAACCTAAACAGGACAAATTTTGAAATTCAATTTGATCTCAAAAAATTACTGTTCCCATTCTAGAAGTAAACACACTGCACTGTGCAATTCTGTCCACTCCGAGAACATCCCTGCTCTGCTAGGGGCTTCTGGCCCTTTTCATTATGAATCAAAATTCTGCCTATGCTTGCTGAGATTCCATAAAAACTGCACTTCATTTGAAGAATGGGAACAGGGGAAAAGCAAAGTCATCAAAATAAAAAAATCCTAGTGGCTATATGAACTGGCATATTTTCCCATCATTACATCTTAAGACACATTCAGTAAAAACTTTAGGTCAGATGAGGAATTTTAAAGTAAAGTTTAACCACCAGAGCACTTGAAGCTCTTACCTCACACTATTCATCCAAGACTGACTGCAAATACAAATCATACCTTCACAGAGCTCAGTAGTTCTAGACTTTTAAATCATCTTATCCTTTTTCATAAGGGTCTACCCATCCCCCCCAAACACACACTTTCCTGATGGCTGTCTTAGACCACTAGTTTCCTCTTTCAATCTGGTCCTTCCACTTAATTGTCTTTTGTATGCAAGCACTATTGAGACCTTCTCCTCATCTCTGCTGATTGCTAAAACTCCCCTCTGGAAAAAGAACAATCCCCAGCAGCCAAGCCCAGGCTCTAACAGCCAAGTTGGGGTTTCCTTGTGAAGAAGAAAAGCTCAGTAATCAAACAAATGCAGCACTTACAAAAGACCCTTTTATACAGGAGGGGAAGGAGGCCTTGAACAAATAGATATCTATTGAGCTTAGGACACAATGCAATGCCACATCCTTTGTTGGCTTCAATAAGCCCCCAAATTTTCATGTGGTTTCCCCACATAGAGAGAGCCTCCGAATGACAGGGGGGTGGAAAGGCTAGACGAATTTTCCTCAGGTTTGTAATTCCCGCCACCTATTCCCAAAAGCCGTGTGATACTCTCCCTTTTCAAAGAAAGACAGGCTCTTTAGCAAGGTGTGTTGTGATAGGACAAGGGAAAATGGTTTCAGACTAGAAGAGGGCAGATTTAGATTGGATATAAGAAAAAGAGTTTTTCTATGATAACAGTACTGAAGCACTGGAACACGTTGCCCAGAGAGGTGGTAGATACTCCATCCCTGGAGACATCCAAGTTCAGGCTTTATGGGGCTCTGAGCAACCTGATCGAGCTGTAAGTGTCCCTGTGCACTGCAGGGGAGTTGAGCCAGATGGACATTAAAGCTCCTTTCACACTCAAACAATTCCATGATTCTAAATATAACCTGCAGCATCTCAAAACTTCATTTAGAGGAAGTATTACAAAGAAAACCTTATTCTTAAATAAGAACTGAAATTACTAAAAGCTTTAAAAATATAAATACTAGCAGCAAAAGTTAATAAAGGCAATGTAATAATTAGTAGTAAGTGCAATCTAATTGGGTTGTTTAATCTCTAGAACACTGGGACATGAACTTCTTTATCAATAGAAGTTACCTCTCTCACAGATGACTCAGGTAAGACTGATGCTCTTGTAGCAAAGTAGTACTAAACACCAGCAATCAGCTGATGGTGGCAACACGAGGCCAACAAGAGTGATCAGGACACTGTCAACCTGCTTCACACAGCAAGCAGAGCCAGGGAAAGTCGTGCAGCCAAAGGCAGCTCTTCAGAAGTGCAAGGGTGCAGCTAGGCCATGTTTCTGCCCAGGGATGTTTTGCCTCCATCCACTCCTTGTATTTTTGTCTTACTTTCAGCAGATAAGTTTTAATCACTTTGCTGCCAGGCACACGAACAGTGACACTTTGGAACACATTCCTGTCATATCAAATGCAATGCTTTGTTTTCCCTTTAAAATTAGAGGTGCTTGGCTTTGTAGCCCTCAAAATAAAAAAGTGTTTAAAGTTTGTGGGGAAAAAAAAAAACAATCATAAACACACACACACATACAGTCCAGACACAGAGTAACAATTTAAAACTTAAATTTGTGCATTAAGGAAATGTGTAAGCAAGTTTTGATAATAAGCATAAGAACAGCAGTTTTCTAAGCCAACAGGTTGAGCCTTTCTTACCAGGAACATCCCTTTGCACAAACATTTATGTATCCCTTATGGACTATGATTATACTGACTATGCTGTGCGATTTTTCCATGAGTCCAGACTTCCTCACTGCTCAGTAGAGCATCCTTTTTAGCTACATATGCAACACTAAAACTCACCTACACATTGTTCTTCGTTACTAGAACAGTCAACCACTCCAACACTTCCTGAATTTTTCTTTCTGCTTCACACAGCTGAACTATGAACATGTGTTTATTTTCTCCTATTGCCAAAATTGTCAAAAATAAAATTTTAAATCCTAATCTAGCAGCAGTACATAAATATATGACAAATCCCATTGATTCACTGTGATTCCAAGTGCTTAAGATTAAGCATCTACTAAACCAGATACTGCCTTTGTTGGACTTCAATACCAATTTAAGCTCTGTATGATCGTAAGTCTCTGCCCTCAGGGTTTTCTATCTGTTGTATTCTCTGCAATCAGAGATGCTAAGGCACTAAACAGCATTAGACCCACAATCTTATGTAGGCCTCAGTTTATAGAGATGTGAGCCTTAAGAGCTACATACCAAATCCTGAGGTTTTAAATATTCCATCCCATTAGAAGGTATAGATTCCACCCACCAAAGTTGCTCTTTGCTGGGCTTGGAGATGCATTGTAAACAGGAGATCTAGTTTTGATACAGGAGCTCAGGTGGTAACTATGGCCAAATAACGTGATTATCTAGACATTTCTCTATAGTGGGTATAGAGCCAATTTTCACTTGGAAATAAGATATTCGCAAAAATATCTCTGTTACCAAAGAGAAATATGTCCATCAGTCTGGACATATGTACATCACCCAGGTCTTTGGAGCACTAACTAAAAATAAATGCTGTTATGCACAAGAGATTTTGACTCATATACAAAACTCTGCCCTTGTTAGGTACTGTCAGAGGTATACTGCTGTCCTTTCTTCAAGGAAATACAACATTTGTATGGTGCACACCACGCATCCACTTTTGGATGGAAATTTCAGCAATGCTCTATGAAGGCTTCTATTAGTTCTTACCTAAAGGGACACTCCTGCTAAAAACTCATGTACTAAAAGCACGCTTCGACAAAGATGTCCTTATTCTTTGACCTACTTATTCCTACTTGCTTACACCCTTTCTTCTTCTCTACTATAGTTTCCTGCTGCTTAGCCTTGCTCCCTTGTTCTTGAAAAATGTGGGAAGGAATCTCCTCCCTGGAGCAAGGCAGGCCACCAGAAGAAGCAGGTGGCAGTTGTGAGCAAAGGATGAGAGAAACCCAAAAGAGAAAGCTGTTTGGGAAGTAACGAATGCAAGCACTAATTTATATTTTAATGATTAAAGAGAGATTAAAGCCAACCACATCATGATTTTAACTCTGCAGCTGGTGGATTTCTTTGTCTTCTGGTCAATGAAGCTGAATTAGGGGACTGAGGGAACTTTAAAAGTGTTAAAAGATGTTATAATAATAATAATAAGGGGAGTTCTATAATTATAGAGAGATTATTGCATATAATATATAAGTGGCTTGCTCTTAAAGAGCCTCATCAAACTGATTTCCACTGCAACTCATTGATGCCACAGATGAGGACTTCAGGTGGGAGGATAAGCTATGGGAATGGATGCACACTTAAGAAACAAAGTCCTCGTTTTCATGCAAATGATCTTGTGCAGTTTAGAAGAAGGGGAGAAAAATGTCTTTTTAGAGCATTGTGACAGCAATACAGTGTGGCGAGGAGGAGGAAACTGCTCTGGTGCAGCGATGAACTGTTTCAAATGAACATTTAATGAAGTTGTTCAGAAGACAGCAGCTGTAACCCTTCTGCAATCCCAGCATATTTTACTATGATTGCACAAAATACGAAAGTCAGTGTCTGCATGGTATAAGTAGAATGACAGAGCCAGCCATTGGAAGATTTTGATGTTACTCTTTTCATTCTTCTCCTTTTAGACTGCGAGAACAAAGTATATTCTCATGGTATGGTTCACAAAGACTTGTTTCTACTCGAGGGGAGTCATTAGTTGAACTCACTGTAATACTAGGTGTTATTGTTTAAGTTTTATGTAAGAACATGAAAGAAGTTCTCTCCTGAATAGCCCTCTTGCTCAGCTTTGTATGCACTTCACCACTGAAACTCGTCTTGTCATCCTCCTCCATACTACCTTGGTGAAACCACTCTGCCTGGCAAAGACAAAGGCAGGTACAGTCTTCACTCCTTTTTCAAATGGCTGGATGAACTTTATAGCCAAGGTATAAAAACTTACATAGTTGCAGAAAAAAATCCCTCTGTATTCTGAACAAGGGGAAGAACAAGGGATTAAATATCTTGACTTCCCTCCCCAGTTTTCAGAGCATGCCAGCATTGTGCTTTGCACGGAGCAAATGCTTCACCTTTCCCACTAAAAGGACAAAGGTATTGTTCACAGTATTACTGTTTGTTTTTGCTGCTGGTACACAAATCCTGCAGGTAAACTCAGCGCAGAAGTAGTGTTGATTCCCCCTATCACATAACCCTCAGTCACTTTGAGCCTGGATCCAAAAAAATGACACTTCTGTTTAAGATCTAGATTCAAGCTGTAAGAAAACCTTTTCTGACTTCAGAACATTTCCAGCCAAATATATTGTTATCTGAATTTCAAGATCTCATGAAATGCAGAGAGAGAAGTAAGCACCAGAAACAATCCAAAGCAATCACACTAAAGCGTTATCTTACTTTACCAATACTTGATGATATCATTTACTTTCTCCGTGACTCCAGAGCAGGAGTCCAGAAAAATCAAGATCTCATTCTTCAGAGAAAATGCAGCATTTTTTGTCCCATTGAAGCCAAATTCTTCTTTTACATTCTTTAATTATAGTAGGAGTGAGGTGAGTCTTTAATTATGATCATGCTACAACAAATTATGCTCCGTATCAAGTTTGGATGTGTGCAACTTTATTTATGTACTCAGAAATCACTTCTTTCTAAAACCAAAGGTCTTAAACCCATTCAGCAATTAAGAGAGACAATGTTCACCACCACTATTCCTGGTCAAACATCACCCAAGTTAGTGAAACTCTATGTTACTTGCTGAATAGATTCCTGTAAAATAAATAAAGTATTGGGATAAATTTTATTACTAGCTTTAGATAAAAGATGGGATAAATAAGCTACTCTTGCTTTGTACATCGAGCATCACATGCTTCTGTTCATCATAGCATACTAGTTTACCTTTATATTTTATATACCAGGGATTTAGTTCACACCACAAAATGTCCTGTTGAGATTTTAGATTTTTTCTTCGGGCTTTTACAGAGTAACATTGCCTGTTCTCATGAGAAAAATTATACAACCTCAGTTTCAGTAAAGGGACAAATTCTCAGCTGCCATAAACTGATATTACACCAAGGTCATTACAACTGCACAGATTTACAGCATTGTAATCATTCAGATATAGGACTCAATCCCATCCATCAGTGTTTTGTATCTTGCATCATCACTTAACACTCACTTCTGAAGACAAAATACAAAGATGAATTAAGCCCTCTGGGTTTTATAGCTAGTAGAAGTTGCTCTACTTAATGATGTAATTAATCTTTTCTATTGTTTGTCCCACACCCTCCCTCCTGCTCCCACCCTGGGATAACAGAGTTGTTAAAGCATCCATTTCTGCTGCTAATTTTTTTCCTTTTACTTGCTTGTCCTTTGCATACATTTTCTAGTTTACACTTAATGTTCATTTCTCTCAATTTATTTCATGCTCTTGCTAACCGGCTGTCTAAAGTCAAGCTTCAAATGGTAGTAGCCATACTGAGATAGTCAGTTCAGTGGGGTGAAAGATGAATTTCAGCTTTTTCACAATAACCATATGGTGTCTAGGTGTAACAGACTTTTGCTGAGCAGTTCTTAAAAACCACAATGATAGGCTGAACACTGAAAAATTGAAATATAATCACATTCATTCAAATACTTGCAGACCTTACTTTTACTGAAGGATCATAAGAAATCACTAGTCATAACAAGCATTTCAGCTATTTCACTTTATATGGGATGGATTGCAATCCATACCACCGTACTGGTCTCAAACAATTCTGTCTTTCAATTGTTCTGTCCAACAATAATTCAGACAACACTAAAGTAATAAAAGAACACAACTGATCATCTCAGGGTGGATTTATTTTTGGCACATCTTGGTCTTTAGACTGATTTTGAAACATTAGCTTTCTCTTTCCCTTCTATTGTTTAGTATTCAAAGAGATTACAGATTCCACTAGAAAGGAACAAAAAAAGCAAAAAAAAACACCCCAAAAACCTGTGACAAGATCAAACCTATTTTCATTCTTGATATTCTATATCATATATTTTCATTCTTCATATTCTATGAGGGTCATATTCTTTTATATATTATCAGGCCTCTCTGATTTATACTGATGTTCAGAGATAAACTTCTATCTCAGCAACATTTCTACATTTCCTTATATCAGTGCCCATCCATTAAACTCACAGTGATGCTGATCACACATACAGAATTAAGCCCATGCTTAAGTATTCGTAGCAGCTGGGCCTTAGAGTCAATTGCTTTCCCAAGGTATTTAAGCATGCCTCTTCCTTAATCATTTTTGGCAGCATACAAATAGATGCAGATTTGCATATATTTACCAAAAGCATACGGCAGCCCACAGCTACAGTAACTTTACTTGCAGAAAAGGTATACAATTTTTCAGAATTGCAAAGCATCTCAGCTACCAGGTGCCTCTGTGTATTTAACAAAAGCTAAGCTTGAACGAAGTATATATAGAGAGATCTGCAGCATCTCACTTGACACATGCTGATGTATCACCAATCAAAGCTATCTGTAACACCAGCTTAATCAGTTAGTCCCCAACCTTGGAGAATAACTCATTAAGGAGAGGCACAAAAGAGAAGGCAGCTCGATAGCGTTTCAATGATACATAAATAAAGCTGCCCTGTCATGGTAAATTCTGTGTAACAGGGAAAATGGTATAAAACCTGACATTGATCTAGAAGCTTGGTACCTCAGGGCACAGAAAGGGGAAAAGACATTTAATCACTGATGCTGACTGTCTCCATGATCTGGTAAGAAGCTCATGCCACTAGCTATGACCCATCAGGTGACCCTAAGTCAAAGTGGATGAGCTCTACACCTGAGGGAGCATGGCTGAGCAATACGAAAGCTGGTTTGATGGAAAATGAAAAAGGAAGCCCAAAGAGATTTAGCCAGCATTCAAATGCAGAAACATTAATTCTCTACACATTCCATTCAACCCTGTGGTTATAAACATTTCTGAGAAGGGGAAAAACAAGAACTTAATTGAGATTCTGTTTGCAATAATAAACTACTAAGGCAAGTTCTCTGCAGACTACCTATGTTGCAAGATCACTTAATGCTGAAAGTACATTCATTATCATATTTATCAAATAATCCAACTATTTTGACTTTTCAAATGCTATTTATTTCCCAAAAGCCCCCTAAACTTGGAAGAGAGGTTTTGAAATATTACATATCCTGATTGATTTCTCTCCTATTCCAAAACATTCCTGACTAGCTGTTAAGAACTTAATTTCTACTGTTGAAGACAACAGATAATTAAAACTAGTTTTTCCTACAAGAACTTAGTTCTTCTTGGTTAATGACGTTTTGTTAGTTTCAGTTTTTTATTCATTTGATTTTAAAGTAACATATTTCTAACTATTATCATATTGTTAATGTATTTGATTTCCCTTGTCTCAGGTGTTTTATAAAGCATATAGCACTAGTATTATAGTGACCATGACAGGTAGGATAGTAAAAAGGGAACTAGAAGCTTGAGGAAAAAGAATCAATGAAAAAAATCTTCCATTCACTGTGCAGAGATATTGGTCCTAAAGCAACTATACTGAGTATTTATTTCCCTCACATGTTAAAGAAAATAAACTAAACCATCATGCTGTCCAACCAGAACAGCTGAGAGCCTGTAAGGGACTGATCTGGTCACACAAACAATGCTAATACAACCTCCATATCTAAAATAAGCACAAAGGAAGATGCCATCTTCCCTCTGCAGAAAGTCTTTACAAAATATGACATCCAGAACTGACAACTGCAGGCCCAGAACAAGAAGGGAGAACAAGACCAAAGTGAGAGTAAAAAACAAAAGCCTTGTCATGCGAAGCCTCAAGGAATGTCACCCATGCAGTTCATCCAGTGTGTGTTAGATTGACAAATCCAACCTCAACATGAAATGCAAAGGTTGTTCTTGCAGGGAAGACAAACTGTCTTCCCCTTATTTGTTAAACCTTAATATATATTTCAGTTGATCTTCCCAAAAAAGCATGGAACATGGGATGAATGAAGACAAGCACAGCTATCTGCTGTGATGTCAGAGCATAAGTTGAGCCAGTGTGGATCCTTAGTGTCCCAAGTTCAACTTTTAGCCATCAAATAGCTTCAAATAGTTCTCCTCAAATTCTGAATCAAATTCAAGTAAAAAAAGAAATTAAAAATCATATATCACATACTGACTTCCATGCAATAAACAAGATAATTTTCTTATACTAAGCAACAAAAAGCCTTAATTACAGTAAAACTTCTATTTGAGTGAAGATCAGACCAGAAGCCACACAACAAATTAACAAAGTCAAGGTACTCGGTATAACAATGGGAACTTTCAGCCTTAGAAAATTACTTCATAGCAGAACATTCCTGCAGTACAAAAGCATTAGAAATACTGGTGACTTCTTCAGAAAAAGAAGAGATGGTTCTTTCCTCTAGTCCCATCCCCATAGACTCCTCAGTAAAAAATCCCTTGGTTCAAATGTAAAAGTGGGATTTACACCTCAGATGCTAACATAGTATAAAAAAGTCACAGGATGCAGTCCACTAGGGTACAGCCTAGAAGACAGACCCTAACTTAGTGTTGAAAATGGAACTCCAAACGTTTTCCATTAGGCCATACATGACTGTATCCATATGGATACCAAGCCATATAGCAGACCAGGCACTGTTTTAGGTGAGCCCAGGTATTGTAGAAGTTCTTTTTTTGTTTGTTTGTTTTTAAATAATCACAAAAAATATTCCCTTTTATTTTTACTTGCAACAGAGCTAGTTAGCTAAATTTAGTCTTGTAAACATCTAACTTAACAGGCTGCATCTATTTGCCTCAATATTTTAGCTGACTTAGGAATATACTTTCAAACCAAGTCTCCTAGTCATCTGCACTGTCTGAATTTTGATTCACATTTTGCAGCTGAGTTTGTGCCCATAAATAGGATCAATTTCAGATTAAATTAAACCAGAAAATATACTTAAATGCCTTATCTGATGCAGTCTAATTTAAATGGTGTGGGTGCCAGGGTGTAGCTAGTATGAAGTAGCTTCCTGAAGTTGGAAGAGAACAGATTTCAAGTTGACAGCATCAAGTGTTCTGCTCTTCAGTAGCGCAACTCAGTAAGAGCACCACTTACTAATGTACATAAACTGATGTGCATTTCTGAAAAGGGAGTACAACAGACATCAACATTTAAGCAGTCTATAGTGCATTATACTTGCGCTTCATACAGGCAAAAGCTCTGGTCACTCTTGTGACCTCTCATCCATTCTTTACAAAATATAGAGCCAAACCATTGAAGAGCTTGAAAATGAGAGCACGCACCCTGAAAAATACAGGATTCAGGACATAAGGTTTGTTTTGTGTTGTGAGTAAGCATGGTTAAGGAAAAAGTTTACCGCACTTTAAAAAAAAAAAAAATTGTGACAAACAAGAGAGGGTTGATAACAGCAGGACAAGAGGAAATGGTTTTAAGTTGAGGGAGGGGAGATTTAAGTTGGATCTCAGGGGGAAGTTCTTTACTATGAGAGTGGTGAGGTACTGGAACAGGCTGTGACCTGTGTCCAGAGAAGTTGTGGATGCCCCATCCCTGGAGGTGTTCCAGGTCAGACTGGATGGGGCCCTGGGCAGCCTGGTCTAGTATTAAATGTGGAGGTTGGTCGCCCTGCACATGGCGGGGGGATTGGAGATTCTTCATGATCCTTCAGGTCCCTTCCAACCCTGCTCATTCTGTGATTCTGTGAACTTTAATGTTGAAATTTAGAATGCCCTTTCCAAATTTCATCTTGACTCAAGGGGGGGAAGGGAAAGAGAAAAGCTTTTTTTCCCCACTATTATTATTTTCTTTAATGCTCTGGTCATTAAGTAGAAGTTGCCAGTAGCTGCCCTGTCAGCAGATGCATAAAAATAAACACATTACTCAATCACCATTTTCTAAATTTCTCATTACCTAGTTTGAAATTTATAGCAGCTCAGCTTTTTTTTTTTTTTTTTTTTTTTTTTTTTTTTTTAAAAAATATATCTTCAAGTTGGCTTTTCACTTCAAAAAGAGCACAATAGAATGCCAGATCTTTCTGAAAAGTCATTTCACCGGATTATTTTCATTATATATCATGTTGGATTGCTTAAACGCCTACTCTGATATCAATCTCACCTGAGCCCTGCACAGTACTGATTTGCTCTCTGACATTACATATATCCCTAAGGCTTCTAGCAACAACAACAAAAAACCCATGCTGCTGCGAATATAGGAGAAAGTGACAGCCTAAGGATTAACCTGCTTGTTGATATTCATGTTCTAGCACATCCTCTGACAAACAGAATACTCCAGGGGTCAGGCTTCATCCTAATCAGAAAAGAGAGAATACAGATTGTTTTGATCAGAACTACATGTGTCTGAAAGGCTAATCCAAAATTAATTAGATCTGGGCTGCATAATATTCATTTGGATTTGTAAACATGGTGACAGGGGTATGAGGATTATGCTGATAGAGAACAGATAAGGTAACTAATTTGTAGGTTGATGATGCTTTAATAATGTCACAAGTAACACTTCTTTGTCTTAATAATTGCTAAAAATAAGGGATTTTTTTCTCTGTAAATTAGCATGTAGACAGCAATTCAGTCAAAAATGAAGACATTTCAGCAGTCATAACATGCGGAAATTATTTTAGCAACAATACTCAAATATTTCCACTCTGACACAGCAGTCAGTTTAGAGCAGAGCAACCTTTTTAAAGACAGACACCTTGGGCAAAAGGAAACAGATACTGAACTGCTTTGAATTTTTTACTTATGGCCTTTTAAAAACCATAAGGCTGACTTTCACACGCGGAAAGCTGACACAGTACTACTGATCTCAGCCATCACACAATAGTTTAATTATTAAGTGGCTTCTCCCTACCCCATAATCAATCTTCATTTACCAGTAAAGAAAAAAAAACACACTGTACAGTGTTCAATGATTTAAAAAATAAAAAATGCACTAAGTTACAAGAACACCAAGGCTGCTGCTAATACTGTCCAGAGAAACAGACACTGCCTAATTTCACATAGACAGGGAGGAGTGGTGGGGAAAAGTCCTCTGCAGGACTCACCTGAGGATATGAGATAAACTGCAGACAAGTTCACTGCCTACCTAACACAAAGTGTTGATCAATTTGGAAGGAAGGAATGGGAATGAGAATGCATGAAAATGGAAACTGGGAGCACTTACAAATTCATTAACTAAAGTGTCTTTCTACAAACCAAGGTCATCCCTTATTCAGCTCCTAGATTACACATCCTCCCCCATTGCTATCAACGTGAGCTGAACAGGATAACAATCTTCCCTTGTGTTATGAGAATGTCACAAACAGATCATTTCTCATTTTCCTTTTACAAATGGATTAGCACTGTGCCAATTCATGACCCTATTTCAATCTGTGCTGCAGGTGAAGACTTACCTTATTAAAACTATACTGAGATTTTGTTATGTTTATACAGATATATTAAACTTCAGTTGTTCTGCACATGGATTTTTTAGATGAAACTATGAGTGCTAATATTTCAGAGAGGAAAGACTGGAAACCACTTCAGAGAAGTGCACGTTTGACAAAATGTCAGACAATGGCCTTGAAAGCTAAGAGAGAAGATGATAAAGATAAAAAAATGCTTGCTTAATGAATAAACCCTCTGGGAAGCAATTTTTGCTGTATCTGTTACAATTCTAGTGGTGCCACAGTTTCCCAGCTCGTGACAGTCTTCATCAGTACAAATGCAACAAGCCACTATTTTAGAAGAAATGCAAGAGCTGAAGTTCCACATTAGGGAAATTGTATCAGAATAATAAGGAAGTGACAATATTAAGATAGGAGGTGCTCCCTCCTCGCTCCCTGAAGGAGAGTAGAACTGTAATTCAGAAACCATTTTTGGTATGTGACCATGGTTCCCCCACAGAATTTGCCTTTGGGAAAATGCATTCCTCAGTGTTGCAATTGTCAAGAGGCCATTTCCTTCCTTGCCTGCTTACTGGAATTTCCTTCAGCACTATCTTTATAACCAAACAGTTTGCAGCTGACCTCTGAAATACATTCTTTGGTTCATGGCAGGCTTCAGGCAGAAGCCTTGAATAAGGTATGCTTAAAGCAGAACGGTCTCAGAAATAAATAGAAAAAAGCTAGAACAAATATTTGCTATTTTAACATCAGCAAAGTCAAGGAAGTACGCTGCTGTGATATTTAATACCGCTCAACATAATCCAAAGGGGATTGTGCAGCATCTGAACAGACTGCTAACAATAAAAGGGATGTTTGCAAAAGAGAAGAAAAAGACTGGAGGTGGAGGAGTGCTTACTATGTTGTATAATATACAAGATAAAAAAAGAACACTTGAAAAATATTACTCTAAAATTGTTATTTCTGTCTTTATACCCATTAATTTTATCCTCTGAAAGAGTGGATATCAACCCTTAATTTACTTGTAGCTTGCCATCCATTTACATCCAATGTTTTCTGCCAAAGATGCTTAGAATTATGGAATAATTAATGCTGGAAAAGACCTCCAGGATCATCTTGTCTATTTGTCCACCTACAGCCAATATTTCCTCAGTAAACCATGTACTCAGTACCACATCTTACCGTTTCTTGAACACCTCCAGGGATGGTGACTCAACCAACTCCCTGAGCAGCTGTTCTAGCACCTGACCATTCTTTTGGAGAGACCTGAACCCCCTTGCTGTAACTTGAGGCCATTCACCAGCTGGATTTAACTCTATTCACCACCCCTGTTTGGGCCTGAAGACGGGAGTCACACTGGCAAGCCTTCAATTCTCTGAGACCTCTCTGGTTGACCAGGAACAATGATAGATGACAGAAAGAAGCTTGGCAGTCATTTCTGCCAGCTCTCTCTACATCCTTCAGTGGATCCCATCTGAACCTATAGGCTTATGTCAATCTCTGTTTCCTCCTAAATGATGGATGGTTTCTTCCACAGGAGGTAGAGTCTCTTTATCTCTTGGAGCCTCCAAAAAAGTTCCCTGTTCACCTATGCTGATCTTCTTCCCTGTTGGTTTATCTTATAGCACAAGGGGACAGCCTGCTCCTGTGCCTCTAAAACTTTCCTCTTGAGGAGCATCCAGCCTTCCTGAACACCTTTACTCTTCAGGACTGAATCCCAAGGGACCCTCTCTACCAGAGTTCTGAGTAGTTCAAAGTCATCTTTCTGGAAGTCCAAGGTATCTTACCTCATTGTGAAACTGCAAACAGAACAGTGCTAAGCAGCTCTGACCAGGACATCAGCTGCTAAGTGCAGAAACCTTGATTTGTGCTAGAGTTATTCTATATAGTTATGCCAGAGTAAAATTAATCCCAGCAGATATCCCCAAATATCCATACAGTTTGGAATAAAATTTAAAGAATCAGACAAGAACCTCAAAGCTCATCAGAAATATAAAAACCTTGGGGATCAAAATATGCTCAAAGTAATTAAAAATATTTTGCCTCTTTGGCCTAGAAAAACTGCCAATTTAGTGTCAAGAAAGTCAAAAGCAGGAAGAAATATAATGGGGATTCAGTGTCACATTTCTTCACTTAAACACAATAGCCCCAAATGGAGAGACAGGGTTCTGCTCTGAAACTGTGAACTTGTTTTGGGAAATAAAAGATTTCTCATCACAAAGACTTTTAAGCCAGTGTAGTATGAAAGCTATAACCTCACTTTGAAAAGGGAAACTAGTAGAGAAATAGTTCTTTAAAAGGACAAGCCTTAATTGCAGGTAGAACAAGCAGCTTAGGGAGACAAAACAGATAACAGCATTCCCTTGATATTTGGTGTGGGGGGAGATGAATCTTATGAAGGCCTTTACTTTCCCTCTGGAACAATAATATTTAAAAAAAAAAAAATTCCAGATCCTACCACTGCAACTTTGGAGTCCACTTTGGATGTTGGCAAGTACTTGCTAAAAGGAGAAAAGAGGTTGGTACAAACTACTGGTCTCCTTTGAGAAAACTGCCACAGAGCAAGTGGCTGTTGATTTCCCCATGAAGTGGGCCACCCAAATCCAGCCAAAGTGTCACTAGAAAAGGTGAGAAAGTGCTCAGGCTCAAACCAAGTACTTGTTTTTACACTTCTTCCATTCAAAAATAACAGGTGCTTCAGGGTTGACAGTATTTAAAGGTTTACAAAGGTTATGCTTATGCACTCTAGAGCATTTGCCCAGAATACCCACAAAGTTACTACTTTCCTGTCTGCTGACATTTCCCAAGCAAACTCTTTCTTCTAAACTCGTACTCTGCAAATCTAATAATACATAAGTAAGTGATCTAAAAACAGCAACAACCTTAAGTCTGATTCATAGCAGCCCCATAGACAGTTGTGCCTATACTCTCTGAAATAGGGGAAGAACAAGAGCAGATGGGGCTGAACTAATTTTATCCTCAAATCATTGCATGACTCTAATAGAGGAACATCCACATTTTCCTTCAGACTTTCCCAGCTGCGCTGATTTTTCCTTTGTGGCCATACTTCTCAGCCAGCATGCAAATGGAGCCAACTACCTAGCTGTTACAACACAAATACTACGAACTAGCTCTAACATGAAGAGTTTGGGAAAAAAACACTATATGAAGTTACTGCAGTTACACAGGCAAGTAGCTGAAAAACCCTCGCTTTTCAGATTCATCAAAAACTTCTTTTTCCATAATATCATTGCTCTAAATGCATGGCACATAGTAATCAATGAAAGCACAGACATACTTTGGAGAACCACTCCCAGCCACCACTATCACCAACAGACAAACATCAGCTCTTACCTTCACTTGGGTAAGTGATATCAACAATCATTTCCAGTGTCATGGTGTATATCAGTTTAAATAGAAGAAGAAGAAACAAAAGGAGCACAAGCAGACCTGACTGAGAAAAGTTCACAATTTGACTTGTAAAGTCACAGATACAATAAGGAACAAAGTCATCTAGGATAGAATTTTGGTTCATGGCAAAACACAAGGATTAGATAGAGAAAACGTAAGGATTAGAAAGAAGTCATCAAGTAACAGAAATGATCCTGCTGAAAATCATGGAAATCCAGCGTACTCACAGCAAATCCAAAATTTAAACAAGATAAAGAAAATCTAGCCCCTAGGGAAGCCAGGTCAGTAGTCAAAGGTAAAGATTTAACATAGGAAATCACATTACAAACAATTGTGCTAACATAAAATTGCATTATATATACAATAGCAGTAAGGAGGATATAGACTTTAGCATGGTTTTCTTAAAGAAGCATAGTTTTCTTTGTTGGGAACACATGGGATCAACCATTCCAGTGAACCTCGTTAACATATAACTTGTATGAAAACAAATTCATTAGTGTTTGAGAAGTATTGTGACCTAGATCAACAAATCCCACTGAAAATACAACAGATAAAGAAAAAATCTTCTGAAATGAAAAGCATGAATAATAAAGGAAACCAAACAAACACAAAACAAATGCTTAAGTACCAAAAATAGTGAAATACAAAAACACTTCTGACTGAGTACTATGAACAGCAAAGAAAGTATTCCATATGAAAACATACAAGAAAACACCTTCATTATACATGCATTATGCACAACAGAACATAGTGTTCATCTTTACCTTTCTTTTGGGAAAGTGAAAAGTTTCGCATGCTAGAGGCATAGCTCCAGCATAACAGCTGTGAGTACACACTGTTTTTGCACACTTTAAAAAAAGAAATAAAGTACAGTAGAATTTTCCAAATTGACTCATGTCACATTTTAGAAATACAAAACACATTTTTTTTTCTTTTTCAAAGAAAAAAAAGCCTGATTGTCTTAAGTGGTAGGTTAAAAAAGAGGCTTATTAAAAGATAATATCAAATTTTAACAGGATTAAACAGTTACATTTCACTCCTGAAATACATTCTAGGGTCCTCTAAAAACCATTTATAAACAAAATAAACCAAAACAGCAACAGAGCAACAAGGAAAAGCACACAGTCGAACAAGCGGAAAAAAAAGACACCAATCACTCAACTATATCAAAGAAAAATGAAACTCTTCACAGGGGAGATCGTTCTCATACTGTTTTACAGACAAATCCTAATGGCCATATCTATTTTTCTTGAATACTTTCCTAATCTCAATTGTTGAATGCTACAAGAAGAAAAAAAAACATTTTACAAGTAGCCCTCACTCCATCATCCTTCTATTATCAAAGTCAGTAGGCATATAACGTGATGGAGGAAAAGACATAATAGAGCATCAGTGCATTAAATTTTTGTGAGGAAAATTTTTTCTTGTCCTCAGAATATTTCTGGTTTCAAAAGTTATATATTTTACATTCTTGCACTGAGAGAATTGAGATATTTTTGTAATATCCAGATGAACTAGGACAGCCAGTTATCTGGTACTACCAAAAAAATCCCCAAAGGGGAAACATAAGAACACTTCCAAGCTTCAAACAATTTTTCTTCTACAAGACTTTTAGCAAGATTCCCAACAGTGAGGCTGCGAGGCTGAACACAGCAGGACAAATTACAATGAGGAAGGAAAATGTGTGAAAGATCACTTACAGCCCTTGCAGAAATAAGAATCCCATTGGTGGAGGAGGAATTGGGACCTTTGAGAAACTGCTGCTTGCATGACACAGCTTCAGGAGCACATGGTGAATCTGTCCACATTAAAAAGATTCTCCTCAGAGCATTTTGCACAGCATCCTCAGAACCAATGTGCTCAGGAGTCCAGGAAACAGCTGGTGAGTTCTCCAAAGGGCACAGAGTGGATTGGGCACTCAGGCAAGATGCAGAACACCTGAGTTCAGCTGCTCACCTGCTGCAAAATTATGGGTAGCTTGTTCTTAGCTAGTCTCCTGTATAGGTACTCCCAGTCACCTGATACGTCATCAGTGAGCAGCTTCTCCTCTTTTGATCAGAAATACCCCTGAAAAATCATTCTTGAAGAAGGATCTCATATTTCTATGTGAAATTGAAATTACTTGCTCAGAGATTCCTCTTCAACTGAGCAACATGTAAGTTATAAAAAGAACTAGATACATCTCTAAGATTTAGGATGAGCAGCCTCGAACTGCTAGATGGGGACACCCAAAGTATGGGGGGGATGCAGAGGCTTGACTCGAAGGCCACTATGAGAAACCTGTCCTGAAATCAATGTCAGTGACACTGCACCAGTAAATGAAACGTCTTCAATTGTAATGGTTACTATGAAATGGTTAACTGGCTTTCAGTAAAGCTGACTCCAGTTTTTTAATTTCAGCAGTGATGAATACGTTATTAATGGATCAGGCTCCTCTAGCCTAAGAAACAGATTCTAAAACAGATTCTGCTGCTCTTCTGCTTGTAATTAATCAATTTTGAATTTTATAGATGACATGATACCAATAACCCAGAGAAGTAATGCTTATTATTATTTTTCCTTAATATACTAACATGAAGTTTCCACTGCCACATAAACCAACTTATTTCACTTCTACTGGTTAGCTTTCACTTCTATTGCAAATATAAAAGACACTGTAAAGAAAACTCACTGATTAATTTCTATCTTTACCTGTACGTATAGTCTTGATAACTACTTTCAGTCCATACTGGCAAATGAAAAGGCATTCTGCATCAGTGAAAAGTAAGGTCTGTCTTGGAAGAGCTTACTTATACTCTCTCTCCTTCTGTCACCACCCTGGCCTATTCCCAGGCCTCAGCAGGTATAAATCATATTGCTTAGACATCAGCCTCCTCTTTCACTAGTAATGATAGGAGAGTCATTTACTTTCTGGGAGGGAATTCGCCATGTGGTACCTCTGTCAGAAGACTGCTTGGAAGAAAGAGGCTTTGCATATAGGCTCATATCCAAGCAAAGCACTACAGCTGGCTTTCACAGCAAGTTTCATGAAGGGTGGGTTTTGTGGCTGCCTCCTTCTACATGTAAAAACACTTGGAATTAGTCTTTTAAGTAGAAACTGGCTGTGTCTTTATATTCACCAAACATCTGACAGTGTCTCTGAGAGCTTTGCTCAGTGAGGATGCTCTGGCACACAGACAGGTAGGGGAGACGCACACTGAGCTTGAAGGTGACGGAGATCTATGTAGGTCACTCCAAAAATAATGCCTTCTATTTATTTCTATTGAAATAGAAAAAGCAGAATAACACTATTTGATAGAGTAACTTCTCAGATATTAAGCAGTCATTTTCAACATAATCACCGTTGTTAGCTATGATTTTTTCACGCACAATGAGCCTGCATGCTACATTTGTAAAAATATGCACCAGTGAAGGTGATCCACTCACCGCATTCACATCCACTATTTGTTCTCCATAAACATTCAGCAATCATCAATGAATGTCAATGCAATTTTTTCTACATAGAGGAATTCAGTTCCACACCTTTGCTTCATACACACTCCCATGTCAGATGCTACCTCTTCACTGTCATCTGTCACATGGCAACAAAATACATTTTGTAATATTGGTGGGAAGGTTTCAGCTCTACTGCCATGTGGCCAACATCCACCTCCAATACTGTGGGCAAACACAGTAAAATAGGAGACATTACTTTCAGACCAGCCCTTGTAGTTCCACTAGAGACAACTGCTGTTTCTGTCATATACATTTCTCATATCAAATGTCAATTGATCACAGGAAGAACAGTACATTGACTTGGCTTTGAAATGAAATAGGTACAGTGGCTTTAGGCTTAATTCACACAGAATCACAGAATGTCCAGGGTTGGAAGGGACCTCAAGTATCATCAAGCTCTAATCCCACTGCCACATGCAGGGCCACCAACCTCCCCATTTAATACTAGACCAGGCTGCCCAGTGCCCCATCCAGTCTGACCTTGAACACCTCCAGGGATGGGGCCTCTGTCTGCAGCCTTTTAACCAATTTCTTATAAACTATTCCTATGATTAAATTAAGTACTGGTTATGAATCAAAGAACAGTTAAGAGCATGTAAGTCAGTCTTTTCTAATAAATATTTGATTCATTTATATTTATTTCATAGTGTCTATAAACTTCTAAAATCACATGGTTTCATATAAAATAGGAAAGGAGTGGAAGAAAAGCACAAGACAGAAAACATGCCTAGCAATTTTAATCATTTTATACAGACTGCAATTTGATTTGTTTTCATAACTACTACTTTGCTACATGGTACCTGAATTACTGAAGTGAAATCAAAACATTTGCCTGTCCTTGTCCAGCAATTCATCAAAATGGTTTTATTCTACTTAAAAGCAACTGAAACAGTCAAATATTTCTAGCAGTGTATGTTTCAGTGAAAATGTTAATTTATTTAAAATCACAGCTTCCTGTGACAGTTGTTGTTTTCAGATGAAATATTTTCTGTTTATAGATAACCTGTTTTTTATCTTTATTGAACTGTGCGGTCTATACTATATGTCATAATTAAAAACCAAAAGATAAAATGTTTTATTTACCTGAGTACAGTAATTCAATGTATCCAAAAGTGATCATGATTTTTTGAAACATCTTGTGAAAAATAGGAGTTTTAGTTTAAATTCAGAATAAGAACCCAAGCATTAATAGCGCATTTCTTGTGAACTGAAAATCTTTGTTTCATCTATTGGTAAAGTCTTAATTGGATCCTCTAACAATAAGATGAAAAAAGGTGAGATCCTATTAGAACAAACAAAGAAATCTTCTAAGCTACATGAACAGTGATGCTGGAAATATGTAGTCTTCACTTGTAGAAAAGAGAACTATTTTGAGAGGGACTGTGTACTTCATCTTTCTACCCAAGATCAGTGCACCACAAAATCCAGAATGATGTCTTTTCTCAATCTTACATCAGTACCCATTGTCACTCATAGTCATCCATGGTGAGTGATCTCCAGTGTGCATCAAGCATTCAGCTTTTCTCCAAGATTTTTCCAGATGATTCCAATACTATGAAATGAACAATTTAAGAATTCACAAAACATAGTCTCTTTCCTATTGTTTCACATAGAAAACACAAAAAAATTCATCTGATTGACCAGAAGTTCATAGACAAGGTCGTAGGAGGGGTTGAGAAATGCATGTCAAATCTAAAATGTCTGAGTCTTGCCTAGCTAGATGATGATGCTAGATTGAGAAAACCATCTTGATTTCATTAATTAGATCAAGCATTCAGCAATGGATTATTCAGTACCAGGCTAATGATCTTCCACATGATCTTAATGATCTTGCAGTAGATATATTCTACGCATCTCAGCAGAGTTTCCAAGGGCACTCAGTTTACAAAGTAGACCTATTTTTTTTCAGATGTGTAAAAAAGTCCATTGATCTCCATTCTTCAAAGACTCTGCCTTTTAAATATTAGTTACACAGACACAAAGCTGGAAGTTGTTTCCTTGCTCACTGCAACTAGATCCTGATTGTTTGGAGCCATGTTATAGAATTCCCTTCATAAACAAGCAAGATCTTAAAACAATAAAGGTTTTTTGCTTTTACTAATAATACGCAGAGTTTTAATTTAGCACTCAGACTGGTATAAATAAAATAAAGACAGTTAAATTAAGTTGCTTCTACATTTCCTAGTATTTTGATTCATATTTTTAAGCCTCTCTCAGCTACTTAAAACACATAACCTTATCCCAATTGTACATATTCTGCTGTTATTGTCATGAATTTAAAATATTTCTAAAATCCTTCTAAGCTCAGTAATACATATTAACAAATTCCATTAATTGTGCTAAGGTAGGTTTTCCCTCTATTTATTATGAAAAATGAAAGGAAAAGTAAAGAAAACCTGGCAATGTGTGTGGATCTGTCACATAATCATTCATGGACAATAATCATTTACAAATTTCAAAATTAACTTCTTTTCAATGTATTTGTAGTTCTTCTACATGATGGGGACTTCACAACAAAGATTATGGTTTATAGAATTGACACAGCTTCACAGTGGGAACTCAGGCAGATGTATTACATTTACAGACCCTCTAATTCACAGAATCACAGAATCATCAAGGTTGGAAAAGACCTACAAGATCATCCAGTCCAACCATTCAGCTATCATCAATAGTTCTCACTAAAACATGCTTCTCAACGCAATGTCCAAACGTTCCTTGAGCAACTCTGGTGTCGGTGATTCCACCACCTCCATGGGCAGCCCATTCCACTACCTGACCACTCTTTCAGAGAAGTAGTATTTCCTAACATCCAGCCTGAATCTCCCCTGGCGCAGCTTGAAGCCATCTTTGATTCTTTACCCTAAAGCCACCTAAAGCCAACCCTGCAATTCTTTATCCTAAAGCCACTGCAGGCCTACAAGTCTTATTCTAGCCTTGTAGCTAGAATGGGCACTAACTTTGAGTATTATAGCAGCAAACAAACACCATTTGTCAGTTTATTTTCATTCTTCTCTAGTAGAGAAAATGGAAAAAAACAGAAAGGGAAAAAAAAAAGAAAAAAAAAAACAACATTTGAGTATCATATTCTTTCCAATTAATCTACTAAAAAGGAAAAACAGTCTTGGAAGGTTTGCTGGATTAAAGGTCAGAAAATGATAAAGCCCATGACATTTTAATAGTTTTAGACACAGCAAATTCTCATTCCTAGATATCAAGAATCTTTAAGTCAAGTCCTAAATATCACTCAGAAGAATAATATTACTTATGCCAGAAATGCAAGGAAAGCCTTCCACATCATTTTGGGGCACTTTTCTTTCTATTCCCAGACGATCCAATGTTTGAACTTGGGAATGAAGCACGAAGCAGTGTTTACAGAATGAGAGCACATACTCTTCAGACTGTCATGCACATATGCACCACATTTCACAAGGGCAGAGCAGAACACACACTGAGAGTGTACATTTACACACAAAAAAGAAGAGCTAGACAAGTAATTCACACCATTTCAAGTATTCAGTTGATTACATTCTTTTCTTTACATATAAGTTATTACTATTATCTTGATTTTTTTTTTTTTACTTCATAACTAAAGAGTTTCAGAAAGTCCTCTATTACTTCCCTCAGCTTATCCAAACTTACAGGGATTTCTTCTCCATGCTTGGGAAGTACCACAGTCACTACATCCAGCCAGACCTCCAATTCATACCCTACAAGTGTAGTTTTTATATCCTGGTAGAAATAACAATTCCTTAAATTCCCAATTGTGTTCAGCCGGACTTACTCCTGAACTCAACACTTCCTCTAAAGCAAAAGCGAAGCAAAAAACCTTTTGCTAATCAGCTCAACAGCTTAACACTAAAAACACCGTATTCACAGCTAGACTAGACTTCTTCTAGTTCTTCTGAATATTGTGTACAAGAAATAAACCATAATGGAGATTGATAGTTGCTTAAGTTATTTGTTGAAAACAGAAATTTAAGCAAATCATATACATCCTAGAGAGATACTTTCTTAGATTAAATGCACTTTTCTGGGGATGCCAGAAATTTGCTCTGTACAAACCCCAAAATTCTGAACATTTTCTTGATGTGGAACTTTGCCAAAATGGCTTTCATCAGATTAAAAATCTCATGCTTTCAATCACTTCATTTCTATTTATTTTGCTTGTGCCTTTTGTATAAAAACTAGATTGAATCCTTCACTTCAAAAAAAAAACCAACACAAAAACAAAGCTGACCTCAGCCTTGATCAAATGACCTAAGAAATATTTGAGTATGATTAGTTATATTGCAATATTTAAAGTTTATCTATTTGATAGTGTTCTGGGTAGCTTCCAAATCTGCTTAAAATTTCCCAGATTCAGTAGCTGATGATAATTAATTTGCTTTTAGACTTTCACCTGCAATGTTTTTTGTTTTTTGTTTTTTGTTTTTTTATTAAGGAGACGGCTTTTCTTTTTAATATGCAATTGTATCATCATTTGATAAACAACACGCAAGCAATACTCCAAAATCTGATTATACACCAACTCTGACTTACAGAATGCACTCAGGAAGGGAGTATCTTCATATATATATATATGTACACTAAGAATAGGAGTTCTTTGATGCTTCAGGAGCACCTGGAAGAAACACGGTAAACAGTAAAATGAAAGACGTAATTTTTCCTTAACTTTAAATTCCATTTTCTTTTTTTATTTTAATCCTTATTATTTACATATTAAGTGTTAAAGTAGTATCACTGGAAAAGACAAAAATGTTCCCAGAGTCATGAACTGATATTTAATAGTTTCTGCAGGGTCCTCCAGTCACAGTTGTATCTGAGGGTGGTTTCAAAGCCTGCCTCTGCTATATCTCTGATCCTTCAATTAAATTCCTCTGCAGAGAGCTGAATGCTGAGTTTTCTTTCTCTCACCCCTCACAGTTCCCCACAATTTGGTTTGCTAAAGGAGGTTATTAGAGGTGTCAGCATCAGCATCTAATGTTCAACTTATTTCCTGTCCCTACTTTTAAATGTCTTATTAAAAATAGTCACATTTGCTCCTTTATTACAAGCAGCACATTACATTACTGCTTTATACGGTTCCTTTTAGAAATGAAACTAATCCTCTAAGCAAAGTGGAATAGACCACTTGTATTCAATGTTAATAGATAAAGGCTTCTTATGGCTTCCACCTGATGTTAGCAAGAGGTAAAAGGATTTATTTCTTTGGTATTTACATACTAAAAGAACTTGCCTTATCTTGTTCTTGTTTAGCCTTATATCTGGGTTTATAACATCAGAAAAGAATGGGAATGGAAAAATGAAACCAGGATTACATCCAGCTCATAGGACTATGGCAATACTGTGTTGGGAAAAAAAGTAAATTTCCATTCTCTCCTTTGTCCTGGTGAATCAAAGGCTCTCTGATTGCTGGTGTCATGTAATACTGATCAGAAAGGAATTTAGTGGCTAGTGAGAATGTGCTTTCTGTCAAAGGGCTGGCAAATTGCAAGATGTAAAAGCCCAAAGGTCAGTGTTAATCTCCATATCTGAAACAGCAGAATAAAAAGGAGAAAAAGAGGGTTGGGGGGAATTTATTACAGTCAGTCCAATCAGTCTCATTCGGATTTCTGTGAAAACAGACATTCATGATCCCTTCTCACTTTCCAGTTATGCTGTGTTCTCCATTTACTATTTTTTTTTTGTTTGTTCTTGTTTTTATTTTGTTATTTTGTTTCTCCAAAGACTTATTTTTGTTTTTCCCTAATTGACAGTTTTGTTTTTATTTTGCAGTTCAGCTTGAATATGAACTAAATCCAGTAGAATAGTTACCTGGGTAGCTGTCATATATCTTAAAAAGATGATTCACAGAGCCCTTTTAATGCAAGATGTCTGTCACCATCAGAGTTCACCAGTAATTCACTCTCCTTGAGGTAAAAGACATGCTGGGTTCAGTGGGAAAAGTGTGGGTGAGGGTATATCTATGGGATGGCTGGATCTACGAGACTGTTAAATCCAGAGCACTGAATACTGAGTCAGAAGAGTCACTTTGTGCAGATCATTTGTAACTACCAAAGGCGTGTATCTCTGTGACTAGCTCCACCCTTTTTCCATCTGTAAGTACACAGAAAATTTAACATTTGATCACCTTTATCAACCAAGTAGTTTCACATGCCATCAGGACATCCTAATTATTTCACGTACTCACAATTCAGGGGAAGAACCAGCTAAGTGTAGCTCAGGTCCTGAGGAATGTCATGCCCTTAAGTTTTCTCCAGAGGAAGTAGCTGCTAAGACCAGATGAAAAATAACACTCCCTCGCTAAGTCCCTTCTCAGTTACAGACTGTTTAAAGCTCTTTGAGGAAACAGCAAAGTAATTCCTCATATTGCAGAGCATAGAAGAATCCCCTTATGACTTGAACATTCAGATGTTGGTTTGTATCCTGGGTAAGCAGTTTGGTTCAGTGGACCTTCATTTTCCAAAGAAGGATTAATTTTCTTATTCTTCTTTACACTGAGGTCCACAGATCCCTTATGCTGAAATCTGCATAGCAGTGTGTTGTGTCAGTGGCAAACAAATTGGGCTTTGAATATGAGCATCTAAAATTACAAACTGTCTGTCTAAATTGCTTTATGGAAGAAGAAGAAATCTTCTGCCAAAAAAAAAGAAAGAAAGAAAGAAAGAAAAAAAAGAGCGAGAGAGACAGAAAGAACTCGCATTTGTTAAGACTGGGTAACCAATATGCTGAATTTGGCAAACATATGTATCAAAACTCCTCTCAGTAGGAGGCATCAATTATGTCCTGGAATGATTGCTGCCCCCATTTTTGGGTTTGGACAGTGAAGATGGAAGGGGCACCACAAACATTTCCAGTTCCTCCCACAAAGCCTGCCAAAGTATCTTTAGATTCTGCATGTTGGTATCTATTTTGCACGTGTTGCTAACAATACAGGCAGCCAAGCTAGATCACATCCATACATATGGAGCTTTGTTAAATGCAGATGGTGTAGTTTAAGTTGTTCATAATTAGGAGCTATGTCACTGTAACTTGTATGCCTTTCATAACAGGATATAAAGCTCTCCATCTGCTTTGAAGCTTGCTAATGTAAATAACTTACTGGAACATTCATTTTGTTTGCTCCACTTCAATAATAGTAAGAAATTAGCATGGCTGCTTTGAAAGGATGTCTTCATAAAACACACAACACAACACTTTCCCAATGACATGGTCATCGTTAGTGAGCTACAGCTTTGCACTTGTCTCTCACCCATCCTGGTCCCAGCCTTTGTTTCAGTTCAGTTGCTCACTGAGGACAGAGCTCATCCTCAGGAGGAAAATTCCATCTATAATAGGGAGCACAGTCATAACAGCCCACTGTGAGAAGAGCTGAGGGCTACAGACATTTTTCAAAACTGCAGCAATCACTAAAAGAACAAGCTTCCTACTGTAAATTGGAAAAGGATCTGCTATCCTTTTTGGAGATGACATAATTCCCTTTGAGAGTGTGACTGCTTGACTGGATTGTGACCCTGTGTTGTATCTACACTCACATTTTGTTCCATTAACTTCACTGGAGGCAATTATTATACTAATTTAATTGCATATAGCATCCTGTTGTAGAACCAGCCACTTGTAAAATGACTAAAATGCTCAGACTATTTTTACACTGTTTAGGTGTTTTTCCACTTCCTTCCCCTGTGACTTCCTAAAAGTTTCACACTTTTTGTCAAACTGCTACAGCCACAATGCAGAAATTGAAATTTCAGGCATTTTACTATGTTATTCTTGTATATATTGCAATTAGGAAGAGCAGGACTAGGTGTGGTAGAGGCGAAACAGAGGACAGTTACTGCAAAACACCTTAGGAATCAATATAATCTGTTCTTCACATTGCCAGGATCAGCTATTGGTGAAGGCATTTACCTTATTTATAATTTCAGTTTCAACAAGAAGTAGTAAAGTTCTACAATACTTCAGTGCAGCCCCCATTATCTCCCTACCCACTTTTTTCTTTCAGATAAAGATGGGCTTTCAAACAGTGAAAGGTCCTGGAAAAAATCCACATTCCTATATTCTGTTTTTAGTTGTTGTTGATACAGTCTTGTGGACCATCCTATAAATTCTGCAGTTTTTATTTCCTAAGTCAGCACCACTGAATATGCTAAAATTCAGACCCTGATCTGGATATCAGATATCCTGAGGTGAGATCTTTCTGAGGGATCTTCTTCGTTCTTCCCTTAAATATCATCACCAGCTTCAGCAGAAAAAAATCTGCTTTTGTTTGCCAGAGAGATAAACTTTTGGCAGTAATTGGTAAATCAGTAATTGGTAGCAATCTGAATACTCAAACCAACTCAGTAAAATAATCATAATGCCATTGTTCTTCTCAAATTCTAAGGCCTTCAGAGCCAAGGCACTATTTTATACACTGAATATCAAAAACACACGGCAATTTTACATACATGAGGCATTTTGAGGTATTTTACATGAGGTATTTGGACTATTTCCTCATTTCCCTGTATGATTAGCTTAATGACCAATAGTTCCAGGTATCTCACCAGAGAACAGACCACAACTTGCTAGCAGAATCTGGTATGGGACCAGAACCACAGAGTATCATTTGAAATTAAGGCAGACTCAGTGTATGCCCAGGTATCCTTAATAAAATATCTGTAGAATGCTCAATTTTAGACATCCGTAACCTATAAAATATTTTCCAATGGTCACATCACTACAGAGATGTATAAGTGTGATGCTCTACAAGAATTAGTAATCCTACAGTTTTGCTTATTTGGTCCTTCTTCCTGTTCACAAATGATCATTTTTTTCCTCCACTTTGAAATCTGAGTATGCAAATATATTTCTGTATTTGAAAGGAAAATCAAGTGCACAGAGTTCTATATCAGACTTCTGCATGGAGCAATAAGTACAAGTGGACTATTTACATTCTTGTGGGGAAGTCATAAGGGAAAAAGTCTCCTAACTCTGATTGTTGTCATTTTCATCTCACACTAGAGGAATATGTAATTTACAATAGATCTCCATAAAGACAGCTACTTCTATATGTTTATACACAAAACACACAATAGAATATTGCATATATTTTTCAAAACTAGGGATTTAAATTGTTTTACAATGCCAATCTATTATCCCTGATTTTTTAGTCATTTCATAAATGTCTTGTTTCGCAGTGTAAGAAAAAATCTGGTACACCATCATGAATAAAGTGGTAAAGTTCTCATCCTATATGAGAGCATATTTAACATTCTTTCCTCCAAATTTAGCCCCTATCAATTGATTCAAAGCAAGGAATGTTCATAATGGAACAGAGAGAGTTAAGGTCTTCTCCTTAACCTGTTTTTCTGCTTCTCTTTACAGAAAAGTATTGTACTTGTTTCAGTTAAAAAAACCCTCATGCTCACTATGCTCACTTAACCTCAAAATAATATGATAATTCTTCATTTGTCAAGGTAACATAAATAAACACCTTTCAAAATGGCTACAATTCTCTGAAGTCAATACCAGTGAAAGAAGCTGGACATGCCCTGTTAGAAAGTACATGCATGAGTAACATTAGGTCACCTCAAGCACTGGCCCATTTATATTTATGGCTGCTTTCATTAGTTTTGATTGATGCAGTGTTTCCATGTACTTTTGGACTGTAACTTTTGAAGTTAATTACAGTAATCTGCTTTATGAACTTTTAATATCCAGTCATGTTAACAAATGGTTTGAAGTGTTCTAAAACTGAGGGAATTACATGTTGACTTTCTTGTATGAAACTGACTGGGCAGCAGGGAGAGACTATTCAAACAACTGAGGAGTTATAACAATAAATAAATAGATAATAACAATAAGTAAAAAAACATCCATCCTCTAGATGTAAAATAATGTAGGAGACAATTTTGCCCACTTGCACAAAAATTTTGTCAGATGCCTTCCTTTAGGTGTAGTAAATACTCCAATTAACAGCTCCCACAGGATGGAAAGAATGAGTTACATTCATTAGGAAGATGGTTAGATACTTTTTCCGCACTGAAAATAGACGAGCAAATAGCACCAGGGAGCAAATGGCAGTCATTTGCTTTCAAGGCTTTCCTTTTTATGCGAAAAATTCTGGTAAAGATTATCAAATTCCTAGCCTTCTGTCAGCAACACCTGATCTGGGGACAAAGCACACTCAGACCCAAACAAATGCACCCTGTTAGGGTTTAAAATTAGCAACATGGAAGAATCTAAACACTCTTCTAGGCCAACATCAATTCTTACGTGGGAGATGCAGTTTTTATTCCCTAAGTCAGCACCACTGAATATGCTAAAATTCAGATCTTAATCTGGATATCAGATATCCTGAAGGGGGGGATCTTTCTGGGAGATCTTTTTCATTCTGCCCTTAAATACCATCACCAGCTTCAGCAGAAAAAAATCTGCTTTTGTTTGCCAGAGAGATAAACTTTTGGCATTCCATCAGCAATTGGTAGCAATCTGACTCATAATTTTTTTCAGTAACTGTGTCTTTGTGAGTACTGTAACCAGGAATAAACCAAAACACCAGCATGGAATCAAACACCTCCATGATGTTGCTGAGTTCTGCCTTCCAGAAGGGGCACCATAGAGCTCTGTGGGCCCGGGGCTGAGTGAGACCCTGGTGGAACGCAGGGCTGGAGGTGTCCCCAGCTTGGCAGGGACTGTGGCAGGGTTATGGGAGCTGGAGATCAGCCCTTCTGAGGTCCTGCTGGAGCAGGGTCTGACGGCCCTAGGGCTTGAGAATGGCACTGAGTGGAGACCCAGGGAAGGGAACTGTGTTCTGCTAGTCCCTCGGGGCACTGCTGGTTGTTAATGCATCATATCAGGACCACGCTGAAATATACGCTCTCAGATATGGACAAGTATACTGATTATACTGACTCTTATTTTAAGTGTATCAAGCCTCTTCTAGATAAGATTAAATATTTCTTTCCTGCCTCTACCTTTTAAAATAAATACATATGTCCTTAAAAGAGTATAGTCTGGAATTCCTGATAGTCTGGATATATGTATAGTCTGGATATCCTGATCCTCAGGGGAATCTTTTACAACTTAGTTTCATTTTGAGTAATGCTGCTCTAGGAATTAATTTCTCGAGAACCTGATCTGTCATTTTAAGAGAACCTGTTAATAGCATGAAATGAATTGTGAGATTCCCTATGTTTCTGAAATGATGTGTTCTAAAAGAGGTCAGATCTTCAGATTTGACCAATGACAAGGTGGGCCCAAGGGAAAATGACTCTTCTGACATCATTAAAACAATATGGTCAAGACAGCACATTGACCCCATCCTGCCTCTTCTTCAGCTTTACTACATATATGGTGCAGTTCAGCTGATTTACTGCTCTGTGTCTTACCAACCTGACAGCCCCGCATGGGGAGGTACTTGTTTCTATATGTAAACCATCTCTATAAACTAGGCTACCCTGGCTCTGAAATGCAGTAAGTATTAAAAGCGCTTCCCAAGTGTTTTCTATTTTCTTACTACACCTTTGTCTTTTCCTTTAATTTATATTTACAAATTGATAACTCCATTTAGACATGAAATAAAATATGCTTCTATTGTACAGAACCTGAAAGAAAATCCCATTTCTTATTCTCTAAAGGAACAGATATTGAAACAAACTGAACTTGAATGACAATATTACTGACATAAATCCCCAAGTACTACAATCCAGTAAAACCAGTGGTTAAGAAATCACTTATATTGATCAAACCAGAATTGTCTACCTTTCAAATATTGCGTAATTCATAAAATAATCCAAGCTGCCCTGATTCCTCTCAATTCTAGGGTAATGAGATTGAATTCTGTGAGACACCCAGTACACAGCGGAGTTAATCTGTTTCATAAAAGCAGTCAGGGACTGAGGAGTAAAGGAGAAGAAAAATAAATATACTTAAAAAATTAAATTAAAATTAAATCTGTAATGTAGCTCAGGCGAAGCCAGAAGTTCTGAACTGAAATGGGGCTTCTAGACTGGTTCATAAGTAGGAGAGTACCTCGGAGAAGGTCCTAGGTGAGGCTGCCCACAGCCAGTCAAGGCCTGCTGGTGTCCTCAGGGCTTTGCCACTGGGTTTATAACGCCATAAGCTAGATCTTCAAGGATTCTTGAAGGTTCGAAGGCAGATTCCCCCAAACTAAGTACATCATGATCTAGAAATTTTCTTCCAGTTTCATCTGTGATTGTTTCTATCTCCTCAAATTCTTCAAACTTTCCCTTTTTTAATTCTTCTCATATCCAATACTTCTACTGAAAACCAAGGTAATGTGTTCATACTTTCATTTCAGGACATTTCAGGGCTGCATTTAGATTATCTTTCTTCTATTCATTCTGTTCATTACATGGTTACCTCACTAATTTCCTTATTTTTCTTTGTGTTTATTCTTATTTATTAACTGAAAGTATTGTTTTCCCAATTTAAAAGACTTTATGATGTCTAGCTCAGCTTTATTTTCAGGAATTCTATTTTACTTATGAACCACTAACCTTGATTAACATTAACATACCTGTACTTGCTGTTGCTTTTCCTTCATTTGTCAGCTTTATATTTATCCATTACCACTCTTCCAGAGGTGCAAAGACTCATAAAATACCTTTCCTCCTTTTTTTTCTGGAAAAAATAAAACAAAGTTTTGTACAGTTTTAATATATTAGTTGGAAAAAAAAACAACAACAAATAACCGCATATAAATGCCACAAAACCCCTCAACAACATGTACCTCCAAACTACCTCCATATAGATGAATTTACTCATAGTAAAATTAGCTGGCTTTTTTCTTTGCTTTTCAAACAGGAGCCTATAACACAGATTTTCCTATTTATCTTTCTATTAAAATTTATCTAGATTACTTGAAATGACTAGCCTTCTTATGAAATAAAAATTGTTTCTGAAGCCAAGTATAAAATAAGACTAATTAAGACTCAAATTTAGGGATTATTTGGTGAAGTTATCATATCCAGGATTACTAGATCCTCTCAGTTTGGAAATATTTGGACACTTCTGAAACAAACTGACACCTTCAGTAGCGACAATCCCTGCTTTACCTCTACCTCACAATAATGAGATTACAGTGACTCTTAAAATCTTAGCCAAAATTAAGCAGTTTCTTAAAAGACTTCAGTTTCAGCAGAGTATTTTGTTATCCACAAGGAAGCAACTTCAGCCCCCTTTTTCTTTTAATCTTTTACTTCTCCTTTTCTTTTAGAGTTTTCCTATCATTTTAGAATGTTGCAACCTGTCCAGCTCTTGTGATGCCAAATGCACTTTTGTTCATATAAATATAGAAGTACATACTGTACTAACAGATGTCCATCAGTCATGATTGACAGTGTTGCATTTCTGTTAGTAGATTATATGTGGCACTAGTAATTAAAGTTTTTCCATTTTTTTGCCCATACTCTTATTTAGGCTATAAACATTTCTCTGATGTGGCTTTCTTGCTTATTTGTATTTAACCTCAATGATTCAAAAGCTAACCACGCAATGCTTTTGGTTTCTAAAAAGTATGTAGAACCTTGAGACAAAAACTTTTCTCAGCTTGGAATGAAATGTTTCATTTGTGTACACTCAGTTAAATAACATCTGCTTAAGTCATACTGTAAATGGGGAAAATAATGAAATGCTACCTAAGAGACAAAGATACAATGTTATTTCTCTTGCTGGTGCTTTCAGAAAACCTTTTTCTCCCAAAACTATGAGTTAAAAAAACAGTATTTCCCTCATATGAAAGCTAGATTACTTGTTTTTCTTTTGCAACCTCAAAATGGAAAGGAAAAGTAAAGCAAAATTCCTTTGTTTGGGTATTGTTGTTGTCTATAACTCTGACATGGATTTTTGGTACTAAAAATTGCATTCCCACAGTACCTCACATTCATTCTAATAAATCCACAAAGCAGAGTTGAATCTACATTGGCATAAGCACTATAAAAAGTCTCAAGCAAAAAAAAAAAAAATTCTTTCTGAAGGGTTCTGTCTTGGCTACTGCTCATCAGACATCTTTAATCATTTAACATTTTTCTTCTTTCCGTGTCTTCTTGACCTGTATATTGTTACCTCAAGTAAAAGAATTCTGTCGTGTATGCTTTTCTACATTTGTCCTGACTTTCTAGCTTCCAGTGCCTGTTTTCACTAGGAGTTGGGTATAAGAAGGGTTTGGTATAAAAAAGCAAACCAAAACCCAACAAATGAGCCTAAATCAATCACATATTTAAATGATATATTCAGTAGCAAAAAATTACAACTTTCTGCATACCAGAAGACTGAATACAAATCTAGAAGGTTCGTTAACCCATTCATTTTGCAACTATTAAAATAGGACTTGACTTTTGTTACGTATTGTGACTCAGCTTTTGTACTTTTAATATCATTTTATAGAGATAACAAAAACAGGAAGAGTTTAAAGAACTTTTCAAACATCACAAGTTTTCAACTTTCTCTATTCATACTTCACTATTTTTTAATTCATCTGTTTATGATTCTTTTTAGTGTATTCTTTTTTGTCACTGTGTACAGAAAAGTTACAGTGAGTGCATTCACATGCTTTTAGAAAATATTCCCCAGCATGAACACAACCATGGTTGCAAAGAAGAATGTGCACCTGCAGAGACAGGATATTGTGATTAAACACAGAATGGAAAAAATGTATTAGGCATGGGAAGCTTAAACTAATTGCATCTGATATAGGGAGAGGGGAAGAGAAATAGATGACAGTAAGGAAGTCACTTTAGTGCAGTGTCATTTAATTGTTTAGCTGACATGCCAGGCAGCAAATGTGTTATGCTAAACTCAGTTTCACATTAGCTGTAACATAAGGCAAAGTTTTATCTTTACTTGTTTACTACCCTTTACTGTCATGCTGGCACAAGTATTTCTATAGCCATGCAGCTGACTTAATCAGGGAACTGATCCAGGTTAAATCAAACCTTTTTAATTGATAGGATGGAGAAAAAGGAGGAAAAAAAGAGAGAAAGGTGGCAAAAGGAAAAATGTGACCATTTCTTCTGACAACCACAATTTCAGCTTCAACCAGCTTATAGTGTTCAAGCAATTGATTCTTGAACACTGAAGGGAAAAATGACACCCAGTAATCCTAATTGCTGATATAAAAAGACAGATGATTTCTTCTGTCCCTGGAAAAAGTAAAGGTGTATTGGATGATGTGATTGTTCAACTGGCATAGGTCTATCAGTTCAGGAATGAAAAAGGGGACCAAGGACACTTTCTCACATTTGCTTTTATGAGAGAACCAGCTAGGCTGTATCTCCCTTACCTTTTCTATAAGATGAGATACAATTTCGAAAATTTCATTAAATGTCAACTCTTTTTCTCATGTTACAGCAAGAAATTGATTTGTTATCATCAGTCAAAAAAAATATATCACTGTGTATTGTTACATATTTCTCTTTTTTGTCTTCCTGATTTCTAAAACTATCCTTTTAATTTTTCCAGGATTTGAAAGTTGGTTGTTATTTGAGTTCTTCTCTTTTTTCCTTTTTCATGCTGCTCATCCCAATTTTTGTCCTTTCTTTTGTCAAAAGCATTTGAAGCTTTCCCTAGCTTTCATTAAACAAAGTTTCTGTCATTGTTTCAGTTCATGGATTACTATAGACAGCTTGATTCAGATCACATAAATAGTTACTAACCCTTTTGCCTGCTGTCTTTATTTCCCACCTTCTTGTTACTGTGTTAGCCATATTAACTTTCTCATCCTGCCCAACTCTTTAGTGAAGACTGGAGTACTTCTCGTAGTTATATAGCACTGTATATTATTTCTCTTCTTTGTAGTACAGACTAATGCATGTATGCATGAACACACACACAAAGAATGAAATTGTCTACAGAGAAAGACTGTGTTTCAAGCCCTCGCCTTGACCAGGTTATTAAAAGAATTCAACTTCCCAAAATAGGAACATATTATACTAGTCCATCAAACTACTTAACCTACAGTTAAAACATCAGGGCACAGTAAGAGCCAGCTGCTTCATCTGGGAAGGGAGCCCTTGCCAGCTGAGGCCCATCCTAGCACCCCAGTGAGGTGAGCTGGGCACCTTTTGTGAGAGCACTCAGGGTGGGTTGGTCAGAAGTGCTCACCATGTTTGTATTAAGCCAGGATATCAAGTCAGTAAGGCAAGTTTCTGCCACAGCATTATGTATGGCTGGAGGAAGGCAAATGCCAACACCAGAGCTGGCCTCAAGCACAGGTAGCCCAGCTTCTCAGGAAGTAGAAGGGACAGGAGAGATTTCTGGTATTTTTGAGTCCTGGCCAAAACCAAGAATGAGTTGGCTCCAACAGGAATTGGTCAGATATGACAAAGTTTTACAGATGTCAACACACACATGATAACTGGACAGGATTAGCTATTTCACAGCCTAGTGTTTAGAGGGTACAGAAACTTTACCACTATCATATTTTCAAATACCAGCTCCTATGAACTTGGTCAAAGCCCAGTTAAATTCTAATATAATTTCTTAACTATATTTAATTTTCTTTTATCAATCAAGGGCAAAATTCTATCCCAACCTTTACGTTAGGCACAAGATATGTCTATAATGACCTTTCTTCTTCTCATCACTTCACTCTCCAGAAGACATTTACTTGGACGAGATGAGAGACATATTTCTCTTCTTTCATTTTGGAAAACAAAAAACAAAAAACAAAAAACTTGGACTTGGACAATATTGTCCTTTCTCTAGGACAAACAGCTGCAACTGGAGCAGAGAAAGCCAACAGGGCTCCAGCTCATATGTACTGTATGAATAATTTAGTCTGGGATAACTTTGTATAGAAATTCAAGTACTGCCTGGACTATATCATCATTTTCACAATGGCTGTCAGAGAAGAATATGTATCCATACTTGAGGAAATAGTAAGGCTCTGCAGAAGAGAGGTTCTGACAGTAGAAGGCACATACTCCACTTGGATAATATGACAAACTCAACTCTTTCTCAGCTCGCTCTCAGCACATTGCATTGCAGCAAACTTTCAGGGAGTCTGCTCTGTCAGTGACTTATTTTCTTGAAAGTTTCCCATTTCCTTCCCTTTTATATGCACCTCAGGTGACATCCTTTATCTGTAACACATTCTTCTCTAATGTCAAACAATATTAAGCTTAACTAGATCGTACAGAGGATTCTCTTCCTGGATATTATTTTAATAGCAGTTCAATATTCATTAACATTATCTTATATGTCAGAGACCAAGTTATTTCATCAGGCAAATAAAGTTGGCTTGATTTAATCAAAGTGTATCTAATGGTTAGAAGAGACAGAGCTTTTGAAATAGATTTCCAAGACATGAGCTCCGTTCTTAGATACTCTGAATAAAGTTCAGCTTTCACGGTTCACAAAGCATGAGAGCTATCTGGCTGTTCGATGGAGAGCACTCACAGTCTCTGGTGGAAGGCTTCCAGGGAGGAACTTGCCAAGAAGTCTACAGAGGCAGTTGTCATCAAAGAATAGTCAGTCAGCTATCACCTTTGCTGAGTTTTTAAGAGTCTAGAGTCCTGGAGTTTGCTATCCTCCCACTGGGCTTCATCTATAGTAAGGAAACTTACAGAAAGAAAAGTCATGAAACACCCAAATATCAAACACACCTCCCCTCTTCCCTCCCACCATTTCAACTACACTCTTTCCTCCAGTATAATTCACTCTTAAAATAAAGAAAAACTCTCATCCCTCTCATGTTTTTGTTCTACTGCTTTGTATCTGAAAAATAGCAAGTTGTAGGTATTTTTTTTTTTCATGCTGAAAATGAGCTTCTGCTCTTGCAGCTGCCAGAGATGTTACAAGCAGCATTTTATTTTAAACAAAATCAATATGGCAGTATTAAAACATTTCTACCAGTAGAACAAACAGAATTAGGTTAAATGACAATCTCATTACTGCTGTAAGAACTTCAATAAATGGTAACCTTTCTTGCTAAAATATAAAACAGTGAAACCAAGACAAAACAAAAAAACAAATTGCCCAATTAAGAGCACTGCATCCTTAACACAACTGAAAGATCAATACCCCTTCAGATGCAATTGCCTCCTTCTGCCTGCATAAACAATTCATTATTCAAGATGTTATCTCATAGCAGGATTTTCAGGCACAATTAACTTATCATGGTTCTTCACTGTTAAAACGACAGTCCTCAATGAGGAGCCTGTTTACAAAAAGCACCCTTTGGGCCTAAATGAAATAATCTTATTCTTGCTTTACAAGAAAGAATCTTCACAAGTAATGTATTAAAACCCACATATCTTTATGTTAAATCACCATTTGAAATCAACATAGTGTTGTGAAACAGTGTTGATAATAACAAGCATGATAACCATGACAGTTATCCAGTTTTTCTTCTTACTTCTCCATGGTTTTCTAATATGCTGATGATTTTTATTATATTAAATGTTTAATCATATTTTTTAATTGCAAAAAAATTAATGCAATTTTGACAGCTGAATTCAAGAAGTAAAACACGAGGTGAAGCAGATTATCTGAAGAAAGATGTTAAATCTCTGTAAGCATCACAGATTGGACTTCACTTTGCAAGTCACTCTGGAAAATCTTGATTCAAAGATGTTTAAAGCCCACAGGGCTCTAGGACAGGGAAGCAGACTTCAAGACTCTCTCTGCATATTATCCATGTGAATGGTTCAATATCGGTGATTACATAAGCTCTCTCCACCATATATATCATAGAAGGTATTAATACCTGTTATACACTCTGTCAAGATTTCATTTCCAAATAATTTCATAAATCATAGGGACATAAAACTAGAGGCCAAGCCTGAGCTCAACACCCTTTTCCCTCCTAAACATCCTAATTGCCTAAGAATTTCATGCCACTTCTTGTAGTAACACACCTCTGATTTTCTGTATTAGCTGTTGTCAGATGGACATATCTATTTCTCATGAGGGAAAACCTGATCAAAGTTGGGCACATTTTTGAAAAGACTGGAGAAGTCAGTGGAAAATTGAACTGTGCCCTAGCCAAAACTTTCAGGAAACTCAAGGTGGATTCAGCAAGTCACATCAGTTAAAAAATATGGGTGGGAAATACTTAAATATGCTAAAATATTTCCTTTTACTTTGAGGAGGGGAAGCATATTAAAAGCATTTTGAAGTGTCCTTTCCCATTTGGAAACTGATCTTAATAGGAAAAACAGAACAAAAAAAGCAAATTTATTTTGGAGAAATGGAAAATTTTTGTCTAAACTGAAAATAGAATGATGTCTTTTGTTTATGTCATAAAGTTCTCTCTTTCCCTTGTCATCTCAAATAATTTGTTTCTACCTAAACTAATAGGTTTTCACTTATTTTTTCTTTTTAACCAACAACCCCCAAAAATCCAATCCTGTTGAGTTATACTTGTTATAGTACCAACTGGCCTCAAGACTTTTTTTGTGATTAGAAGGACTGTACCCAGTAATTGCTTTTATAAGCCAGCACAGTAACTTCTCTGGAGTAGTCAGATATTAACATGACTCACTGCTAGCATTCAGAATGAAAGTGGAGCTGGAGAATATATACCCTTTCAATTTTCCAAACCGGTACTCTCCATCAGTTGAATGACTTTTTTATTATTCTTAAATTGATTAATATATTTTTGCTGGTAGCATGCCATATTACTTTTTGCTATTATTAAAGTGTTTTTAAAGATTCAGTATTCAAAGAAATACAATAGTCTTTCTTAAACTGAAATTTAGCTGGAGTGGGTCTTGCAGAGAGGAAGCATATGGAAAGCTCACCGTTACACCAGGTAGTAGTGTGGCTGTTAGCTTTTTCTTCCACAGGGATACAATCATTTAGCAGAGACAGGATGAAAGCAAAGTTATGCTCTCCCTCCCTTGTTGTTGCAGTCACTGAACATGGACCACTGCTCATCAACAGGACTGATCAGTTTCTAGATGATATCCACCAAACACACAGCACAAGCAAGCACCTTTTCCAGCTTAATTGTGAATGTCATTTTCCTCTCTGCCACATCTGGTAAACGTTTAGGTGTGTTCCTCTTGCAATAGTTCATAACACTATGAACACCTGCAAATCAATGAGCATAACCTTTGCTTGCTCTGTTTTTAGCGTTACTGCTGGTGTAGTCGGATTTTACAGACAAACACAAAACTCTACACACGTTATGTTCCTTAAGACAGCTTTGCTTCATACGTTCTTCCATGTCAGATGCCATTCTATCAAACTGCCTCTCTGCTGCCATCTGTCACATGGCAACAACATGTAACAGAATATTGGCTGGAAGTTCAGGAAGTTTCAATCTCTACTGCCATACCACTAACCTCCAATGTTCTGGGCCAATGTAACAAAACAAGAAGCACTGCTTTGGAGAAGCCTTTGTATTTCGCTTTCATCATCACAAATCTTCAACCATGGCTGAGTAAGATCTCAGTCTTTTAATTGAGGGAAGACAAAAATATGTCTTCTTTTTATTTTCTAAAAAAGATACTCTTCCACTGACTGGTGCTGGCTGGCCATTTTATTCAGTAGCTGTAAAGCCAAAAGTTGTAATTTTTTTAAATGGCAATTCAAGAGATACCATGTGAAGAATTCAAGGAACAGATAGTGAAAAAGTGTAAGGAATTATCGGTTGATTGATTTTTTTTTTCCTTTTCAACATTATCCCTGATATATAAAGAATGATTACAATTTGAATTTATTTTATTTTTAACTCTCATTGCTTTTGTTTACATTATGTTTTGTGGGGATTCATTATTATCAGAAATGATATAGAAATTTGACACAGAGAATCTAATTCATTCTTAGAAACTGAAAGGCTCTGTGTTGATTCTCTATGTCCTAAACTCCAATCTGTGTTTGTGCACATGACCTTCAGTTCCTCAAACTGAGTTTTTCTTGCTGACGTGTAAATTCCAAAGGTTAATGCTAGAAACCAGATGTATTTAGGCCGTCTATCTGAAGACAAGGTCATCATCTGCATGTTTTTATTCTTATTTTGTTTTGAACTCTTTTTGAACAGACAGCATGGCATATATGTAGAACTATAACATCAAGGCTGACCACAGAAATAAAAAAGAGTCAGGCTTTCAACAGTATAAATTCAAAATAGTCCTAATTAGTACCTCCATTCCCCAAAACAAGAAGCATTGACTGAGGAATTAATTTCATATATAAATAAATAAATATAAATAAATATATATAAAACATATAAAAGACCAAGTTCTTCTCAGTCTTGAATATTAGAAAGTACGGGAAAATGGGAATAAAGAAAAACAACCTAAATTAGGTATTTCTTTTTTACAGAAACCAAGAAGTGAGAAAATGTGTTTACTACCTTAAGGTTTGCAGTTAGGTCAGAAGATGTAGGATACAAGAGTTCTCTAAGAAGGATAACCCTTTGACTCCACACATATTGGAGTATTTGTCTCTACCAGTTAAGTTAAATCTACACATGCTCTAGGCATCTATGGTAGGTGAATCTTATTATAGAAATCACAGCATTCTCAAAATCTGTTTCAGTGTTCAATTCTGTTATCATATTTTTCAGTCTGCTTAATATTATTTAGTTCTGGGTTCACTAGCTGATGGATTTACAACTGTATTCATGTGCTCTTTAATGTACTTAGAGTCCACAAACACAAATACAATTAAATGGAAATGAAATTTGGCTTTACATTTGTCTTGTTGCTTGCATTCCAACCTGACAAGAACCTGAGGCTACATTTCCTCACATAAACAAATCTGTTCCATTAAGTCCAATACAATCGTAGATAGCAATATCATTTCTGAATGTTGCTACTATGTGGATATTTATGTTGGTAATTGTCTTGCAGCATTCTCTTTAGTTAAACTGAAATGCTGCCACACATACATTAATATTCTAATGAGTGCATCCCTGTTCTGCCTTCTTTGCACACATAAACTTCCAGCGCAGTAAAAAAGAAATCTGAAACATTAAGTACAGATAATCTGTATTAAGTCTGATTTGGACTAGCAGTTCTCTTGCACAGTCTCAGGATCTGTCTGTCTGTCTGGTTGTTGCCAGTTCCTATTCCTACGGGCAATTACAGGTCTGTTGCCATAGATCTGTGTAAATTGTTCCCCTGAAATACAATTACACCACCGATAAAGAAACTTGAGGCCAAGGTACGTTAAATGCTTCAAAACAAGTAAAGAAAGTCTCACGTGTAGAGAAAAAAAGGTATGCCATTAATACAGGATGGAATGGCCTGATGCCATCAACAAAGCACATGGCCCATACTGAATCATTCATTTACAGCTATAAAGCTAATGAAAAGAAGGGCTATTCTATTAATATGAATTGGAGATGAAGTCTGAAGAACTGTGTATCCTTGCCAATTTAAATTGTTACTGTAGAGACATGAATAAAAGAATTCATAGACCTCGTCCCAACACAGGGGTACTAAATCATCCTAAAATCAATATCAGTGTTTTGGTTCAGTCATTTCTATTGGAATTGAAGAAGGTTGGCATTTGTCTGCCAAGTCTGCGGCAGGCTAAGAGGTAGAGCTTAAATAAAGTGGAACGGAAACTACTCCAGCTGCCCCCGTATACATTTTTAAATCCTGACAAGAGTCAGTCCGGGAATGTGAGGATTATGCCAGGCTGAACAAATGAAAAAGAATGCTGCTTCTGGAGCATATGTTTCTTCTCAGTCTAGAGGTGGTCTCCAAGTGGGCCTGAATTTCTTTGTGCTTTATGTTTGGCATCAGTGAGCAGACTGCTAAGGTATTTTTGACAGACAAAAAGAAAGCAATTGGGCAACATGCCTCCCACACAACATGACACTCATACTAGCCACTCTGCTAGCAAATTTTCAGACCTGCTTTACATTTATTATATGGATGATTTCACAAGCAGTATTTTTCATTTAAATTTCTACAAGCACCAAAATAATTCTGGGTATTTCAGAAGGAAAAAAAAGAATAGTGCAAGCACAATGATGTTACTAGTGGGAATATTATTAAAAAAAAAAAAAAAAAAAAAAAAGGAAAATATCGTCAGTCTGCACACAGTCTTCCATTCAGCTGAAATGCAAAAAAAATCAGCTTTCATAAATAACATAATAGCTAGTTTCAAAGAGAAAAAAAAACAAGCATACAAACAACACTCCCTGTATGATTCAAGTCACAAGTATCTGACACCATTTGATATTGTCTCTCTATTCTACATTAATCTGTATATTTATTACACAGATTAGCAAAACATTAGACTTCCATGGATTTAGTTTAAACCAGTTGAAAACTGAAAATTAATACAGAAATTATGATCAAAGTCAGAGTCAGATCAACTTCTTATGCAGAGCAGCTTACCAACACAGGGTATCTATCCTGTGTCCTGACCCTTTTACTGGAGTTATATTATGCTATTTAAGAGCTAAAATCTAGAGTCTTGTTGTCCAACGTATTCTGAACTTTTAAATCCAATAATTTGCCACAATCACTGACTCTTAAATAGGTATCTGAAAGCACAGAGGCCCTCTGAAATATTCAGCTCAGTGAAATTGAACAAGAAAGTACAAACTAGCATTCTCAACTTGGAGGTTAGTAGGTAAGCAAAAAGAAAATAGTGTCTGAAGATTCTTAGCCAACTCTGATGAGAAGTTCAAAAGGTTTACTTCTAACATACCTTCCTGCACTCCACCCAAAGGTTACAAGTCATTTCTCTTGTGGTCTTGCTCTACATCTTTCCTTCAAGATTTCAGAAAAGCTATATGTCTTCAAGCAAGTTGCATAGGGAGTTAAAAAAAGTATATTCCATCAGAGAATTTTAGCATGTGTAATGAAGATTGTTAATCCTTCATACACATAAAGGCACAAAACAGTCATGCAAATCTCTCTTCACCCTTAGGTCAAGCACCCAAAAGGTTTCTCAAAGGATTCCTTAATGCTTGGAGTCCAGTCCCAGCCCCAAGAAGGAAAACTACAGGCTCCCAAAGTGCAACAGCAGCTATGTAGTTAAAACCCTATTTCTAAGTTCATAGTACAGACAAGCAGGAGTACTGAAGCTGACAGGCTTAAACTGATATAGAAGTCAATATGATGAGGTATAGGTATCCCCAAGCTTTTTTGCTGATGTATGTAATTTTTGGACTCATTTTTGGTTGAAGACACCCAGAATGTGGTAGGTTGGGGAACTGCTGGAGTTACCTTGTAGAACAGGTTGGAAAAAATACCAATATGAGTGAAAATAATTATATCTAAAGGTTACCACAGAATTCACTGATGCAAGTATAAATGCAAATTTAGAACCAATAAAAGCTGTGAACTGATGTCAGGCTGCCAGTTAAGGCTGTGCCTGCAATGCTTGTGAAGATCTTAAAGAGAACTATGGTGGGCTGGCAGCTGGGACAATCCTCTCATTGGCCCAGAATCTCTGAAGGAAATGGGAAATTTATGAAGTTTTCCTACTATGTCTCCTAGTCATCCGTCCTCATGATAGCTTTGATTTTACATGTCCTGCAGAAATACCAAACTTGAAGCAAGGGTTTTGAGAGCTGCAGAATTTGCCACACACTTTGAAAAAAAAGTCAGTTGATAAAAGACTCAACATGAGTTGGCAATGGGTGCTTGGAGCCCAGGAGGCCAATTGTATCTTGAGTTGCATCAAGAGAAGCATGACTAGCAGGTCCAACGAGGTGGTTCTGACCCTCAGCTCTGTTCTCATGAAACCCCAGCTGGATTATTGCATCCAGTTCTGGGTCTCCCAACACAAGAAGGACATGGATCTGTTGGAGTGGGTCCAGAGGAGGACACAAGGAAGATCAGAGAGCTGGAGCACCTCTCCTATGAGGACAGGTTGAGAAAGCTGGGGCTCTTCAGCCTAGGGAAGAGAAGGCTCCAAGGAGACTTTATAGACGACTTACAGAAGCTGAAGAAGGCCTACAGGAAAGCTGGGGAGGGACTTTTTATAAGGGAAAGTAGTAACTGCATGAGGGGAAATGGCTATAAACTTGAAGACGGTAGATTTAGACTAGATGTTAGGAAGAAATTCTTTACTGTGAGGGTGGTGAAACATTGAAACAAGTTGCCCAGCCAGGTTGCGGATGTCCCCTCCCTGGAAACATTCAGAGTAAAGCTGGTTGTAGTTTTGAGAAATTTGGTCTCATGGGAGGTGCCTCTGCCTTTAATAGGGGGTTTGGAACAAGATATTTTTAAGGGTCCCTTTCAACTCTAACTATTCTATGATTCTATGATTCTCCCTCATTGCTTTTTCTTTTCTCACCAAATGCTTACCTTCATATCTAAATTTACCATGTGATAACAATTTTGTCTTTTTACACAAATTTCATTATGCTACACTCAGTAAAAAAAAAAAAAACCTTCAAAATGTTAGTCACATTTATATTCCATGTACACATTGAGTTTTGGAACAATCCCTCAGTTACGAAAGCACAGTAAAATATATCTGTGACACTTGGTCAGTTATCAGTTCTGTCTTTTTGATCGTAATCGGACTTGCTCTGTATTCCAGCCTGATATCTACACTGCAGTCAAGAATGCTGCATATGAACACAGCCATAGTATACACTTCATCTTCAATGGGTTTCATATTTCAGCTGTGGCACTTTTTAATGCTGTTCATATTCAGGCTAATGGCCATAGCAAAAGGGTTGTTTGCCCTTATGAATAATGATATTTCAAACAGTAATTTGAGTTGAGAGTTTTCCATCATTTGCACTCATAGTCACAGAAAGGTCTTTCAGAGAATTCTGTGTTTTTTTAGTTTCTTTTACTGGGAGTTTATTGATTCCTAAAGATAACATGACTTGACAGATCGGAAAAGGTTAGCTAGTAAAAGAAACATGCATCATTTAAAATGCCTCTGTGCATCCGGGAGTTCAACAAGATCTTTTAGTGTTACTTAGGAGTTACAAGAAACAACTGCTTTTAGCATGATTTTTAATCCAGATCTTATTCTTGCGAAGCCAATTCTTGAGTACTAATTTGGCTATCTTTCTTATGAAGAGCTGGAAGGTAACTTGGACATGAAATAAGAGCATACATATCTGTTCAAAGTTAAGTAAAATACCAAATTTCGTTCAACAGCAGCAGAATGGGAAGATAGTCTAGAGTACTCAGAATGGATTTTTTTCAGTGCTTGAAATGAGGGGGAAAGGAATACAAAATCCCTCCTATCTTCCCTATTTCTTCCACTGAAGAAGAGAAGAATCATGCCTGGCTCCACTGGCAGTGATTATTCCTTCCCCGGGTGTCATTAACAGGTCACAAACATCCCCATGTCCCTAGGGTGTTTCTTTCCTTGCCCCTGGTACAGTCCAGCTCTGTGTTACCTCCAGCTCACTGGGTCTTCCTAGAAGCTCATGCTAGGAAGAGCTGGTAGGATTTTAGCAATGCAGAAAAAGAGGTAAAGCCACACTGAAGAGCCCTGGATGTATGTGGCCGTGTCACAGAACCTGAAAGACTGGACACTCAGAGACAAACAGAAGACAATGGGGATAACTCGGGAGTCAGGGGCAGCTTGCTGCCTTTTGGTGGGGATTCTGCAGAAGGTGGCAGCTGGGTTCTCTGGGCAACTACAGAGAGATTTTTGCTTTTCCTTCTGTAACCCAGCAGCGAGGTGCTGCAAAGTGCCCTCTCTCTGCACTGAGTTTTCCTTTTCTTACTTGCCTCCAAGTAAGAAATTAGTAATTTCATTAGTAATAATGAAAAGAATAACTCACTTTACAGAGCTGTTCATTCCAAAACATAGCACTTAGGTGTAAAGAAAACAAAGTATTGTGACTGCCAACTGTCTCAGGACACAAAGAAGAGCATTTCTTTTTCTCGAACAGTTTTTGATTGAGCTTTAAGGAAATCATAAATGAGTGCATGAGCAAAATAATTCAGTTTATCAGAAAATTTTCACAGAAAATTTTTTAGCTTATAGAATCACAGAATCATTCTCTTACAGAATCATTTAAATTGGAAGGCACCATTAAAGGTCATCTAGTCCAATTGCCCTGCAATGAACAGGGACACGTACAGCTCAGATCCCCTACCTTGAATATCCCCAGGGATGAGGTATTCACACACCTCAAGGAAATCTGTTCCGTTGTCTCATCACCATTCTCATCCTAAAAAACAAACCAAAAAACCCACCTTCTTCCTTATATCCAATCTAAATATCCCCTCTTTTTAGTTTGAAACCATTTCCCCTTGTCCAATCACAACAGACCCTTTTAAAGAATCTGTAAGAATCTGTCCCCTTCTTTCTTATAGCCCCCTTTTCCACCCACCCTGAGCTCCCTCCCTTTAGATACTGAAAGTCTGCCCTCTTGGGCAGACTACCTACCTTCTCTTGGATCACTTTTGTGTCCCTCCTTTGGACAAGTTCCAACAGGTCCATGTCTCTCCTGTATCACGGAATCACAGAATCATTTTCTCATAGAATCATTTAAATTGGAAGGGACCATTAAAGGTCATCTAGTCCAATTGCCCTGCAATGAACAGGGACACAACAGCTTGGTTTTTAGCATGTTTTTTTTTAGCAACCATGCCATTGACTGCGTTAAGAGATCTTTATTAATACCTTGGCCTTCTGTGAGGTGGAGGGGCTGGTATTTTCTCTCCTATTGGAGGACAAATCCATTAAAGTAAGTGAAAAGAGCATAGAAAAGGTAAAAATCTTTTCGTACAGTCTTTAGTCAAAGTTGAATTATGTCAATGACTAGCAAGTATTCTACATGTTCAGGGAAGCAGTACATTTAAATCACAGGTATACAAGGAAAATTCTGAATATTCTTCTTGTGACTGATCCCCCACTATCATATCAGACTCATTTACTACACACATGCTCTCTCCCTCTCCTTCTCCTCAGTACTCTTTCTGCAAGCCCCTGCAATCATCTAGTGTGATATTCAAACAGTACACGTATGTCTAAAATTGGCTTTCTCAGCTATGATGTAGTCATTTTCTACCAGAAATGGTGCCTTTATGAATTCAACTTACAAACCTAAGATGCTAATTTAGAAAATTGTACAAAGCATACAATATATAGACAAAAAGCCATAAATGTTCTCTTTTCAAATATTAAAACATTCAGTACTTTACTAATGAGCTCACTTACATTATCTGTCAACCTATAGCAACCTTTGCAATGCTATAATACCAGAGATAATTAGTGCAGGCTTGTTAATTTGATTTTGGTTAACTTTATGGCCTTTTTATTTTATTCTTTATTTTACGATCCCTATGGGAGCTTGTAGCTTGCAAGTTGGCCAAGCAAAAAACACACGTATTCTGGGCTAAACAATGGCATTGTTTAATTAAGAGGTGTCATGCTATTTATTGTAGGCTATATGCTGTACCTTTGATGAGGGGCCATAAAAGCAGAAGGTTCATCAGATTCAATTTCTCCACTATAATTTCCTACTAGAGAAAATGTGACACAAGACAGAATCCAATTTCCCATTTCTATTTAGCATTTATATTGACAGAATTAATGATTTTATCATCATCTTCAGCCTGCTGCTAAATGGAAGACATCTATTGCCTGGTGAGATTGTAATTCTTCCTCTAAACTGTGTGAGTGTGTGTGTATCATAGAGTCATACAATCATTAAGTGCAACTTAATGGTTCTTGAACCCTTCTTCAGGATGTGTGTTTGCATGGCCTATGACAGTTTGGACAACACAGATGGTGAAAGCTGGGCTGCATGGTCTCTCTGACTTCTTGGGTTTTAAGAGTCAAGACAGGAAAAGATACCCTAAAGAAAGATATAGCCATAATATGTGAGATCCATAGGGTCTAGTACTCCTTCCTTATTCCTATAGTGATATATATACACATATGTATATTTCTACACACACACACACACACACAGATTCTATTACTTATTTTTTGGTGTGGAAACTGTACCTTTTCTATTAAATCCATGCTCGGAGAGGAAGGGTGAGTGATGGGAGAGGTAGTTAAGAGGGATAATAATACTGATCTTAGACAATGTTTCTAAGCAGGCAACGAAGATGAAAGAGTCCTTTGTATGTTTGCCATGCCAAAAGATTCAGGAAGGCCTAGGCTAATGATCTCATGGCATATTGACGGAACTAATTTTCTTTCTGAAGTTCTCCCACGAGAGTGCTCTACAATACATATGCTGTACATTTGTCAAAGTTGCCATGAAAGAAATTTCAATTTCCTTCTCTGAAAATAATTGACCAAAGGATTACAAAGTTCAAAAGACTAGGGGGAAATGAATAAATATTATATAAAGATATAACGTATTGTAATCATACTGTATATACTATTTTAATAGAAATCTAGAGAGCCCTGTTACAATTCTTGAACCTGTTAATGGGGCCAGAGAGAACTATTTTGTATATGCTGAAATAGTGCCGATTCCTTCTCTGCTAATCTAACTTTATAATTTTGTTAGATGTGACTAGCTTCAATTTACTACTAAAATAATATGAAGTGGATGATATTTTAAATCCCTTTGCATGAATATTTTATACTCTGGATAGCTTCTTATAGAATCTTTTCTAATTAAGAGTCAAGAGCACTTTGTTTTAGGGAATGTCTACTCACTCACCTGACGCAGAGCAAGGCACATGCAAGTTGAAAAACTCATGCTTTACAGGGCATGTTGCACTTCAGTCCTCTTTTGATAACCTGACGCAGTGGTACTAGACTGCTTAACTAATTAGTACAAATGAAGGTTTATCTGTGTCTATGTATGTTTGTATTTATGCACATAAAAATCACCAAGCTGTCAGAACTTCTATGTATCATCTGAAAGAAGCTCATTATGACTGGGTAACTGATGTGACACACAATTGACATCTACATTTAAAAGAATAGGAAGCAGCAAGTTTGGGCTTGTTTTTTTTTTTTTTTTTTTTTTTTTTTTTCTCCAATGTAGGGAAGTCATTCAGAAGCGTTCATGCCATACATGCAGGTTTTCCATACTAAAGATTGCAATAAGTTAGTAGTCTCCAGAGACCCAAGTAAACTACATTCATATGGGTATATGGGTTTGTGATGCATGGACATAGAATCACACAGAATCTCAGGATGGCCAGGGTTGGAAGGGACATCACAGATCGTCAAGTTCCAACCCACTGCCACATGCAGGGCCACCAACCTCCCCATTTAATACTAGACCAGGCTGCCCAGGGCCCCATCCAACCTGGCCTTGAACACGTCCAGGAATGGGGCATCCACAACCTCTCTGGGCAGCCTGTTCCAGCACCTCACCACTCTCTCTGTAAAGAACTTAATCATTGACGTATGACTACAAAGACTAAAATAGCACATATATTCTCAGTAGAGCTTGCTCCTGACTATAGACTTGAGGTGCCATTTGACCTCAGTTTGGGCACTTAGGTGCTCTTTCTGCTCTACCCAAGTATACTAACAAGACTGAAAGAGCTGCCTATCAAAGCCACCCTGGTGTTTCAGGCCCCTCATTTCTTTATCCCAGGCCAAACCAGACATCTGAACATGAACAGGAAGACCAAGAATGAGAGAGAAATGCCCAGCTGCAACTGCCAGCCATTGACTTGTGTCTAGGTGAACACAGCTATAGCCCTCTGAGAACACAAGTGAGGCAATTTCATATCATTATTATATTTTTCCCATAGGGGAGAGGTACTATAGGGACACAAAGTCTGGAGGAAGTGGCAATCTGACCTGAAATTATTTTATTTCTCAGTGAACATCTGCAGAGGGAAATAGCAAACTATTCTAATGCTTCTAATGCTATTCTAAGTATTATAATGCTTCTGTGTTTTCAAATTAGCCTACTGCAGGAGGGTTTTCCTTAATCTCCTGTATATAACTTCACTGTAAATAAACAATGAAGTACAGTATTTTTTGCATTTTCATCTCTTGTTTTAAAGATCTTTTTCAAACCCCAACTCTGTCTTGGGAAAGCTACAAGGAGTAAATCCCTTTTAATACGGGACAGCACCCTATTTCTGTAGAGTTATAGGATACAGATGTGTTCTGACTGAAAACGCTTAATTGGTGGTAAGCATTTTAACTTAAGTATTTGGCATTAAAAAAATAGCCTGTGTTAAACATATTCTTATGGGAAGTAGTTACAGGGAAATATTTCTTTATACAAGACTACATTTTATGTACATTTAAAAAAATTCATATTATATGTCATTCATCTGGCAACCATATACACTGACAACAGGTTAAAGGAATCAGAGAGGTATCATTAGTTTTACCACACACTGCCAAAGAACTCATTCACTAGAGCAAAGTTTACAGGTTTTTGGTTGGTTCATTTCTTGCCTTATATATATATGCATATACATTGATTTTTGTTTTTTAATAAGAGGAAGTATAACCAACTTGAATTCCTTTGAAATACAAGACTACTTTTCTTTGGTTTTAGAAGCTATGCTCAATTTTCTGCTGTCATTCTGTGCACTCTGGCATCATTCAGTTGGCACAAAAAAGGTAAAATGCCACTAGTGATTTTTCTTCTTTCTTGTTTACAATTAAAAAGATGTTATCAACATTAGCATTTATAATGAACGAATCAAATCAGAATGTGACATCCAAGAAATCTCTATGTAACTTACCCAGAAGAGGCTGAACATGTCCATCCAAACTTCATGTGCTTACATAACAACCAACTAGCACTTTCTGTACACAATGAAGTACACAGAGCCTGTCCAGCTACTGCCAGCACATGTGGTTCAGCACTTCAGACAAAATTTGTACGTCACTCCAAAGGCAAGGCAGACATGAAACAGGATAAACATAAAGTCCTGACCTTACATGGTATGCAGTTATGTTAGTGATACTGTTGAGTGTTTCCTGAGTATGAAATTGATCAATAAATTTTCTATCCACGTACTACTAGCTGAAATGAGAGGAGAAGAATTACCTTGCCTTTAAGATGGGGATATATGATTCACTTCAAAATGCAAGTGTGGACATTTTCTTCTCAGGAACAGCCCAGTTCCACTGAGTTTTGTAATGGTGGTCTCACATCAGGCTCCTCCCAAATTTCAGTTTCTGGCAGGTTTTGAAAAATTACTACAAAATTGAAAACAGAATTAGCATCTGCAGCTAATTTTCTTTTTTGAAATCCTCTTAGTCATTTATATCAGTGAAACAAACAGCATACTTAAATACAATTGAAGGAAATGAATGTCATTAAAGTTATAAAGGGAAGTTTATAGAAAAAAATAATACATTTTTATATGGTAAAGGAAATAAGAATATGCAAAAACAGTAGAAATAAAATCACATTATTTTTACAATGTAAACTACTAAAATTTCATATTGTACAAATTATAGAGGAATTCTATTTCTGCATAAGCTGTGTTTTATGTGTTACTGTAAGATCCACATCCTTTGAGGACATGCAGAATTCAGAAAGAAAGTAAGAGGGGTAGCACTACTGAATTCTGCTGTCTGTGAAGTCATCTGTGAAAGACAAAGATGCAGTGTTTTTTTTGCCTATCCAATAAATCATGGAACAGTAACGTGATCGCTTTACCCATTTACTGTTGAAATTAACCATATGAAAGAAACTTTCAGAGATGTTGTAACTGTGTACATTCCAGGGATCTGAATATAGTCTCAACTGTACTGTAAAAAGGGACATGCAGATACATTCACGGCATCACCTTCCCTTTCCTCTAAAAAGCTGCTAGGAAAAAAAGAATAAAAAACAACAGTGGAAGCTGTGTCTGGGTTACAGGCTGAGAACAGAAAATGCCTGCCTCTGTAAAGATGTTCTGTTTTATTTATAGGGTTTCCAATGCTCTAATTTGAAATGCAGAACCCAGGATAGCTCACAGACCTACAGTTCCTCTGGCCACAAAAGAGGCTCCCACCAGGACAGAGCTTACAGAATTGTCCCTGGTGCCAGCTCCTGCTGGGGATTCTCCAGCTCTGCTGTTGTTGAGGAAAACCAAAAAATGTTAACATGAATTTCTTTAATCAAGACAAGAACTAAAATCAAACTCCCATTTAAAAACCATTGACTGCTAATGTTGATTTATGAGCTTTGAAGGACTTAATTCATAGTGCTATATATAAAGCAACCTGCCTGACTTTTTTTCCCATTCATTCTTCTCCTGCGACAGCTTCCACCTTAAAAAGTGATAAAAAGTTCCTGTCTAGGAACCAGGAAAATGGAGTTTCTATCAGGAATGCTATGTATCAGTGAATGAGAACAGGGTTTGTGACAGTTACTGCAAAGAGGTAAGCCTTTTGCCACATGATTACGTAGTGTCAATGGAAGAAATTGTTTCTGAACCCCTTGCCGTACAAAAAAATATGATATGCAATTTTTTCTGTGAACTAAAAAATGGATCACATTAGTTCATGTTTAAAAACCAACATGCAGCATAAACAAACAAAAATTAAAAACAAAACAAAAACAAAAACCCATGCAAAATCAAACCTGGAGCTATCAAGACAATTTTGCCAAGGTGTTAAAGTGCATTACTAAATTGGCATCTTCAATTATTTCTTCTAGAGAAATATTAAAACACAGTAGGAAATTGTTAGAAATTTGGTAGATCTTTTCCGTTAGCAGTACTGAATAGCTACAAAACCTGAGATACATTCAGCACTTCCACCTTCTTTTGGGAGCCAAAGGAAGCAAAGAGGCCCTATAAAAATGGAAGGTGCCATGAGGTTCAACTGTGTCTGCTTTGCTGGATAGTCTTGATAAAACACTTCGAATAGCTATGATGTTTATATGGATTTGTTTCTATTATATGATTAACAGAGATTAGAAAAGTAAGCACAAGGGAGGAAGGAAAAGAAGGGAGAAGGACACTGAAAGGACAAGAGAGAAAGGATTATTACCATATGCAAATAAAATTCATAGAAATTTGGAGCTTTTCAGAAATCTGTTTGGAAAATGGCACATTTTTAATACTAGAAGAAAAGGATTTGATTAATTACTCAAGGAATTTTAACCACTGACTATTGATTCATCCCCTCTAAAGGCCTCTCTAACAGTAGATGGGTATTATATAAGAGCTGTGCATAACAGTGATAACTGTGTTACACACTACGTCAGTTAGACCTCTCACAACAGGATGCATAGCAAGAGGCACCAATTCATGAAGAGAATGGCAACCAGTACATTTTGCTTCTCCTCCTGCTCCATAATCAAACTACAATTTCCTATAATGTTTTCATTATCAGAAATTGATCAATTAATTCTTTCAACTTTTTAAACAAAGCACGAATTCTTTCCTCAAGTATTCACTTGTTGAGGTGTACTGATTAGTTCACATTATTTGGATAAGTAAACAACAGTGGTTTTGCTCTCTATCAGGCTGATACTTACAGACTGTTGCCTCAAATTCTTGTTTATAAGACCAGAAATATGGATCATGAATACTCCAGCATACATATTTGACATTTGCTTTGCACAGATATTTCTAACAAGTTTGATTTTTGAAATGGCACAGTTTTGTTGGATCTCTGGGAAAAATCAAAGCCACTATGGTGAGCTTACAACATTTGACATGTTACCCTCTGAAGTCAAAATGACAAATGAAAACTTTTACTTTACAAAAATTATTTTCTTTTTTCCCTTTGCTTCAACACAGAACTTAAGAAACCTCTGAAACACCCCTGTGAGATTTAGAGACTCTGGAGAAAGGGAAAAGTAGTCCAGTACTTTATTTTAAATTTCATCTTCCAGGTTACTTTTATACTCCCATCAATCTAGCCAGCCCAGCAATGGGATGTCAACAAGCAACCTCGGTGCCTGAGGAGCACAATGTGAATTCTCACAATGTCACCTGGTAAAGAGAACTAGAAAAATGAAATTATTTTCATAACCTCATATTTTTCTTTTATTGCTCACAATTTTAATCTTTTACTTCACTGAAATGGTATTCAGGAAAGAGAAGAGGGTAAAATACAGCTATTAACGAGGTAATAGAAGAAATTACTTAAAAATAGTTCTATTGAAATTGATTTTCAAAATTTATAGTTCTGGCTTCTCTTTTCACTTGGGCTGAAGCCTTTACTAGCCATGTTTTCAAACTCAGTTCGAACACAGCCTAAGGATTAGCACTTTACCAACCTCCAGTCAATTAAAAAAACAAAAACAAAAACAACCAACCCTCCAAAATAGATCAAGTAATAACACAGCTCTAGAATCCAGAGCATTACCAATTTTCAAACCTGACGGCTGTAAAGCAGAGTGGTCAAAAGTGATAGGATTCAAGTAAAGCAGTAGACAAAAGTATTTATCAAGTGGTGGACAGTAAAATGCAAAGTGAAGGAGTAAAGCATTCTTTCTTCTACAGTCTTGCAAAGTCCAGAATTGCCCCTAATAAAAGTACTCTATCTTTCTTCCTAGTTTCTATTTCTGCCCTATTCTAGGGCAGCCTGCTTTTCGATGACATGATTCTGCAGATCTCTGGCTGAATGGAGCAATCTGAGTCCGATTAACACTGCCCCAATTTTCCAAGTTAGTTTTAATTCTAGTCCTCTTCCCTGTCCTGGTCTAAGCTGATCTTTCCATCTGAGTTTCAAAAAAGTTGCAACAGGCACCTGTGAAGATGAAACTAAACTTTCCCAAAATAATCTTGTCAATGGTACACTGTAGTGACAGAGTGGGAGAGTCAATATTTTTTCCAGGTTGCCAAAAACATGTAAATTACTGTTCACACTATACAAGAATGCTTCACTGGGCTGAATAAGACCTCACATACAAAATGCCCAAATTAGCCATAAGTGCTCCCAGCAAGTGCAAACAAACTTCATTGTTTGGTTAAGGACAGGCATCAACTCACTTCCCATGTTCTTTCTTTGCCACAGGTTTCTGGATGTCTATGTGAAAGCCACTTCACCTCCTCCCTGCTTATCTTCTTTTTTAGTAGGAAGATAGTAGTACATGAGCTTGCACTGAAAGTGCTTTGAGATTTTTAGATGGAAAATACCGTGTGAGTCAAATATTGGTGCTGCTCTCTGTGCTCAAGCCTGAGAATTTAGTATCCCGCTTCTATACAGTGAAAAAACAGGCATTACCAATATCAAGGCAGCAGATTGGATCCTGCTGTCCTTATGAATAAAATAGAAAATTCTCATCCTAAAATGCTAACAAGTGGGAATTGTCAATTCCTGATGACTCTGGCAGGCACTGAAGCACAGCCTCATTTCTGAACATAAACCTCAGTTGGCTTCAACAGAACTTTAACACACAGTTAAGTGCATAGAAAAATTGAGCCTTGTCTTATCAGTAGAACAGGAAGTGTCAAAATGTCCTAAAAATGATTAAAATCACAGGATTATTTTTCAGCCAGAAACCAGCAAAATAGAGGATTTTCCCATAAGAAAGCCTCCTGCAGAAATGTTGCCCTTCTTTTTATAGAATAATGACCTTCCATATACACTCATACACCAGGATGCCTCTCAAATATAGCTTGTGGCATTGTCCAGTATTTACAAATTTCAAAATGTGAGGCAAATACACAGAGTGATAAATTAAGGAAGTTCTCTTCTGTGCCGTATGATTTGTCATCATCATACTAGCACTGAAGAAATACTTCGGAGAAATCTATTTGGCTGGATTCATGATGATAAAAACCCTTTGAGTTACCTGACAAAGCCCATTTAAAAGTTCTCAGTTTCTGTTATTAATTGCTACTTTCTACCTTTCTAAATCTCTAAGTGCCATACCACATATGTTTTTTCATAGTACACAAAGAAATTGAAAAATATTTTTTTAGTTCAATATTTTTACTCTAGGCACTGTAGCAATCAATACCAGTGTCCCATCCCTCTTAAAAACACATATATGATACTGTAGTGCAGTGTATCATCCTTTAGTCTCCTACTGCTTTGTCAAGCAGAAAACATGTGAGACCAATCCAGCAGTTAGAAGTGCTGGAACAGAGGAAACTGAATCTACACAATCTATTTTAAAAATCTACTATCTTCCAAATTCATAATCTAAGAAAATTGGTAAACCACTGCTTGCTAGTTTGAGATACAGAGAATCCAAACATAATTTTAGAGACATAAATATAGAAATCCCTTTTTATCAAAGGTATTCTAAGCCAAGGTAGAGTTTTTTCACCCAAACACAAGTTATCCCCTGAGCTACCGAGCTAAGCACAAGGACATGGAAGGCTAAAGGGGAACCAAAAAAATCGACATACTGATTTCTTTATGCCAATACTTCAGGGGCACTTGACAAATAAATTATTGAGAATACAAACAACAGACAGACAAATACTAGTTGTTTTCCAACAGGAGCAGGTGCAAGAAGGCTTGAGGAAAGTATCATGGACAGTAATAAATAAATAAAATATAAAGCATTATGGACAAGGCTTATATTAGGTACTTAAAAACAGTGGCTTAATTTCACAGAATGGCCAGGGTTGGAAGGGACCTCAAGGATCATGAATTTCCAACTCCCCTGCCACATGCAGGGCCACCAACCTTCCCATTTAATGCTAGACCAAGCTGCCCAGGACCCTGTCCAATCTGGTCATTTATCATTCTCCTCAAAGCCTCTTTCGTACAATTGAATTCTGAAGTCCTTTGTTTGCTATTAGATTGTCACAGCTGCTCTAGGATCACTGAAAGATGTTTCACAGGCAAAAGGAGCCCAACTAATTTCCACAGAAATGTAGTAACTGCAGGTCCCTCTCTGGCACTTCTGCCCATGGAGATGGATTTGGCCACACAGGTGTCACTATGCTTGGCCAGCCATGGGCAGTCTGCATGGAGTAAGTACCAGCGATGGCAAACCCCAAACTGATTCCATTCCTGGGACCCTTACAATGAAATCTGGAGAGCTGCAGGCTCTGAATTTTCAGCTGCCATTTCCTTTTGAATCAAGTGGGCAAGAAATCAGCTTAGATAATTATTGAGCAGTCTCAGCTGTCTGCTATGGACTAAAAATAAGACTTGGCAGTGTCAGAATTGTTCCCCATGCGGCACTTGTGCAAACTGCAGACTCATCTCACAAGCTAACAAACCATTCCTCTGAGACAGGAAGCGCTGCTCATCAGCCTGTGGCTCTTCCATCTCCACAGCAATGTGCTGTTGCACAAACCTGCAAGAAGTGAAAACAGAGAACACAATGAAGAAATTATTTATTTCACTGTTTCAGTAACTAAATAACACTGCTGAGAATTTGCCTCTTCCGTGTGATGTTTTAGTAGCTCTGAAAATTCTTAGGCAAAAGGATCTGTCTGTAAAGAACTGTCTGTAATTTTGGAGGGTGGACGAATGGTCATTTTGCTTACAAGAAGTAGAAGGCGATGGGAGCAATACTTGCTTAAAACAAGCAAATGCAACGCAGGTTGAACAGCTTTTGTAAAACCACTCATTAATGGGAATTCTAGACTGTGAGGCACCTAAAATTAGTTAAGTGCAGAATTAGCTCAGAACTGACAGATCAGCTCCATCTTGCACATCTATTTAGTTCCAATAAGTACTAGGGCAGAGACATTTAGCAGATATTGCAGTTCTCTATTTAGAATGAACTAGGATGATATAATCATATCCTTTGAAGGCAATGAAGTACTTTCTAGTCCATTAGTAACTGAGAGCAATGTCATTAGGCAATATCCAGTAGGGAATTAGACATTTTAAAAAGTTTAATTCTAGGACTGATGATAACTTTCACTCAAAACCCTAGAAGCTTTGTCTGAGGAGACCTCTGGCTTACTACTATTTCTAAAAATTGAATAAAAACAAATATTACAAAGGAAGGGAGTGATTGCCTCAGAAAGACTCACAGACTATACAGATAATATAAGCCAGATAAATCAATTCAAGACAAAACAACGGAAAATGTAACAAGAACTTGAATCAAGGATTTGAACTAAAGAAGTGATGTTTTTAAAGTGTTATCTTGTGAAAAACAGGTAGTGCCCAGTAATCACAATGTCATCTTTAATAAGATAACAAGCTTGGCCAATAAAAGTAACTGATCTGTAAAAATCAGGCTTTTGTTAGATTTTTGACGTTACACTGCAGAAATCCCAATTAAAAGTGCATAGCAACACAGCACACGTTAAATGGATTCAGACCTGTCCACTTTCTCAAGCGCCAAAAAGAACATCAGCAATTAATCACTCCTGAGCAGCTTGGGAATTTTTAGGACTTGTTCCTAGGCTGAATCTATTAAACTCGATTACCAATGGATTGGTTTAAATGTGATCACTGATTACATTTGTAGATTATACCACACGTTGTGATCTGCATTCTTGACAAAGTTTTTTGAGAGTAAAGAAAAGGCTTAAAATGTGTTGAAAACAAAGAAAGTTTTGAGAGATACAAAATTACTGTAGAGCTATTGGAAGTGCTGGATTGCAAGACAAAGAGATTAACATGTTTATCTCTGCTAAAACTTATAAGTAGACAATTAAAGAAATTTAGCATTCAGGATTATTTAATAAAGTTAACAATTGACATAAAAGAAACAATAACTGGCAATTAAAAGAAATACAAAGCAACTCGATCCATGTACTTGAAAGTATATCATGTAAAACATCAGAATAGACCACTGAGAGAAACAGTGCGATAACTTCAAATCACAAGCTCATACCTCTCTGGAAATTATGCTCTAGGCCAACACAAGTTGCTAAGCTCAACATGCAATTAACTGTGTTAAGCGTAATGGCCTGTGGCAAACAGGAGTTCAATCAAATTGATGTAGTAGTCCCTTCTGGATTAGAACTCTGGGAATTTAAATCTGGGCCTGAAAAATGTTAGGAAGAATAAAACACCCTCCAAAACTACTTAAAACAGACTTACCTAATATCCTCACCACCACTGCATACTATAATCTGCCACTTGAAATTATTAACATCTCTAGAGTCCAGTTTGTTAAATAAGGGGGAAGAAGCACTGGCTGTGTGCCTAGAAACCCTCAGCTCTTCACAGCAGCATCTCAGGCAATAATGTTTTTAGTTGCCACAGACTTTAACCATAGCCTTTTATTTAACCCCACTTTCCAGAGTTAAATAAGGATGACGTTGATATTCAACAGAAAATTTGAATTTCCAGTCAGTACGATCTCTTATAATAGCTGTCAGTTGTGGGTGAAGCAATGAATTTATCTGGATCCTTATGAAGTCTTAAAACAATCATGAAAATCATTTCCTCTGCTATCTAAACCCTCAAGGAACGCTTTCACAAAAAGCATTTCCATATGGTGGTAGGTACAGGAGAAAACTCATTTGGCCCAATACTCCTTCTAACACAGATAGCATAAAGGCTCAAGATTATTGTTATTAGGCCTTGAAGATTAAGTTGTACCAAGGTACTGCTTTTCCCCTTTATGTTAGATATTCCCACTTCAGGAAGTTCCCCAAGAATGGCCAGAAAAAACAATATATTATTCATCAAGAATGAAGGCTTTCAACTCTTCTTGGTTGAATGCTCACTGAAAAAAGAAAAAGGGTTATTAAACAGAGTTGTTTTCATTCTTCAGAAATGTGCACAGAAAATCCACATTTATCTGCAGCAGGAGAGGAGGAAAAAATAATGTACTTCAGTTAATACAATGCTGTGAGGCAGAGGTATAGAGGCTTTGACCCATCCTACATAAGATAAGAGTCACCTACTGGTCACTCTATACATTTATAATATTCCATCTAATCTGCATGGACACTAAGTTCACTAATAGATGAGGACTTCAAGGCATATAGTTCAGCATATACAATATTTTTAAACTGTATACACTATTTATCTATGTCTCTAAATCAACACAGTGAAATCAGAAAATTGCGTAAAATAAAAATCACAGTAAAATTAGGATTTTCTTTCTAGATGAAAATATGGCCTAATTTCCACCGAGTTATCTCACCAAAAACAGTAGCCATTGAGCAGTTGTATCAGATTGATCATTTCAAACTGAAAATTGATGAAGAGTGATTTCATTCAAAGCCTTATACGTAGTATGAATCCCTTTATGAGTAATGGAGAAAAGGATGAAATTTTCATTCCTCATTTACTTAATTTCCAAATCCTATTCATTTCACAGCAGGAATAAAACCTTGGCTCCACACAAATTATTTTGCATCCTGACATCAATCTAGTCGGGGTCAGCATGTTCAGCACTTATCAGGTGCTTTGCATTGAGAATACTCAGGCAGGTGGGAAGGAAATCAGATTTTCTAACAGCCAGATGGGTAATTTTCGCTCAGCTGGAATCCAGAATGGCAACAGGAGGACATCTGGGGCAGACCTGGAAGCATAGGTTGGTGAAATTAACCATATTTCAAGGGGTCCAAAATAAAGTGAGGGTTTTAGACTCTGTATTTAGATAAGAATTACTGCCTCTTACAGCCTCTAATTCTGTACTCTTAGGTGGCTGGGAAAGGGAATCAAAATAAAAGAAGAAAGACACAACCTTCCACCTCTCCAAGTCTCCATCTTAATTTATCATTTAATGTACAGAGAATCTCTTAATCTCAAAGAATAAAATACAGAGTGATCATGCCATTGAAACTAAACATGAAACAGATTTATAGCCAGAAGAAAAAATATGTACATTTTTTGAATGCTGTCTCATTTTTAAATACATCCGTTGCTCTGCAGCTGTTTTATACTTCCTCTTCAGTTATTGCAAAATGATTCTCTCTTTTTTTGTAGCCCAACAAACTGAGAATGAAATAGAATTTTTTAGAATTTAGTAGAGCAGAACTGTTACATAGAATTGTAGTATGGTTGGAAAAAAACACTGAGATTACCCAGTCCAATCATCATGCCTATTAACCACATCACTCAGTGCCACATCTACATGGTCCTTGAACACCTCTGGGGATGCTGGCTCCACCACCTCAATGGGCAGCCCGTTCCAACACCTCACCACTCTTTCAGAGAAGAAATTTTTCCTAATACCTCCCTTGGCACAATTAAAGCCATTACTGTGTGACCAATTTACCTGTGTCAGTTTACATATAAGTACAAGAACAAGTATAGATTGTGCCGAATATGAGAAGTCATCCTCAAAGCAGGGATTCTGATTGCTATTAAAAAAAGACTTCAAAATGAATGAGGCTCCATTTGAAGGTTTTTGTATTTATAAGACTGGAGAATGGATTCATCCTTCTGTATATATAAACTTACTGCAGTTTATTGCATAATTTGTGATTGCAATTAATCAAACCTCGAGACCTCGATTTCCTTTATAAAGCAGAATACATTAAAATGGAATCACTGGGGAAAGGTAGGAAGATCATCATAAGATGATAATTTTTGCCTGAAAGATTCTTCCAGCAAGTTGCATGAACCTGATCAGCATGGAGTGACTCATACAATTTGGCCAATGGAGTTGAAAATAAAATTACAGCAACATCTGGCTGATATTTAAATGTCAGCAGTGCATGCAAAGTAGGTGTGATCCCAGAGAACACTAAAACCAAGCAGTCTCAGGTATCTAACGTGATATGAAGGATTTGATGTTCATACACTGGTTGAAAAGAGCAAGAGGAAGAGCTTAGTCTATCGTCTAAGAGAACTGATGCGCTAAATGCTGCCTGAAATTGACAATTATATTAACAAATGATTACTTACTACAGCAAATCAGTTTTGGGCGAAGGAGGAACACAATAATATAAAATTTTTGTTCTCAAGGAAGCTCATACAGGCACCGAAGCTGAGTATTCTGAGGGTTTTTTTTTTTTTTTTGTTAACCGTTAGTGTATGTATCCATTCCTAATCTATTGATCAGAGTAGACTATCCATTTAATCTATGGAACAATCGGTAAACTTGGATATTTACTGTGATAAAAATATGTCAAAAGTTTAATTTTCTCAGTCCTGAGAGGTTAGTGGAGTTTCTAACGATTACTATTTACCTTGCTGATACTGAACTAATAATCAATTATTTCTGCAACATTTAAGGCATGAAAATTTATTTTCAGACAAAACTAATATGCTTCTTGTGTTCACACAACCAAATTTCAGTAATATCCATTTCCTGGTACAAACTGCTGTCTTTCCTCCTTTTATTAGTTACCTCTGAAAGAGTGATCTGTGCTATGAACATGAGAATGGGGAAAGTAGGGCTATCAGAGTTGTTATCATCAAACGTGGGCAGAACAAAGCAGCAGCCTACATTGCAAAATGCAGCTATTGAGCAAATGAATGAGCAGCGACTTGGGAAATCCAATAGTTGAGTGAAGTGATGTGAAGTAGTGGGGTAGGTAAAGTAATACAGAAAGACCATAGTGGTCTTGTTAAAACATTGAACAGAAAGAAAATTTGTCCTGAAGAATTTTTAAGTAGAAATTTAGACTCACACTAAACACATTTGCACAATCAGATTGCTAGAGTAGGATACAATGCACTACATGAGCAACAGAAAAATCAAATGTTAATTTATTGTTCTAGATCACTGTTTCCAACCATTCGAGATACTGAAAATTTACTGGGACAAAAAGCCCCAAAAAACCAGCAGCTCACCTAAGGGGATGAAGAGACCATGAAGCAGTTGTGACTGACAATCAGTACCAAAATGCAGGAAAAATGCCCTGTGCTTCATTCTACAGTGACCCACAGAAAAGACCATCAGCAATATCAATTTAAGAAAGGGGAATGAAAACAAGTAAGTGCATGACTGAAAGAACAAGCCTAGTTTTTTATACTCCCTGCTATCAATTTCGAAGCAATTGTAGATTTCAGCAGAATAATCCCAATTTATACAAAGAATGAAACACAAAAATGAGCTATTATTTCTCTTTTGCTTCAAATGCATTTACATTGAAATAAACTGATTCAGCTAAACCTACAATAGTTTTTTTAAAAATCCAGTAGAGAGGGAAAGTAGGAAGGATGAAAAAGTTGCAAGATTGTGTTTCTAAAGGTAACTCCATTGATTCAGTTTACAAGAACTTTGTATTTTAAGCTATTTACAGAACATATTGAGAATAATAAACTATTATGCTTGGGATACAACAGCCTTCTCTAAGGCTGAAGTTTCTAAACATGTCACAATATCAATGTTAAAATGACTTGCAGAAATATTTCTACCATACACTTTTCTTTTTTCCCCAAGTACTGAATACTCCTACACTGAACCAAGCAAACAAAACATAATAATACATACATGGAGTGTGATACCATTCTGATATTTCTGATGCAGACTTCTTTCAATTCAAGGTGGTAACAAAAGTCTACTGTTTACTCTGAAGATATGTAGAAATAAGAGTTGTTTAGTCGAGTGTCTACACACCTCAATGGCAGAAAAGTAATTCCAGACAGTTTATTTTCAATTTTTATTCCCTTAGCATGAGTACCGCTGTTGTAAAATACAAGATTGCAATTTAAAGGTACGTGATTGTCCTATACATCCAATTCAATTTCCGATTTACTTTATTTTAAATCATTAAGTTTACCATAATATTTTTTCTTCCACAATCAAGCTGTGGAACACGTGCATAGCAGCAGAGGGGATGGAAGAAAGGGAAGATTCAAGAGTCAATAACAATTGCATACATTAAGGTTTTTTTCTTCATTACATCTATCTCAGTAAGATTTTAAAGTTACACCAAGCACTAGGAGATAAAAGAGACAAGAAAAAAGAATGAAGAAGGAAGACGTTTAAGAATTTAATCAAATTAATATTCTTAAGCTCCTTGTAATCTCCTCAATTTTTCAAGGTTTCAAAAGAAAATACAGAAATGTTGTTTATACCTTCTAAGCCCTCAGCAAGCATCTTACTGAGACTAGGCACTCCAGTTCCTTTGTTAGAGAACCTTATTAAATACTCTCTCCTTTTAATTACTTCCATTAAATTTGATTAGTGATGTTGAGCTGAAATTTTAGGATTTAGAGTGAGATTTATTGATGTTAAAAATTTATCTCTTTTATAATAACAATAAATTCTTCTATCAACCCCATCATCTATACACAGGAAGTACAGACATATGAATATGGAGACTATGACATATTTAGAATTAAAAAAAGCAAAAAAAAAAGCTGTGTTTTCAAATATAATTCTTGACATTTTGGATAGTTGAACGATACATTGGTTCAGATGGATTGCTTAGTAGATATTACAAAAATTAAAAGTACTAAATGTTCATTCCAAAGACTAAAGAGTGATTACATTCCATTTTGGGGTGGATGTTTTCATTTTCGTCTTTCCTGGAGTACAAAAAAAAATAAAATTTAAAAAAAAAATCCATACTATGAAAAGCAGCTCTAACTTGTATTCTATTACACATTTACTTATATTGTGATAGAACTTACTAAAAACTTCTAGTAAGCACTATGCAATTCTACATGAATTAATCTACAGAAATGAAGAACACTTCAGACTGAAAGTTTTCTGTGCTCGTCTCACAACAAATGAGAAGTACTCCTGTGCTCCACGTGATGACGCAGCAAGACAGTTTTCCCATAGGTAACATTACTGTGTTTTCAGAACTACACACTGTGCAGACTTTGTCAAGCCTTCATAGTAAACATGAGGTTCACACATACCATATTGATTTCCTATTCTCTTATCCTCTTACATCTTAAATCAGCATTTCCTCTGGAATGATGTAAGATATTTTGGGACTAATCTCTAAAGTTTCTTTAATTTTGTCCCAAACTATACTTTTCTGATAGCAATTTGTCCTTACTGACAGGTTCCATTAAAAGCAAGAGATTTAAAAGGATCTTGTCAAAAAACTCTCAGCTGAACTTATTCCTGAATCATGTTTATTTTCCCCTTGATATGCCCTTGCACCATGTGTTTTGGTGTATACTCATTTCTTCATCCTCTAGCAGTGAAGATTCCCATATTTTTTATTAATCCCCCCACTGTTTACACCTCCTTAGGTGATTGAATCTGCTCAGAGTCTTTTCGTTGTCTCTAGCCAATGACTTTTAGCACAGTTTTCCACTGCTTGGTGGTTTTTTTTTTTTGTTTTTTTTTTTTTTTTAATGCTTCTAACATCTCCTCTATTTCCCCTAAAGGGCCCCCAAACAACATCTTCTCTGGCCCCACTGTTGCTGGAGGCCTTTCTCCACTCACTTCCACCAAACACATCCCATAGTGTAATTTCTTCTTTTTTTCTCTTAGATTTACCCAACTCCCATTAATTACTACCTCATGATTCTCAACAAAGCTAAATAAAACCTTTCTGTGCAGTGAGATCTTTCATTCCTGTTTTCATATTCTCACTTTAACAAATGGTCTTTCTTATATCAATGTCCTTGCTGCTACAGTTCATACTGCTACGCTTACTGTGTACTTTTAATTAAAGTGTCTTTTATTATCCCAAAGCACAAAGAAGATAGATCACTTACTATATTTGCATGAGTTATGTATTTTTAACACTCTTTCTCGAGATTGTTTCTCCAGTAAGATTCCCTAATGTTGGAGGATGGTGCATGTGACTCTCTATTTCTTTGCATTTGGAGTCTGTTTCAGAAAATTTTTAGAATGAATGACCCTGAGTTTTTCCATAAAAAAAAGCAACACAAGCACTGATCTTTCCCAATCTCTCTGTTTTCTATTGTCTGCGAGCTAGGCAGTTATTTCCAAGGAACTACTCTGGAATCTGAAAAGCATTTCATTTGCAAAAAAGTTGTTGAAATATCACAGAGAAAGATTGCTTCATTTCTCAAGAAAGAGTAGCTGATGTCTCATGGGTTGTTTTGGCAAAATCATCTACTTAGATTAATATCAGCTGCTTATTTCCTCCTTTTCTTCCCCAGCTGACTACTTAGTACTAGGAATAGATGCATAAGAGAATTCTTGTTTTCTTGAAGGCTTCTCTGTTTCTGAAATTATATCTTGCCATTTGAGACCAATAAAACTAAAATTTTGTGTAAATTGCTCTTGGATTTGAAAATGACTGATTTTGCAAGGAAAGGATGTGACTTTATATGGTAAACAAACATCATTCATCCTGATCTAATCTAAAATATTAAAAAGGCTTTAGAGAAGAAAAACATACCCAAAGAGAAGAAAGCCAGGTGTCCAGTAATGGTTAAAAAAAAAAAAAAAGAAGAAAAAAAACACAAAATGTCAAATAAATTGCATTCAATGTAATTTGGTTCCAATTTACCAATCACATTTGCTGAAGTCACTAAGGAATCTGTAGGCAGTAGTTTGGTTACAGAGTTAAAGCTATATGCAACTTCATGAACATTTTTACTTGCTAAAGGCAGTCAGCTCAGGAGCCCTGAGCATGAAGACAATCCATCTCCAGGCACCCTACAACCTTCTTATAGCTACAACAATCTTATAGCTACCTCCACACCATGCTCTCACTGCAGGAAATCCCATACCCCAGATATCAGAAGATTCACTGAAAATGTATTGCTAAGCATCACATTCTGAGAAGCATTTCAGCAATAAATCTATTTCACCCTTCCAGAGCAGTCACTGATTTAGTTTTGAGGAAGGGTGGTAAATAATTTCTTCTGCATGCATAAATGCCAGACAAAATATTTAGATTTTCTCTTTAGTTTATTATGTTGATGATCATTTTAATTAATAACTAATGAAGCTTTCTGTGTCATTTTCTTTCTCATAACAATACATATAGTTTCTATGACTTAGGATGAACTTTAGCTTGAGATATCAGTTGCACAGAGGTCAGAGTAATAAACTAAGCAATTCTTTATCCCTCTTAGTGGGAATAAAATTTCTTGACCCCTTTCTAAAGTGTTAATTCTGGAAAATGATATGGAGTGAGCAATGAAAACGTCCTTTCCTTTCCAAAGAAATAAATTTTCATGTACAATTTAGGGGTTTCTAGTATTTAACTATTATTTAACTACTAAAAGACAACACACTTGTCAAGCCATTTGAATTCCTTCAAGATGGTAATTCAAGATTTTTTCACTGTAAACTCTTAGATTAAGACTCTTAGAGTTTTAGCGTGTCTATTATCTTGCTGTGAGTGACTCCACTTTAAGGGATATTTGAATTTTCTATTGTAAGATACTTTGCTTTTTGGCCAATGCAGATATGAATTCCCAGGGATGAGGTAACTGTTGTGAGGAAATAGAAGAGTATATACCTCCATGGGCATCAGCTGTGTTATTAGCTTAATCACTGGACAAATCAACATCCAAATAGTCTTGCTGAGAGGAATAATCAATTTCTTCCTCAGAAATTCTTCGCTTTACAGGCTCAGCAGCTGCACTGATTTCTACGTTTGCCTCCTTAACAGCTGGAACAAAATCTGTTCCCATTGTAGACTAAGACTCACAGCTTATTCTCTTGTTTTTCCATTACCCTTTTTTTTGCTTCTCCATCTCTGTCCTGTTCTTCTGCTTTTGTTCACCCCTTTGGAGTTAACTAGACTAAGCTCTACCAAGAGGCCAGAATAAAAGGCATCAGTATGCTAGCACACTAGACACCCAAAAAGGTTTGTCATGAGAAAGCTATTGCTACAAAGCAAACAGACATATTACCAACTTTCAAATCACATGAATAACTGATCAGATGGGATCCACCAATAAAGACACAAAGAGTAGATTCAAGTAGATTCAAATCCAAGGAATTGAAAGATCTTTCTCTTTAGAAACTTGCTATTCATTTTTTCCTTAATTCACTGAGATGTTATTTATTTTGGTGAGTAAAAGTGATTTCTCACACAGAGGTGTGGAAGAAAAATTCTTCAACTAGGGAAGAAAAGAGATGGAAGAAAAATCCTCAGGGCATATGGCAGCCTGTCAACACATGAAATGAACAGCAATACAAAATGGACACATGGTCCTAATCCCTCCAGGCACAGACATTGCGTTAGTGAGGCAAAGTCTGACTGTCTCATCGTGCCAGAAAGGTTGTGAAAGCAAATTGGGACTAAACCCTCTGCTAAGAGTACTCACACTAGTTAGATTTCAGTTTTGCACCTGCTATTTCCAGCCTCTGCTCCTCAACTACTGTCAGAATTTCCCTGAGAATGGGAAAAATTTGAAACCTTCATCATTGCTGCACAAGGTGCTTTGTCTTTTATTTACTTTGTTTTTTGTTTGCCAGAGTCTGTTCTGCTGTCTGTCCTCTCCCCCTACTCAAAATGCTCTGTCTTGAACTTCTGCTTCCTTGACCCATTCCTGGCCATAGGACACATCACCTAACATTTTTTTTCTCCTTAACTTACCTGAATGATTGAATATAAAATTTACAAAATAAAAGCTACTGGTCTTGAAAAAGTTTTGTCTTTCAAAAGTATTGACTCCTCACCTCTGGGAAAAAGCAAGTTATCTTCTATTTCTCATAGATGAGGCCCTCTGAAGCTTTCAGATAAAAACAAACGAACAAATAAAACATAAGAAAATTGATGGTCTCTGTAATTTCCAAAAGAAAAGGTGGATGACAATAAATCTTTTTCAACCCTAAATCTAAAGCAATTTTTTTCCAAAACCATGTTTTAGATTTTATAATTTTACATTTTCTTTCACTGATACTACACAAATCTGTGACTGAATTAGAACCTTGAATTTTGCTATACATAACAATTTTCCTAACAAGATGCCAATTTGCTTTGCACATAACCAATTCCCCAAAACTACATAATGCTTTTGATATATATCAGTTATCAAGATGTTAATGTTAAAAAGTCAAGAATGATGCAAGCAAACAGTAAGACCTTCTAGAGTCTGAAGTCCAATTCCCACTTCTATGACTTTAAAAATATGACTACCCCTTAATGTTTTCATGACTTTCAGAAATGCTATGAGCTGAAGTGAATCACATCATGTTTCCTTTGGTTGGCTTCCTCAGGAAGAAGATAATACTATAATTATAAATTACAAAAGACACTCTTAGTTCAATGGTCTTCATTGATTTGACAAAGTGAACATTTGGAAAGGCAGCTTGTATTCAGATTTCCTTTGAATGGGAAATAGTAAAAAATAGTAACTAACACATTTAAAAATATTTTAAAAAGTTAATTAGAAAAACTTGAACACCAAAGACAAAGTTGCCATAAAATTCAGTCAAGGAAATGGTAAATCACTGAAATGATCAAATAAAATGAGATGGACATTTCTGGCTGAGATTCTTACTACTTAATGGTCTCACTTACTGCTGGTCAAAGAGGTTCCTGACAATGCATTTTCTGCAGTTTTATTCAGCCAACTTGGAAATGACATAATCGGTCAGTTGCGTAGAATCACCCAGTGCCCTGGCAGTAATGCTCACAAATAATATGCCACGGGCATCAGCATCACCATAGTCAGCTTTTTACGCAAACGTGAGACAGGACAGTGACAGCTACCTGCAAGTGACATCTAGTTAGTTTTCAAATAATTATCTTGTGTCTGCTAAAGTCTGAGGGTTTTTGGTGTTTATTCAGTTAGTAAATTTTACTTTACATTTACCTACTTTTAAACTCCTAGTCATTCATTTTTCCTGTCAGACAAATCCAGTGACGCAGCTCCCTTCCCATACAAAACCTTTGAAACTGAAGATAAAATAAGCTCTATGTTCTTTTGAAGAAAAACTTCAAAAACAAAATTATTTTTTTTCCTAGATTTGCTGTTTCACGTGATTTCATTGCTCTTTCACATAGTTTTTACTGTTATCAGATTTGCCCAACTTGTTGTTTCACTTAGCTCCTGTTGTAAAGTACTGCGGATAATATATTGAATGAACTGTTTGATTGTTTAATCCTATTACGTTCCCTGGCCCATTAGAATGACTGAGTTGCAGTGATGTTTCTGCAACTCTTACCATTGAGGGGGCTTGCAGACCAGGGAAATCCCTCACTCAGAGCAAATAAAAAAGACTCACCCCTCTCACAACACACTGAGTGGGACAAGACAACAGACACATTGTTTTTCTCCACCTTTTCTTCCTTTATGAGGACAGTAGAAAGAAGAGTATGCTGCCTGTATTCATTTAACTGCATACACTCTTCAACATAGAGGAGAAAAAAAACCCAGGGCTTCACTCCAGGCTAACAGAGGTAGCTTCTGCTTAACTTCCAGAGAACCTTTCCCAAAGATCCTTAAGTTTCCTGCATCATATTGAGACCCTATGCACCTAATTTAGAGCTGAAGTGTAAGAGAAGACAGGTAGATGTGTCAGGAGATCTGGGATATCTGGGTCCCAGCCCAGACATTTCTGAAAACACTTGATCAGTTACTCTGGGTTCACTGAGTATAAGATAAAGCTCTTCATAAACTGAGAAAGAAATTTTCATTTTATACTTCTTATCAGACAAAGTTTGATTGCTTTTCAATAGAGATTTAAGATGAGACTTTCTTCTGCTTTACATCTTTGAAAGAGGGTAAGTCAGAAAATCTCTCATGATACATATCCCTCACACATTCCTGACAAGTCACAAGTGATTTAGTCAAATAAGATAGGTCACAAATGCATGCTTAAAAATAGCAGTACATTTTGAATCAGTCTCCTTCTTAAAACAGATGTGTTGTATGTATATGCTTATACTCATGTGTGTCCAACCTTTTGTCTTACCTTGCCACCATTGAGAGAATAGGAATTGTCTTGGGCTGCAGATACATATGTTGCTTGGAAAGTAATGCCTCCTATTTATTTCCATGGAAACTTCAGCAGATACAAAGAACATAACATAACATGATAGCGCAAATTCTCAGACAGAATGCTATTTTTCAACATAGTCGCCATCACTAGCTATGCATCTTTGCTAGCAATGAACAAGAGGCTGCTCGTCTCCATCTTGTTTGATCTCCATCAATGTTCAGCAAGTGTCAATGAATGTCAGTGGATGCTGTTTTTTCTGCATGAGGGAATTCAGTGACACACCTTTGCTTTGTGAGCACACTTCCTTGTCAGACACCATTCTGTCGCACTGCCCCTCTGCTGCTATCTGTCACATGGCAACAACATGTAACGGCATAACGGTGGGAAGGTTCAGCCTCTAGTGTCATACCACCAAAACCCACCTCTGACATCATAGGCCAACATAATAAAACAGGAGATGTTATTTTCGGGACATCTCTCATTGAAAAAAACATAGTATTGGTAATCTATATTAATAACAAAACTTATTTTAATTTTGTTTTTTAAAAAAAAGAGAGCAACAAAAACATAAAACTAGTGGGATATTTGAACTTATTTTTTTTAAACTAATGCATCAGTGTCAATTGATGGTAGTGGTTGTCATTCTCAGTGAGCTGTCAAGGTTTTTGTCAGAGATTATTGATGAAATTTTACTCTTCCTGTGCTTCATCCTTGACAGTAAGTGTTCACAAATGCATATGCTGCCAAAAAATGATGACGCAAATAAGGTGTGGTTGTAAAGTGAAAGGTATTTCTCTCTGGTAAGATAGAGATTATGAAAGTCTGGTAAAGAGACAAACAGATTTTTGAATTGAATATTTGATTACAACTTTATAGATTCCATTTGAAAAACTTGAAGGTAATGTATTTATATCAATGGAAAGTGGTTCCGCAAACATAAATTGATAATTTTTTTTTTTTTTTTTTCAATCATGAAACCTATTCTCAAACTCCTTTTTCAAACCAGAAAGCATAGCTACATATTCTTTGCTGTTCAGAGCCCTGTGTTTAGCCAGTGTATCAAATGCATTCAACTATTTGCCATCACTTGAGTCAGTACTGCACTGCCCCCACCATGTCTCAGGTTCAGTCAACACTGCATTAGTAGAGCACTGGAGTTTGGTTATTGCTGAGCGATGGGTGCACACCTGGAGCCTCTTGCAGAGCAGGGTGAGGCCGCATTACCAGCCATGCCAGACTACATACAGGCTGGCTGTGGACTGGACATGCCCGCTTTTACTGAATCTGAGAACATCTCTTGAACAACTCTGTGGAAGATATTTAACAGTGCCATATAACAAAGATCTTAAAAAAAAAAATGTTTCAGGTGTAACCTGCAGTTAAACTACTTACAAACAGATAAGCCATATCAAATAAAACGATACAGGCAATCCATGCAATAAAATGCTAAAAAAACTGAATCTCTTTGCAGTTAAAATTGTGACTTATAAATTGAAAGTTTTAAGTCCTTTAGCACAGCTTGCTAATTGCTGAAGCTATTCTAGGAAAGCCCTTTTATATCCTAAGTTTCCACTTATTTTTTAGAGGAGAGAAATTTGCACGGGGCTCACTCCTTTCAGAAGCATTCACATAACAGAATAATTGAATGCTTTGTGCTTGTTTTATTACTGCTGTTGGCAATGGTGCTGATGTGACCCTAGATATAAGAGGCCCTTCGAGGACTTCTAGCCACTCCACTGCATTGGCTTTAAACAGAAGCAGAAGTACATTGTAAAATGTAGCCAAAACAGTATTTGGAAATGAAATGGCTTCATGGGCTGTTTCAGTCCCACTGAAACTTAAACAAACAAACAAAAACAATTCTTTTTTGTGAAGTTATCTGAGAAGTTTCTTGAATGGGAGGTGCTTATGGAATTGGAATTCTGTAAACAGAAGCAAGGCAGGTGATACTAGCTCAGTTTTAATTGTAGCACAAGGTCTGGAATACTCCTGCTTAGCAGTAAATAGTGTGCTGTTCTCTTTAAAAAAAAGTATAAGCAGACAACACATAATCCTGTGCAGGACTTAGCATGAGATCATCTTTTTCGGTTCATATTTTGTTCTGGCAATGGCATACACACCACCAGGTGGCTGTCAGAAGCAGTCAAGATTTTTATATGATTAAACAGCATTTCCTGATAGTGGGTACCACTATGCTGTGGGGCTATGCTATTTTGGATGCACCCTACACGCGTTAACTTGATTACCTTCTGCTCTGTCAAATATGGATCCATGTGTGGAGCTGAGGAATTGCTTTAGATTCTTTCTGTCATTTAAATTCTTAAGGAGAAAACAAAGCCATGAGGTATCTTCAGGTTTGCCTCGACAATGACACATGCACAGAGCCTGAGGACGTTGGAGAACAGGATACAAGGGCATTCTGCTCTTCCACATCCCCAGGAATTCATCACTGGTGGTGTCATATATCTTACTGCTGGGGGAATGAAGAAATGTCCTTCCTGAAGGACATTATCAACTGTTGTTAATTTAACAATGCATGCTGACCGAAGGACTGAGATGTCCTCATAATACTTAGCTATAGTTTTCCTGACTATAAGTCTGTGCGTGTTTTAGATTCTCTGCCTTCTGTTTCAGACCTGCACGGCTCAAAAACAAGGGAAATTACAAATTCAGTGATCCTTTAAACAGTCTCCTTTAAAAAAAAAAAGAAACCGCTACATTATTTAATATGATTGAAGAAATATTATTTCCTTTTTCTGAATAATAGAATTTTAGCCAATAATAAGAACTCAGCCACTACAATTCCTTGCCACTCATCACCACACACCAGTCAGGGCCCTACCAGAAGGGCAATGCAATGGTTCATTGCTGAGGCACACAGCCAAATCTTCCAGCAATACCACCTGTGCACACCTGGTCCCTCATAGCTCCCCATCCTTACTGGGTGGGACTGCACCAACAGCACAATGTTCCCCTCACAGGAAGTCAGTGCAAGGTTCTGTGTGAACTTACACAAAACCCCACATTGCTCTGTCACCCCTTAAGGCATTACCTCAGTGCAGCTTTGGTCTCATGACCAGAATTTGTGTGCAGGATGGGGACAGACAGGAGCACTCAGGGTTATGGCCCTGAAAACCTGACAAGGTTTTCACATCACTCCTGGTTCAGTATAAATAAATCCTTTGCGAACCCAGTGCACAAAATACCTTGCTATTTAAGATAAACACATAAAATTGGTGTTTCAGAAGGAACAGTGACAGATGGGATGTCAGGAAATTTCAGCACTCAGGTGTACAACCACCATTGCTCTTTCCTTCACTGTCTTGCATTCTCTCGCACAGGTACTGTGATTTAGCCAATCATATGGACTTCACCTCTACATTTTTCAGAAGAGAGAATGTTGGCCCTTGTACATACACATACATTGCTTGTATTGATCGCATGTGTAAGGAGAGAGTGGAGGCCAAACATAAGGAGGCCCATTTTATTTCTTATCTAAAGCACAGCTGCAGTATGTCAACTTCATCTACCCAAACGATGTGAAAAAAAAAAAATCTATGGGAGGTCCCACTGCAGCAAGACAGGAAAGATTAAGCATCCTGAGACAACACATATTTTGCGTGACTAGATGCAAATTGGTAACATTCAGATACTGATTTGAATATGGCCAAAAGCTCATTTTCCAAAACACAAAAAGCCATGCAAGGGCAATTCACCCAACCAGAGAATGGACATATTCAGCCTGCCACCTTGCCCTGTACACTTTACACAGCACAGAGCTTGAAACTGCACGTGGTGACCAAGGCCAGACAAGCTCTTCCACAAGAGAAGCCTACAATCAGAGCACCCATCAATGTTCACACACCTGGGCTCATTCAACGACATTTAAAGTGGAGCCTCAACACAGAGAAGTTGGACTTGGTTATCTTTGCAATGTATCACCAAGCCTTGTGAATTCAGCCTCTGAAGTATTGACTGTAGTGGAGAAAACACAGTGGCCTGGCCCTACTGATACCCCATGCCACTGAGTGGGGCTGGGTGGACATGGCTATGATGGTCCTTTTGCTAAAGCAAAAGCAGAGACGCTATGAAACTTCATTGTTGCTCTATAAAGAGCTCTTGTGAAACTAAATCTTTGTAATACAGGATTTTTAAATTTCAATTTTCTAAAACTGATTTTTAAGAGCTATGGTACTGCAGTGAGCTTGACAGAAGAGAAAAGAAAGTTCTCTCCCAGTAAAATGCACACATGAACAACAAGGAGTATTGAGCTTGATTTTGAAATGAGGAAAATTTACAAACATTTCCCAAGTTAGATGTTTGCCATTAAGCCTGTCATTCTATCAATATAACAGTAGACATGCAGATCAATATTAATATAACATCTGAAAAGAAGAGGCTTTAAGCTTATTTCTCTGAAGCATGACCATGTCACAGCCAGCTAGGGAGTGAAGAAAAAAGTCAAAAAGGTTCAACATCCAGAAAAGTTTGAAATTCACCTTAGATTATGGATCAACTATGTCTCCAGGATGTGACTGGCATTTATAACTCTCTTTCTGAATTTGCTCTGCACTGTAGCTATATATACAGGAAATTATTTCCTCAGGGACCTTCCATGAAATCAACTACATTGATGTTATAACTGCCTGTACTTGGCAGTGTTAGAAAGATCTCACCTTTGTGTTTTACATCCAGTTGAATAACACATCCAAATAATCCTCTGTGCAAATGGAGAATAAGCAGCAATTATGATCTTTAGTAAGACAGGAATTTCTAACATTGTCATTTGGGAATGATGTGTGCGCATTGTCTTTGCGAGAAACCAAGAATGAAGATGTTAAAAGGAAGAAGGGACTTCCAATATAATCAAGGCCGTAATGAGGAACTTGCTCTGTGAAACACCTGTCAGCACAGGACTCGCCTCATCATTCTCTGCTTTAGTTTAAGGTACCAACTGCATTCAGACAGGTAAAAGGTTTTTCTTCCCGTACAGGGACTTAGCTGGAGAGCTCCATTTGCTCTCACTACATTAATGAATGTTTTCTCATTAGTTTCTTGAGGCTGAAGAAGAAGAGGAAGATACTGACAACACAACAGTGTCACAACAGAAGAAGGAGAGCATGAAGGAGACCGGGGTTCACCAAAAGCTTTTGTCTTTCACCAAAAAATGTTCATATGCCTCAACCTGAGCTGAAGGGTTCCAAGCATCAGAGATTCAGCTCTTCCCTTAGAACAAAAGCAAAATATTTCCTCAGATCAGGTGCTCTGCTGAAAACTCTCCAAAAGGGATTTCTGATGTTCCCTCCTCCCTTGTTTGTTCCCTGACAGGTTCCAGAAAGGTCTGTGAGAGGAAAACCCACAGCAGGTCAAACTGGACATATATAAGTATCTTTGGTCTTAATGGAAGATACCTTTAAGCTATGAATTAAGACCAACTTAATGAGCTGGAGCACCTTCACTCGCAATGAAAATTCTTGTTTTTCTGATGTAAATCTGACTTCTCCTGTCTACCAGCCCCGTGAACTTGGAAGCAGCCCACCTAGCTGTCTCATAATGCACTGAGCAGCTTCTGCCAGCTTCAGTGTAGGGGAGTACCACTCCTGCACAGCAAGTGCATGCCCTGTGACAGCCAGAAGCTGTTCTTACATCCACTGATATCAGCAGTGCTTCCAAATACTGACATTCAAATAGCTAAACATCTGGGAATTGTGAGGGAGAAGGACAGGGACAGAGAAGAAAGCCTCACATACATTTATAAGGCAGATGTGGAAACAAGTGGGCAGCACTGGTACCTCACAAGCAGCACTTGCTGGATGAAGGGTTGCTGATAAATGACAATTGACTTCTTTTTTGTTGCTGAGTGACATCTTGGTTGCCAGCAATTGAACTGTAATGTACATTGGCTGCCATCCTAACAAACTGCAGGTGGAGCAGGGTTGAGGTGGTGCAATTACAAATTATCATCTGCTAGATCAAAGTGCACAGAAAAGAACTGCAGGTGTGCTATGTTAATACCTACATCTATCTTTCAAGTCATCTAATAATCAAATCAAATGTGGCTTCCATATCAGCTTGGTCTTTGGACCTCAGATACTTTGATGAAGCTTAATGCATCACATATTGGCAGTATTCACATGCTAGAAGTACACTACTCATATTTTCTTCTTAATACTCATGTCATCTCTGAAAGGGGAATACATAAGATGATACTGTATGTGCACTCAAATGAACAATGTACAGGCTCAGTGATCCTGAGAAAACTCAAGTTTTGTTTTTTCCTTCTCTTACCCTTAGAATCTAGTCTAAATGTGTACTCTTGACAAGGTTTTCACTATTTTTTAAAGTTTCCTGGCTTTGACAGCTGATTCTTACTGCTTATAACTTCCATAACTCAGTGAACTTATCCCCCAAATAATCCATATGAAATACAGAAATATCATTTATTATCTTTGTTTCATGTGATGTGGAACGAAGACAAAGGCAACCAGTTGTAAGCCCTCCAACAGGAAAGAGTGTACAGCAGAGGAAGAGAGACTAAGTTCATCAGGTCCAAACCAGTCCTACGCTTTCAGACTGTCTCCCTCTCTTTGTGAATGTCATTTCATCATCTCCATAACAGCAGGCAAATAGCACTCTGGGTGTCTTCATTTCTGAGGATCCAGGTTCTCTATTAAGTTTTACCCATTCGTAGCTTAGCAAATTACCACAAGTCAAACAAGCCCTGGTGTCTGTGTGCATGCTCTTGGCAAACATAAACTAAACAAACATAAACATAAACTAACATTTAATCCTTTTTCTTTGGGTGTTAAACAATCACTCATTGTTTGGATCAGCTATAAACTGAGAGCACGCTCACAGAAAGTTGGTGAGATCCCTGAAATGTGGTAACTTGTTTGGGAATTAGAGTCAAGAGGAGAGAACACAAGTATTAGGCTGATTCATATTCAATGTTTTGTGAATATGCTGACCTGCTGAAGAGGAGTTCTGTGGAGAAGGACGTGGGTGTCTGTATAATCAAAGAACATTAGGCTGTTGTAATCACAAAATAAACAAGAGTTAGCAAAGCAGACTATGATAACAAAAGAGAATAAATGGAAGGCTTACCATTATCCTGGGCTCACCCACAAAACACCAGTAAAAGCAATATCCAGAAGAGATCCTTCCCCACTGGTAGCCAGCTCTTAAATAGGTCACAGGAGAATTGCCTTCACCTGTGCTCCTCTGGCTGACTCATGGCTCGCTTCAGGTGATCAATCAGAGGTTCCGGCCGTGACTCAGCAGTTCCCATGCAGTGTCCTAGTGGACAATAGATTGGCCATGAACCAGCAGTGGTTCATGGAAGGCCAATAGTATCCTGGAGTGCATTAAAAGAGTGTGGCCAGCAGGTTGAGGGACGTGATCCTCGCTCACTACTCTGGTGTGGCCACATCTGGAATACTGTGTCATTCTGGGCTCCCCTGTTCAAAAAAGACAATAATTTCCTAGAAAGAGTCCAGCAAACAGTGACAGAGATGATGAGGGGCCTGGAGCATCTTCTGTAGGAGGAAAAGCTGAAAAACCTGTGACTGCTCAGCCTGGAGAAGAGAAGGCTCAGGGAGAATTTTTTCAACACTTATAAATATTTGATGGATGGAAGTCAAATGGATGGTGCCAGTGGTGCCCAGAGATAGGAAAAGGGGTGATAGTCAAAAATTGAAACATCAAAGATTCATACAAACATGCAAAAAGATCTTTTACTTTGAGATGATGGAGTGCTGGAACAGGCTGCTCAAAGAAGTTATGGAGTCTCCTTCTCTGGAGATGTTCAAAACCTATTTGGATTCTTTCCTGTGCAACCTGCTGTAGGGAACCTGCTTTAGCAAGGAGCTTGGACTCAATGATCTCCAGAGATTACTCCCTACAATTCTGTGATGATGACAATACTATGATGAATACAGTAATGCAATATTTTCTTTTTGGAAAATTAGATTTCTTGTACAGTCCCTTGAGCCTTAAAAATACTTAAGCATGTTAGTTTTTTTAGACAACCTAATGAGTATTTTGCAGGCAAAAAAGAAGAAAAGAGCATTGAGTAAGAATGCAGTCAGAATATATTTGCAGCATTTTTAAAGGCAGGAGGGGAGTGTAGACTCAGAGCTTGTGATACTTCAGTGCCTCAAGCCTTCCCACCACCAGGCAGTCTCATACGCTGAGACAGTATTGTGATGGCGAAGTGTACACTGGAGCCTAGACTGTCCCTGTGCATAGCAGCCAGGGGACTGGCATCCACCCCAAGGGCCATGTTACTCCCCAGGTAGTGGAGCTGCATCTTCCCACTGTGGAACACAGCCAGCGAACTGCTCACGGCTGCAGCAGCAGATGTTTCTGCTTTTTGGGGGCCAAAGGAAACTTTATAAGGCTTTTCCTCCTTTTCGGGGAGGGGTGCCAAAGCAGTCAAGAAATGGGAAATGTATAACATGACTCACATCTCAAAACCAGGAGGGAAATGCTATATTTGGATTGGTTGAAAGTATATACAGAGCCAAACTCTGTCATTGGAAAAAATGGGAATTGCACCTGTGCAACTCAAAGACCCCTGTATGCATAAAGGGGGAAAAGCTTCTCAGTTTCAAAAGATAACATATAATTATTCAAAAACTTCCTCAGAAAAGGATATAATAGCAACTAACAGAAATAATAATTCTGAAATGGAGTGAGGAACATTTTCCTGCACACATCTGGCACTTTATCTTATCACGGTGGGATAATAGTGTCATAAGTCGTCTTCAAAACAGATGCAGACTGCACATCTTAGTCAGCCAATTCTTTGTTTAAATTAGACTTTTAAATGAACTATTGCAAGCTTGTTATCAGTACAAAATTTCACTTCATTTTTGACAGTCAAATTAAGTTAAAATAAATAAAAATGTCCCATGAGAAGGGGAAATATTTTATCTGTTGAATTTGCTATTTGCAATTTTTGCTCTTTCAATTCTGCACAAAAATGTGGCTTTATTTTTTTGTGGAAATAATTACTGTCTTTCAGAATCACTATTTTTAAATGCTGAATTTATGAAGATTGCAAATGGCTTGTAATTTGTGCTTCTGCAGGAACTCTATGTGTAAACCTCTGCAGGGCTAACTTAGTAGAGACACATTCATCTGAGCAATTAATTATTTCATTGAGCAGGGGAACTGTTCAGTTTGAGATTAACTACTGTTAGCATTCAGAGAACAATCCCTGAAGGCAGAAAACTGAACACATCTGTTACACCTCTGGCCCATATGATGGGGTTTTTTTGGCTGTACATGAGTGCATCAATAAGACACTAAGTTCCTGTTCACAGTAACCTCAAAAACAAACGTTGCAGGATTAAAGTATTTCAATTTCCCTTATTAAGCTTACAGCATGAAAGACATTTTTTGCTTCATATCCCCTCACTCTTATTCACCTATTTCTTCACCTACCCAGTGTCTTGTCTGACCTGCACGTTCTTAATACCAACTCATATTTTCTACTCTCACATCTATGTATCTGTCACTAACATGGTCTATCAAGATTTTGTTTCCTTAGGAGCTGTTTCCCCAACTGCTTATCTTAGTAGATCTTGTTCTTCCCACAAGATTTCCCTTCTTTTCAGCTCTTTTTTTCTCCCTTGCCCTTCTACATTATCATAATTTATGCTACTCTAATTAGCAGCTATCCCCGGAACAACACCTTGTCAAATAGCTACTGAATGCAGAAATGGCTATACCTGTGAAGAAGGGAAACCTGCCTCTTCAGAAGACAATGGAGAGACCATCTCTCCATAAGTAGCCTTATGGTATCCTCCAGATGTGCATGGAAAGGTTCGTTCTCTTTAGCAAAGGCAGTTTTACCTTCAGCCACAGCAGACTGAGAGAACACAGCACACTGCAGGCATTTAGCTCTGAAAAACAACTCCTGTACTGCAAGGCACTGTAATATCATGTAACATGTTAACTGCACAGAACTGTACACACTAACAAAACCAACTCAGTGAAGCTGTACAAACAATTATGAACATATTTACTCTGCATATTTGCTGGAGATTCACAGCAAATTTCAAATGAGAACAGTAGTTTCCTGTGAGTGTGAACTCTCTCAAACTCCAGGTAACGTAAACCTCTGAGAACCTGAAAGCATTCACTACTCTGCAAAGTCCTGGTGATGTGAACTTGGGGTGCTTCACAGCACTACAGCAACAGGGTACATATTACACAAGTAGAAATGTTATGTGTACATGTACGTACGGAAATAGTCACTTCTGTAGTAGTCAAATTCATGGGGAGATGGGCAAAGCTAGTTTTGGTAAAAAGTAAAGACTTAACATTACAGCTTAAAGTGAAAACTGAGTCAATAGGAAGCAAATTCCAATCTGGTGAATTTCAGGGATGCTTCAGGGACAAATTTCAAGAGAATGATCAAGGTGAGTGTCAAAAAGTGTATGATAGTATACTGGTGTTTTTCATCAACAGAAAAAGTTGAAACACACTCAGCATCCTGATAGACTGCTTTATATTCACCCTGTACACTTTGAGACAGGACTTAGATCTCTTCACTCTACATTTCTCTTTGAAGAATGTAGGGCAGTATAGCCTGCATGCTAAGGGCTGAAAGCAACACAGGGCAAGGATACAGCAGCAGGTGTGAGCTACGAGAAGAAGGAATCTGATGTGAAATACAATCAAGGGCTATCTAATACTGGTGTGGTGCACCAACACTGCCTCTTATTTTTAGTCCTCCTTCTGAGAACAAAACTTAGCTTTCTTTTTCCACCCACATGGCCATCTGCAGCACCACCTCAAGCCCAGCTGAGTGCAATTATTTTTTCCCCTTGCACTTAAATCTCTGTCTTTTAATTTCAATAAAATGCTGGTAGATTAAGATACAACTTGGCTACACTGCACACTGCAGCTTGGCACATTACTCTTGAGAACCTGATCCATCTCCAGGTCCAGTAATGTGCCAAATCCTACCAAAGGAAAAGATCCATTGCCAACACACCATTCAAGAAATGTACATCAAGCATATGTAAGTTTCTCCCCTTTACACATGCTATGTGGGATGAACAGCAAAGCCAAGAGCCAGAGTTGCAGTCAGTCACTTATTTCAAGAACCAGCTTTTTCTCGTGTTATTCATAAATAACTGCAATCTCTACAACATCAAGGAAGATACCAAACCACTTCAGTGGAATCAGACAGCATCCCTAGGAATGCTGAATTATTTTACCAAATGGTCTCCTCACCTTGAGTTAATTTATGGTTAGCTTAAGGGTTTTTTTGTTGCTTTTTTTCTTTTTCTTCAGTCAAGTTTGCTCTATAAGTCAAATTGGATACTCTGCATGCACCATATTCTATTTGTTGTTATTAAAATATTTTTTACTTCCTTAACTTGCAACTTTGAGGGCTTTCCAATAGGAAAAAGTGTTCATCTAAATCACTTTGCTCTGTTACTATTCCAAGATTTAAGTCAAGAATTATAAAACACCTAAGGAAAAGCCTTTTTCAGAAGTTTCTTTGGTTATACATACATGCCCAGTCTGTAATACTCATTTTCATTAATGAGACCTATGCCTCCTATTAACAGCAATAACAATATAAATGTTGATTGGTTATGGATCATATAGCTAACTTGTAATTTTAATTTGAGTAAATACAAACAACAGCTTACAAAAATATTTTCTGAAAATCCATGATTATGTACGATGTTCTATCAGATTTGCCATTCTGATAACTTGGGAACAGACCTAAAAATTTCAATCAGAGATGCCATCAGTAACTTATAAGGCTTGCCACTCTATAGGAATTCTCTGTGCAGAAGCATGCTAGTTAGGCATGGAAACCCATGATGCAAGGAAACTTAGTGGGCAGTTTCAGAACTGTATATGTCTGAAAGGGAAGAACAAACAACTGGGACTGTGAAAACCTGTGTATTTCAATGTTTGTGGCAACAAAAGAGCGTTATTCTTAAGAGATCATCCCACTCTCACCAAAACATCTAGTCACATTTCTCTATCTGAACTGTTTTTCTTTTTCCCTTTTTTTTTTTTTTTTTTCAATTCTGCTTTACTCATCTTGGATCTGGTGAAGGTTAAGCAAGCTATGGCAGTGAAAGTCAATGGAAAACATTCCATGATTTGGGGCACAGCCAAGACGACATTGTGCAAGCTGCCCCACACTGACCTCCAAGTGCCTGTAGTCTCCATCAAAAGAGATCTTCCTGTGAGACAAGAAGTAATGCAATCTTTTCCTGGCTGGCTCAAGTCTTCTTACCACAGGCTACAAGTTCATCTGTAATGTACGCATCATGTCCTTAATTGAATGAACTGCAACTATCTAATTCATAACCCTTGAAACATCATCTGCAGCTTTAGCTTTCACCTGGGAGTTTGCATTACTCTGATTTTGAACTTCATCCTATCATTTGTTTTCAGAGCAGAATGAATGAACATAATTTCAAAAGATTAGGGCTTTCTCTACCAATTTTTCATTTGTTTTGACATAATAAATCCACCCATTCTACTTCAGTAAAGATGTTTCTTAAGTATTGTTTGTAATTTTGTTGAGTGTTTATTTTCAGTCCTACTTTTAATTCTTCTAACTTAATCTGGCAAATAAATGGATGTATGCTGCAGATGCTGTATGATACCGGGAATATTTAATGAATGCTAAGAAATACTCTCAGACACTTTTTATCTGGTATGAAGGGAATTGCACCTAAGAAGAGATAAGACTGGCTCAATGAATGCCAACTTCCTAGGCATTTTGCATCTTGAAAGGAAACATGAAACATGTTTCAGGGCCAACAGCATCCTGAGCTGCCTGAATGAAAGTAAAGGAGGAAGTCAAGAGTTCTATTCTACTTAGCCCTTAGGATGCAGCATCTGATTTTGTCCCTCTGATACAGGCAAGGTATCAATAGAGTGAGACCATCAGAGGGTCAGCAGGGTAATCAGCAGCTGCAGTACTTATCTTGGGAAGAAAGAATAAGTGGCTCATAAAGACTGGAGAAGACATGGCTTTGAAGGGACTCAACAGCTTCTTCCACTGCCTACACAGAGGACATTTGAGAGATGAAGCCAAGCTCTTCAGAGTGCTACATAATGGAAGGATGAGAGACAATGGGCAGAAGTTGAAACAGGAGAAGTTTGGTCTGGATCTAAGAAGAAAGTTTTCATTTGAAGGACAATGAGGCAACAGAGCAATTGGCTTAGCCTTAGAGGGTTTTAAGACCTGGCTGGATCAAGCCCTGAGCAACCTGCTCAGAGACCATGGATGGCTGACCGTGCTCTGAACAGGAAATTGCAGTAGAGACCTCATGAGGTCTCTTACAAACTGACTTTTCCTGTGATGCCAAGATTCCTATGAAGATCTACATTTGCCTCATAAGCATTTCCTCCATGACTTTTCCAAAATTTGAAGACCTCTTAAAGGGGCATTATAAGTATTACAGTAGACTCTTGTTGCTTCAGAACTAAAGTCTGCTGTCACTACTTAGCTATGTAAATAGATCATCAGCCATCTTCTGAAAATTTCACATACCTCATGCAGTGACAAAGGACCAAGGTACAAATTTTGTGTTATTATGTTCACAGGGATAATCAAAGAAAGGAACAAGCAAGAACTTCTGGAAGTCTTTATATAGTAACATTCTCCCATGCTTAATAAATACATGGAAAGAGCAGCATCCATAGTACCATGAACAGCTATGAAAAAACAAAGCATTTGGGCCTCTGGGACACCTACAATCCTTACTATGGTGACAGAGTTTTAGCAAGACTGATGCCCAGGCACCCTCACCCTAAGGCCATTTCTGCTCAGGTCAGATGTCACAGCATGATCTTCAGTGCCCCAAGGGAGCCTGGTCCTGCCTCATCCCCTTGTTATTCCTGGAACTGTCTCTAGACTCCATCACTACCATTCTGCCCACTTGGTACTCAACTTGCTTTAAGTTACAGTTTGTACTGAGCCACCCAAGATTCTGGCCTGGCCCTCTCATGGCCCAGTCTCACTCAGGCATAGAACTTAGGATATGGATTTCCTAAATCTTCCATATAATTTTCCTGAAATTGAAGTGTCTAATCAATTATACTTTCCAGTGTGATTTTCCAGACAGTATATGCAAATAGAGTTGACAATTACTAGCTTACTCTCAGTGCCAGGACTGACAGCCTCAGAGCACTGAGCACAGTGAGTACAGCCCTGGCATTTGATTGTCCTCAGTTTTCGTCAGCAATTCTTTGAAGTAGAGGATGATGTTTTGAAAGCTTTTAATACCTTTGGCTATGATGCTGTAAACGTAAGAGACTACATTTTCAAAACAAATAACAGTAGATCTGTTAATATTTACTTAACTTTCTGCAACCATCTCTGTTTAGAAATGGGTCACTATAGAAGTGTAAGCACACAACATATTTAAGTTATGTGTTTTTTTTCCCCTGAGCAAACTTACATATAAAATTCTTTGAAAGGGTTATCCAAAACACCTCAAGGAGGGCTGCAAGGAAGGAAAACAGCATATGATCTTTAGCAAAACTATCCCAAACAAACTCCTCTAAACCTGTATGCCCAGCCATATATTGGAACCTGAAACTTTCTCCACATTTAATGGCCAGTCAATTCAGTAAAAGCAGAATTAAAAAAAATAAATAAATAAATAAAAAAAAAAAAAACCAACACCAATGCACAGTGCTCTCAAATCCCTATGCAAATCTCACCAGCATAACACTCATCTTTCAAACTGTAAAAAAGCAAGTATTACCAAAGAAGGCCATTCGCTGAGGTTCTATCTATTCCTTTTGAAGTCACTGTTATTACCTTCCTGTGTGTGTCCCCACAATTCTTTAACAACTCTAGTAATTTATATCACCAATACAACATACGAATACACCAAATACTAACATACCAATACAACAAATGCACTTGCAGTCTTCTAGAGCATTTTAGCAGATGTTACTGAAGAAGTCTGGCAAAGCTAGCGGATCAGTTAGCTCACCACATACTGATATTATCCAGTAGGTAATTATTTCACAGATCTCAGGTGGAAGACCAGAGTAGTAAAGATCAGGTCTCAGAAATTGACCAATTCACTATCAATACTGTATTTTAAATTTTATTAGGTTTTGGTCTTTCTTAACTGAGGCCAAGCATTCCATTATTGATCTGTAATCTAGGCCATTTTACAGATCCCTGTAGACTGGCAGGAAAGATAAGGGTCTCTGACAAGTAGTAATTCTTTTCTACCTTTATTTTTGATTTGTGTCTCCAGCCATCACCCTTCGAAAGGCACCTGTAATAAAAGCTTCCAGGCAAATGAAACTTAGGTCCCTTCCAGAAGACAGAGCTAATACAACACCATAAAAATACTTCTGAGGATTTACAACCCAAAGAGAGTACATGTACATTGCAAAGAGAGCATCTTACAGGAATACATCTGAGAGAAAAATGTGAAAAACTCCTTAATTTTATATTAATTCTGCATTTTTATTTTTATTTTTTACTAGTAAAGACATTTTTCACTTTGGAGCTGTTTAGATCTAGAGAAGCTTTTTAGAAATTCTAAGCAGTGGCCTATTAGAAATAAAGATCATTTTTGCCAAATACAGCATCAAAGGCATTCTGTGCCTAGGAAAGCTAGTAAATGTACAAAATCCTTGTTTAAGCAACTAGAAGTAATGTAGCACTTCAGAGCAAGAAAAGCATTCACAGCACAAACACAGTATAAATGTATAGGAAGAAAGTAACAGAAATCACTCAAGATATCTCCGCGACAGATTGACAATGTGATCACCACAAGAACAAAGTCTGCACACATAGGGACAACTGTTTTGTGACAGATAGAAGTCTACCAATTGCCTCTTGATACTCAGCTACCTTCTATATTTGACTTCTTTTTGGTGACTAGGCAAGAAGCTATGAGCTAGCTCGAGAGAAATAAGACTCATGAGATGGCCATTGGCATAAGATTTAGCAGTATAGCTTTCGAAGTCCAAGGACAAGAAGTAGAGATTGAGGATGAAGAGTGATTTTCCCATCATTCCAGCAGTGCAGAAGTTGCCTTTGAGAGTCTGAGTCATGGACTGCCCTAAGCCTCTGAGAAATAAGCTGCTTTGTCCCCCTTTAAACTCATAGTGTAGCTTCTCCTGTCATGTTTCCAATTGTGCGTTCTATTCAAGGTTTAAAGTTTTTGAAAGGATGCAAGAGGGTTTTTTCTTGGAGAGAAAAAAATTAGGCTACAGACTTGATGTTTTTCAGTTAACACTGCTATGCTCAGCAACTTCATTACTCTGGATAGGGACTGATTTAAAGAAAAATTAACAAAAATATTGTGCATGCCCTTTCTGATTTGATTGGTTCCTTCTATTTTTAGGAATTCCCCTTCCACCTGGCTTCTTTGCTTTTCCCTATTACTAATTAGGAAACATGGGTGCAGAGATGCAAAAGCCATTCTGCAAAATTGGATGATGACAGAGAAGGGTGTGCACCTTGAACACACGGAGTGATTTACCAATACCTTAGCATTGGTTAAACAAAGAATGAAATATAAATAGATCTATCCAGATGTCCCATCTTCTTTTTTGTGTATGTGAATTGCAGTCCCCACCTTATTCATTTCCAAGTCAGTAAGCAATCAGCATCTGACATGAACTTTTGTTCTTGACATGTTTCATCAGTTTAATTTGTAGTATTGCAAATTCTTAGCTTTAAAGTACATTGTATGTGTTGATAGTGCCCAATCATTCTACACTAAAGAAAAAATTGTTTAGAAAAGTCTGTGTTGACTCCTAACTTCCACTGTAAAGGAACAAATAATATATGTTGATGCAGAGAATACAATTATCAGGTATGTAGGTTCACTGCTTCTCAATTATGCACAGTTCACATAGGTTATTAATTGGAGGAGAGTTTTCTTTCCTCAAAAGAATGAATGAGGATTCAAGTAAAATTTACTGCAGTAAATTTGGAGATGCGTCGCTGAGGATCCTCATCACTGGATCATCCTTCAACTACATTTAAAAGGATTTACTTAGAAAAATACAATAGCTGCTGTTGGTGACTAGTAGGCTCCAAAATATTCACTCAAATTCTCCCCTCTTTTAGTTTTAAACCATTTTCCTTTGTCCTGTCACAACAGACCCTGCTAAAGAGTCTGTCCCCTTCTTTCTTGTAGCCCCTCTTCATATACTGAAAGTCCTCTATCAGGTCTCTCTGGCACCTTCTTTCTCCAGGCTGAACAGCCCCTGCCCTCAGACTGTCCTCGTAGGAGAGGTGTTCCATCCCTTGGATCATTTTTGCTACCCTACTCTGGACATGCTCCAACAGGTCTATGTGTCTTCTGCACTGAAGACTCCGCATCTGGATGCAGTTCTCCAGGTAATGTCTCACCAGGGGAAAAATAGAGGAACAGGATCACCTCCCTCGACCTGCTGGCCGCACTACGCAGGAACATTTTAAACAAGATAATGCTAGAACAATATGGAAAGGCAGATCCAAAATGATGATTTTCTACTGTTGCAGAACTGGGAAAATTTATCCCAGTCCTGTTGTTTCCAAGTGGTAAAGAAATAAAATTCTTGGCCAAAGCAAATTCACATCAGCACTTATCACATCAGATAAATGCCAAATCCAATCTCTAAGGTTTTCATCAGTTTTCTAGAACTTTCTAGTTTGTATAGCTTTCTGAAAAACAAGAATAAAAGGGCAGAAGAATGTACAGACAGATGGATGGCAAAATCTCAAACCATAGCTGTACCCTAAAATCTAAAGAAGAAAGCAGTTATTCGCAGATGAAAAAACATGATCTTAAGTATAAAACAATAGGGATGAATTGAAGGAATATGCTGTCTCTTTAGAGCATATATTTTATTATATCTTCCAAGAAGAGGAAATGCTCACAACATCATCTAATTGTCATTGATAAAACACTGTCAATACTATATTTAAGAAGAAAAAATGCATCCAAGAATCTGGATTTTTTTTTTTTTTTTTTTTTTTTTTTTTAATAGTTGACATCTGTTGGCAGTGCAGCAATTCCAAAAAATTCCTTCCCCCTTCCCAAGGGAAACAGTCTGTACTGTCAAAACTTGCTAGAAAAATTGCTTTCAGGAAGGAAAAGTTGCAGAACTCAATGAAGTATCCAAAGCATTCTTGGTAAGAGAGCAAAACGGGTTACTTCAGAAAGAATGTCTCAGAGGCACAATGTAGCTGATAACACCAGGAGCGAACAAGCCTAGAGCAGATGATACGGCAGTCTCACAGAAGGAAGCTGGATTGCAGAATTGTCAGCACAACAATCCCGTATGCTGCTTTACAGGAAACAAAGCAAATTTTTCCCTTCTTCAGAGATCTACAGTTTGGCTGAAAAGACAAACTTTGTCTCTTACACAAGAAGAATTAAGTTCCTACATATGCTCATCCGAAGATTTTAAAAAAAAAAAAAAACCTCTATGACTTTAAGAAGTTATTTGAGAGTCTTTTTTTTACTTCGGTAAAAAAGTTTGGCTAGTTGTGTCTCAGTCACTTTGTAAAACAAGAATTAAAATGCTAAATGTGCTCTGATTCTGATGAAAATTGGTCTTAAGCAAACCTTAAATAGATCTCTGCATTCTATATTATGCAGATCCAATACTTGTAAGAAAAATATTAAAAGCATTTAAAAAAAATGTTAGCAATACAGCTATGTTATGCAAGAATAAACTTTCCGAAAGTCTGTAAATGGAGAGAAGCATGACTATGGATAGATAAATGAAAGCACTAAAGAATACATGAAATAAAACAAATTAAAAACAGTAATTATAGTTCAGGTAGACACATGTAAATTTGTAAAACAAACAAGGATTCCACATAGCTTACGTATATGTAGAAATTTTAGAAGCATCCCAAAATAAGAAAACAAGTTTTTTTTGAAACTTCTCAGACTTGAATCCATGAAGCAACAACCATAGCCTAAAATCTATTAAAAAAAATAATAAAAAAAAGTATTGAAGTGTGCCTTTCCTTTCTCCTCAGCTTTTCTTGTTTTGCTTTCAGATTTAGTCAAAACAATTTCCCTAGAGCAGGACTTGATGTGATTTAAGATGTCTTACCCAATTTTACTTCAGCATAACATCAAACTCGGGACTGATGTTGGACCTTAGAGGCTGCAATGCTTTTAAAGGCAAGCTGTGCAGTATGGCTAAACCTCTCAAATTTGTAACCTGTGCAACTACAGTTTACTTACTTTGTACAAGTCAGTATGGTGTTACTGTTTTACAAAGCACTTTACTGCATGTAATTTAAAAATCTACAGAGCTGACCGTATTTTATTGGTAAAGAGCATCTGGGTGGAAGATGATTCCCACACAGCCCCCTGTCATGTAGAAACACAAGGCATTGTTTTTATTAATTGTTAGACAATTTGTCTACCACCAAACAACTTTCCCTCATGTGTAATCCACAGCCCTGCCAAAAGTGCCTTGCCAAGTCACCACTCCCTTCACCTGAAAGTCATTTTCTTAGGTTCTTGTTTAAAGTAGAAACCAAATGGTTATTGCATTTCTTGTTAAAGCAAGGCAGCTATGTTATAACAACCTGTGGCAGATACACAAGACTTGGACAGTCATGCTAACAGATGTTTGAGAAGGGAACAATGCTTTGTTTGGTTTGTTTATGTGCCAGCAGACCTTGTGCTGAATCTATATAAAAACCATCTTCCTCCCTCCTGAAAACACATATTAGAGAAAGGACTACATTAATCCCTTGTGTAAATCCACTGAAGTCAGCAGTGTTACATCAGCAGCGAATTTGACCTGCTGTGGTTAGTCCACATTTATTATTTAAAAGAATAGTCATGAATCCATCTTTCCTCTGTCTGCCTACCTTCCTTAGGAGAGGATGGGCTACACCAGATAATGAAGTGGATTAGTCATGGTGGCTTTCTCAGTACATACTGAACTTCTCCCGTTATTTAAGGATATGGTTTCTTTCATATGTTTAACTTTCACATTTGGATAAAGGGATTACACCATGAGTAATGTCTAACGACCACTGCATATGGTTTATTTGCTTTGCAACATCTGCTGAATCTGCTCAAGATCAAATAATAAAAAAAAATAATAATTCAAGTCACAACAATGTACAAAATTAGGAAGCCTGCCCTGTTGCTTGAAGAAAAATGTTCCCATGTCCATAAGCATCTCAAATGGCCCTGCTCCAAACACATGCACTAATTTTCATCACCAGTAAAATTGGAAAGCACACTGAAAAGAAAAACAAACAGCAGAACAACAAGGGGAAGAGAAGTGAGTGTGGGACAAGGCAGAAATAGAATGAGGGCGCCAAGAAATACGGGGAAAGGGTGAGAATGGAAACAACAGAGATAAGGTTTTGCGGTGAAGTAATAATACAGCAGAATAAATTGAAAAGTGCTGCTGTGCACGTGGCTGTTGTCTTGGACCTGCTCTCCATTTCTTCAAACAAATCTTCTATTTGAAGAAGTCTTGGGTGGCCTGGCAGTTCTCTTTCCTGATTTTCCCTGTGAACACTGACATGTGGAATATGTCTTTGAGAGTTGGTGAGGAAAGTGACCACATAACAGATGGATTTCCGTGTTTATTGGCAGGTACAAGCTAATGACAAACAGCACTGCTGCCATTACCTTGTGCTTAAATTATTTCCTTAATGAAAGGACAAGTTTATTTAATGATTCCAAGGAAACAAAGAGCAAAAGCACCTTTCTACCTTGATTTCCCTTCAAGAAAAAGGCATCTAACATCTGTTTTTTCCTTTAGTCCTCACTACCTCCTATTTTAGTTTCTCTCATTTCTTTTATTTGTTGATTTATTTCAAAAGCATTTAATAGTGTCTGTAATCCTAATCTCATAATGGAAATTCACAATCATCAAGCACTACCTTACTTTTAGAAACTGGAGTAAAATTAAAATCTCAGTTCTAACACAAAAAGGTGTTTAGAATATATTCAACTTGAAAAAGAGTGTTTTCATTAATACAAGTATATCTGTTTCTTTCTTTTATATAAGTCAATTTTTTTTTTTTTTTTTTTTTTAAAGGGAAAAATATTTTATTGTAGCTCAGTTGTTGGTGTCCAAGGGTCACTGGAATGTGGATCAGGAAGTTAGACACTGACTGAATGGTCAATTCTGTATCCTAATGTGTATTAAAGTTAGAATTTTAAATCTAAAGGTTAAAAAAACAGCAGAGCAATGTAGTATGTGTGAAATCCCTCCTGTATGTATTGAAGAATCTGTTGGGAAATGTTGAGGAAGAGGAGAAAAGTATTATGTGGAGAACAGAACCAAACAACAATAAAAAGAAGAGCTCAAATAAGCCAGAAAACAAAACAAAACAAACAAACAAACAAAAAACAAAAAAAAAAAAACAGGAGCTGTTTAATATCTTTACCTTTCTCACATCATTTAGGGAGAAATCATCCCAGCAATATTTTTTAGTTTTTCTAGTTCTCTTTGATTTTCCCTTATATTAGGATCCCGAACTCACATCAACTGAAAAGAAGACTGTTTAGACCATGAGCAATTGTGGGGTTTGTTATCCAAGCACAGCATTTTTATGTGTGTCATCATTTTGAAAGTTGTCAGCCCTGTCAGCATTTATCTGAAGTGTGAAATAAGAACCCTACTTCACTGTTCAACAATACTTATTTATAGCCCCTATGTTTCAGCTGAACTTCGGAAATTGCAGATGAATTTTCACTTCATCTTCTAAAGTATTGAACAAAAGAAAAAAAAAAAAAAAACACAAACAAACCAAGAAATAAATTAACTATCTTAATTCTTTGGCAAATACCAAGTTAACAGAAAAAAATACAGACAGTTTAACAATATTTAGTCAGCAATATTTATTCTAACAGTCACTGAACAGTTTGCTGCTCCATCCCAGAGCAAACATCAACTCAATTAAGTAAATGAGAGAATCAAGTTATTTGGGGAATGTATACCTCTAATTAGCTGGAACTATTTGTGCAGTTAATTCATTTATGGATAGATTTCTCAGCAAGCTCAAGGCTTCCACTGCTTTTGCACTGCCATACCAAGCTTAATTGCCATTCTGTTTCTCTTAAAAATCTTAATGGATAATTGAGTGCTTCTGGGGAATGCAGGTGGTGAGAGTTAAGTCTGTAAAGGACAGGCTGTCCTCAAAGCTAGAAAACAAAGGCTGCAAGCCCATTTTCTTTCTTCTCAGGGTGACTGACAACTCTTACTGCCCTACCAGTAGTACTACTTTTTGGTGCAAGGCTTATCCCAGTTATACATCAGTCCGGTAATTACACAAACACCATTTCAGAGCAGCTATCAGAGCTGGCTCTTCACCTAGAATCAGCTTCAGATGCTTCCTCTTTGCTTTAAAGGAACCAGCCTTCCCATGAAAACTATAAAGTAATGACCGCTATGAAGTGGAGGAAAGACACCTGAGCACAGATGTCAAAAAAACCCACTGCTGCAAACATCCACACTGCAGACACACGAACAGAGAACACTTCAGTTGACATGTTAAATTAACTGCAATTTGTCATCTCTGGTTTGGTGGAGGTGGAGTGTACAATCACGGCTGGATTCAGGGAAATGCCGGTCAAGGAAAACTAACTAACTAACTAATTAAGAACTTTAGACACTGATTTATTTTTTGCTACAGAGCTTTCAAGACAATTTTTTTTTACTCTTCTTTTTAGTGGCTGCTGCAATTTTAATGCAAGAGATCTGTTGGTTTAAACTAACAGCTAGGCAGCTGACAAAGTCACTCATGACTAGAGCTATTCAAAAAATACCTCTGGTGAGGACTATTGTTTTAGACTAATTAGAGCATGGCAATCTTTACCAACAGAAGTTACTACTTCAAAATAACCAGAATCATAACCACTGATCGGAGATACATTTTCAAGATATGTTATTTGAAATGATATTTTATGTTATGTTATTTATTTTATATTTTATTTATATATTATTTTATATAATATTTATTGTTTTCCAACAGCTGAAAGAAACAAAAGAGCTGCTAGAAGTACTGAGAAAGCAACTCCCTCTTTTCCTGCAAACAGGCAATTTCAATTATGTTACATAGCTGATCTTCTTCAACTGAGGTACCATTTTTGGCCTTGCATAAACAGTAGATAACACCATAACACCTCTTAGAAGGTACTGTTTCATGGCAAAACTCAAGAACTTCTAAGTGAAGTTGCTCACTCCACTAAGGTCTGTTCTTACAAATGTCACTTCAATACTTTTTCACCCTCTTTTGCCTCCTGTCTATGCTTGTCCAGATTGTAAGGCACACAGATCAGAGCGCAGATGCTGACTGTTGGGTGCACACCATAGCCTTGGCCCCAGTTGAGGTTGCTAAGTGTTGAGGTAACACAAATAAGGATACAGTATTATGCAGCTGCCTGAAACAAATGGACTAGATGGGAACTCAGGGACTCAGCTTCAGTTTCAAGAGCTTTTGTAAAATCTTAGGATAGTAACTTTTCTATTCTGAATCCCAATTCTCCATCTACAAAACTGAGATTAAGAGATTGACTTCATTTGAAAGTGTTTGGGAGCTGCAATGGAAGCCAAACGCTAACAGAAAAACATGGGTCCATTTCTCAGAAGCTATTACCCAATCATTTTAATAATATTCAATAATCTGAACTAGATTCAAAGAAAAAACACTTGTTTATTTAAATACTGAAACTACAAATGCTAGTACCTTTGCTGATCATATAAGTACACATTATTTATTTGCAGGGCAGTTCGTACGTATGATTTGTATTTGTACACAGAAAAGATATATAGTGACCTGATGTTATCAGCAAAAAGATTATTCATGCTTTCAAAATTAAACTTGGGTATTTCTGAAGGAAAGAAAGGCAGATATGAGCTGTTTGATTGATTTTTAATTGGACATTTTAAAATGTATTTATTTAAGCTGGCTTCAGGAACAGATCATTATTTATTGCCACATCAGATTATACTGGAATCTGGAGGCACAGAATTCATTTACCAAACTCATTGCAGGCAGGAGGAGGGATAGACAAGCCTCATCCCGCAGCCAAGGAAATTTTGGGGGAAATCTTTAAATGTCAAAGTGATCCTAAAGAACAAACCCAAAAGAATCCCAATTTCAACTGCAGAAATATTTTAAACAACACAGAGCCTACATGGATGGACACAGATAATATGGCAGCCTTGAGGAATCCAAGCACAGAGCCATGCTCCCTACCCACAAACTTTTGCACTCCTCTCCCTGCCTATGTTGCCTGAAATTACAGATCCTTGACCTTAGAGGTTCCTCTCTTTCCCCAGTATCTTCTGGAAATCACCATCTCCCCTTAGGTCCTCCATGGCAGCAGTCCCAGCAGCACATGTAAAGGGGCCACCATCCAACGCTCCCACTTCAAAAATGCAATTAAATTCTCTGTTCCTCTTCTTGGCAAAAATCAGCTCAGGAATGAGCTGCAAACAGGGAGACTTTGAATAACAGAGTGGTCCCCTCCTCTCCTGATACCAAACTGATTTGCTTTGCCCAGAGGACTATGGAGTGAAAAGAGAGAACAGAGGACTGTTTCCAGATGGCTATCAGAAAAAAAGTTATTGCCTCTGTTTTCTGGCAGACTTTCAAATGTCTGAAAACAAGATATGAGAGCTAAAAATCCCTTTGACAGGACTTTGTGGTGAATAGGGGCGAGTTTGGGAAAATAAACTCTAACTCACCTCTTTCTCTCTCTACTATTCCCTAGGTATCAAATAGTATTTCTAGATAAGCATCTCTCCAAACTCTGTCCCTGGTGATTCATCATTGGTTATACCAGAGCTCTCCCTCAATGCAATAAATCTCAGCTTCAAATGGTGCAGAAGCACCTTGGCCACGAGGGATGCTTTGGCTGCTCATCTTGCTTCCTCCTTTCCTTTTCCAAAAGGAAATTGCTTTGGTGATTTTTGTGGAGGGAAAACAGGGCTGAGTGGGAAAAGGAGAAAAGAAGGGGGCCCAGAAAATGTGTCAGGGGCTACAATAAATAGCTGAAGGAGATCACAGGTGGAGAAGTCCAGCCATTCACATTTCTCCCCAGATGCAAGTAACTTAAGACTGAAGGTGAAAGGCCCAATAGCACAGAAGACACTAGCTAATTATCTAATCAAGTCAATACATCCCAGAAGTGGTGAATTTATTCAACAATTATGTCTGTCATTGTTTACTAGGCACTGAGAAGATGTGTATGCAATGAAAGCTAAGTGTTCTGCACTGATAAGCTATTGGCATATTTTGTCACTCATACATCAGTATTTCATTCCTGCCAGAAATTGGAAGGAAAAGGCTGAAATTTATAATTACCATGGTTGCTACTAAGTAGTATGATCTTTCAGTAGTATAGCTCCCTCCCCTCAAAAAAAAAAAACAAAACAAAAAAACCAATAATAAAAAAAAAATCAAGGAAAGCGCTTACTACAGCTAGTCCAGAATTCCCTCTGGCTGTGGAGATGCTCTCATGCCTTCATAAAAAGACACAGCTGGCTTTAGAGGAAGTGAATAGATGAAGAACCCACATCATATCAAATAAGAGCAATTACGGTGTTTACAGAAAAGTGATCAGCAGTCAGACTCTCTCCTCTTTGCATTACCAAGTGCCAAGAATTCAGGCATGGAGAGAGTGGGGGAGCTTTCTGAGGATCCCCTGAAGGCAAATTACTATATGACTGCGCAGCTTGCTAGTCCAGAGGTGTTCCTCCTCAAGCAGTTGCAGCGGCTTGAAAAAAGTAAAAATTCTTATTTCATTGGTCATGGATGAAATATACTGTGCTTGGAAGTGTTTTGATTTCTTTCCAAATTAACCTAGTGCTTTCAGAGTTGTTGCAGAAGAGTCTGTGATAGACATTAAGCATAACATTTATATGAATGAATAAATAAGGAATAAGTACTGTAGGTCAGTAAGTCAAATGTTTACCACAGCTACTGCCATCACACTAATCACATTTTTGCCAGCCTTTCCTTTCTCACTGTATAAAAATCACACATTCACACCACAGTTTCAGTGTGAGTCAACCAGACATGCAATGTTCAAGAAAGTATCATCATTAGCATGTTTAAGAAATAACTGTCTAGACAGGATGCTAAATTTTTTTAACTGGCCATCTCTAAAGTCATCAGGAAGGGCACAACAAAAAGAATCAATCTCCAAGAGCAACCTTCTTTGCCTCAAAAATATCTAATGTCCTATTGAGGATTTTACTCTGGCCTTAGCTGCCTGATATTTTAATAATAAAAAAGGTTCCAGTGTAATAATCTCCCCATAAAACATCAAATGAGCTATAGGTAATGACAAACTTATTACACATAACTCCATAACTCCTGCACATTCCCCCATATGAATTCACACCATGATTATTTGGGGATGTTATTTTAGGGGCCTGCTTGCCTTTCCAGTCCCTTTTAGGTCCCCTTCACCACCTGAAGTGTCACAGCAAAGTGATGCTAACATGCCTCTCTTTTGCGTTGCAACTATATTTTACGTGATAGAATTTGAAAGAGAATATCAAATATTTTTGAGGATGATGGCTTTTTTTCAAGATCAGTATAGGTCTGCCTAGCTGCCACTTTTGCTAAGGCTGGAAAACCTAAGAAATTTCAGCTTCCAACAGACTGCCAGTGTCCATCAGTCACTCTCATTCTCTGATGCTGTACATGACTTTTTTCAGATTTTTGCAAGTCAGTCATCAGAGGATTTGTTTTGTCATGTATTAAAGCAAAGGAAATAAGTACATACTAAAGTAATTCACAATATTTCCTTCTACTCCTGATTTCACCTTGAAGATTTCTAAAGCTAACACTTTCACCTCTGAAACACAGCAGTAGTTACAGTCTGGCAAGATCATTGTCCAAAGTGATGTAACCTGCGGGACCAAACTGGAGAAACGTTGTTCCTCTGCAGATGAACATACAGTAATGCATTTCTGGACCCATCTAATCCTTTTTCTGTTTTCTACAGACTAAAAGTCCTCTGAGGATCATCACAAAATCACAAAGTGTTCCCAAGTGCTGAACTTTGCATTTAGGGGTTGGGCTTCACTGACAGATGTGAAAACACCTAGCCAGATATTTTCCAGCAAATGCACTAGGGGATGCTGAGAGCATGAGTAGTCCCAGCTAAATTCAAGAATAACAACAATTTAGACTGTTTTAGTCTAAGCTGACTATTTTTTTTCTTTTAGATTTATTGCTTACTGATTTGATTAGAGTGCAGACTTGCTATTTTCTTGCTGTAGAAAGACACCGGATAAGACAGAATCAGAAATGCCCAAATGTATCAAGTTTATGTAATGTTAGAACCAGGAAATAGGATAACCTGGTTCTTACTGTTGTAATTTGGAGTTCCAAATATTTTCATTTACCATCAATTCATGATTGTCTATGAATAATTTCACTCTATGCACTTTCTCTTTTCTCTTCCCATCATCTAGACGCTGAACTTCACAGCATTTTCTAAAATCAGTCACGATTGCATTCTTTCTAGCTTTCATTCATTTCCTATCAGGTATCTTCATTTCCTATAGTCACCCAATTCAGCACTTTGTTTTAACATGTTCCTCCAAGTTTGAAGCTTACCACAAAATGTCAGTGTGCATAAACCATAATCAAAATCAGCATGACTGTTCTTGAATAATTTATAAAGCTAGTCACACACTGCTGGCGTTTCTTTGCTGTGCTAAGTAGCAGTATGGTATATCTCAGAAAAGTGCCCACACTGCACACAAGAATATCAACACATGCTACACAAATATTTTAAAGGTATATTTTAACAGCACAGACAATAACTTCCAGTCAATGGCATTGAGTTTCCTCTAAAATACAATAGCAATAACTTCCCATTAAGTACTGTGACCTTTCTTGTCTGTTAGCCTTAAAGCAGTACTTCTCTTTTCAGGATGCAAAAGCATAACTCATGTTCCAGCTCTGAAAAATACTAAGCTAGTAAACATCCTAAAAACCCTCCGTCTTTGAAAGTGCACATGCATAATAAAATATTAGAGCATCAACTTCTATTAATCTTTAAAAAAAAAAAAAAGAAAAAAAAAAGCTTGATTTCAGTGTAAAATAGACATCTGTGATTATTTTTAATAGTGAAGAAATTTTTTGGTTATGCTTCCCTTTTCACCATCTGCTCCCACAAGCTATGAAACTGAGGTAGTTAAGCCTTCCTCTATGCCCCAACTCATCTTCTTAATTTTATTTCAGCTCTGCGTAAACCTTTGTTTAATAGGGTTAGATATTTTCACTGCATTACAATTTGTTTTGAGCTATGGATGCACAATTAGGGTTGTGCGGGAGGAAGTTAGAAAAGAGATTCAGAAACCATTGATGCATTGTTCTCTATTGTAGGAGAATGTTTTCATAAAAAACTCCCTTCTGACTTCAGAGTGATCGTTTGTAGGAGCACACCAGAGAGCAGCATGAAGGAGGACTGTAGGGCACCTCAGGTATTTTGTGTGTTGTTTTAAATATTCATTAAAGCCATTGCAGCTGAAAAAGTTTATGAATCTTAAAGTCTAGCCTCAGGATGCTTTATTCTCTTAGCCCCCTCAAATGGCTTGACAATAAATAACCCAAAGCTCCTTAAAATCTCTACAGATACCTTTTCCATTTTGCCATGTTTCATTTCGATCTCATTTTGTGGTGATTTATATTGTGAGTCCTTGGAAATAACAGGCTGGTGCTATGTGGCTATGTTCCATTACATATTACATATGGTCCACTACATACCTAGCTGCTTACCTGTGTTCTCACTTGCTTTAGAGGCTGCACTGATTCAAAGCTGCTGATAAATAGAGTGCTGCTACTCCCTTTGGCTAGCAGGGCCTATCCAGCAGGAGCAGTGATCTTAGCTAATCATGAAGACATGCTCAGGGAAAACAGTTCCTCCTCTGTTCACTCCAAGTCTAATTAGGAGGCAAACGAGCTTCTGCCACAAGAAGCACCACCTCACACATCCACAGCTACCTAGCAGCTCTCCTACACTGACCTTCCTGTCACCAGTCAAATGACACTGCCAAGTCAGAATGAGAGTCCAACCATGATTCCTGCCTCTCAAAATATTCTTGTAACTTCCAGTTATTTGTGCTTTCTGGGCCTTATTTGATAACACTGTGTTTAATATCAATTATTTGATATACTTTAACTAATGCTTATCTTGCATGTCATCTTGAAATGTGCACTGTGCCTATGTGAAGATTAGAAGTTACAAACATTACAGCAGCACTGAGGTGAAATTTTCTTCAGAGCTTTTGAGATGAAAATATGTACTAGTACTACGAAACAAATAAGGTTTGTTGCTTTTGAGAGATGTGCAGCACTTCAGTAGTATTCAGCTCTGATCTTTATCTAGGTTTCTATTTATTCATTATTTAAATCACATCTATTTAGTCTAGATACCAGAAATCAAAGAACAGCATTGCTGCTGCAGAGGTACTCTATCATTTCTTTACTGATATTTATTGCCTTGCTCCTACAAGCTTACGAGCATTCAATTCTGAAAATTTTAACCTCCACTAAACATTTCATTGCAAAATCTGTCAAGAGAACTACTTCTCGATGGCAGACTCAGCAGCAGGACACCAGTTTATTTGCCGATTATAGAAAGGCAAACATAGTTTTTTTCTTTTGTCTCCACTGTTTTGAAAGCTTTGGTACATTTAAGTCTGAAAAAAATCAGCTTAGTTGCTGTTGCTCATTCAAGAGATTAAGATAACAAAACTGTTAAGCATAGATTTCAAGAAATACTAAGTTCTTTAAAACATTTCATTTAAAAATACTCCTAAAAATCCCTTCTTAGCATATACTGTGGATCTCTTCTTAATGTGTAACATGTTATTAGCAATAGACTTAGGAACCAAGATGATAGACTACATAGCACTATATAGCACTTTTGATAAGTTACTACTCAGACAAATAGCATTCTACATAGACGAACCTCAAGCTGTGCATTCTCAGTATGAAACTACTAAAACCATACAGAATAAAAGTGGTGCAAACACAAACAATTTTCCAACACATAATATGACTTCATATTCCCTTTTTCAAACAGAAAGTCCCACTAGATGTCAGTAGGGCCAAAATAGCACCTTGAAATCAACATCTGCCTATCAGTTTTTGACCTCAGCACTAACGGAATGCGTGAGGACATAAAGAAAATAGTTTCTGTTTGAAATAAATCAGAACAGAGTACTTGTGTAAATCACAAGAAGAACTAGGTGATTTGTTCGCCCCAAGATATCCTCATGAGACAGAGTTGGTGGATCAGTCACTGCCTTCCCTACCATGCAGTTGCCATCAGGGAGCTGTAAGTAAGCCATTGCCAGTGCAAAGCAGCACAGCTAATGTCAGCAAGGCAGCACCCTCCCATGCTGAAAAGGTGGGGAGAATGCAGATACTATTACCTACGCAACCATTTACACCTGATACCAGACCTCGCTGCTCCACCTTGACGGAGATGGGAAGGAAACATTACGTACTGCGGGATCATGAGTTATCCCAAAGAGCCAATTCCCTATTTTACATGTTATCCATAAAACAAGGTGCTTCCAGCAGCAGTTAGCACTCAGTTCGATGATGGCTACCAAGTTCTAATTCTCAGGCAGAGGAAATTATTTTATCCATTAGAATCATCTTAAAAGTACTATTTCTCACCACTCAGCAAAGACCATACGCTATCAACAGAAAATGTGTTAAGATAATATGCAGGTTTGGTGTTTAGGTTTTGCAGTTGAAAGTTTCTGCTAAGGATGGTAGCAATTCCCATTAATTTATACATGGATTGTCACTTTGGTGGGACCACGACAATCTTCTAGCCATAAAGAGCCACTACATTTACGCATTTACTAAAAGATACATAAAACAATGAGGAGTTGCAAAATTCTCCTTTTAGAACAAAGGGAAAAGTGGAAGAAAAGGAAACATTAGATAAATTAAAAGTTTAGTTTTAACTGAATGATTAAGCTTAAAGTTCAGGACATGGAAATCAATCTATCAAATATATAGGTTGCTCTGAAAGTAATGCCTCCTATTTATTTTCATGGAAATTACAATGGATACAAAGAACATAATAACATTATTTAATAAAGCAAACTCTCAGCTACAAAACATTGTTTTTCAACATAGTGACCATTGTTACCTATGTGTTTTTGCTGGTGATGAACAAAAGCCTGCATACCATGCTTGTAAAAATTGGCACCAGTGAATGTTACCCGCTGTTTCACAGATCATTGTTAGGAAAAAGTTGCCCATGCAGTCCACTTTTCACTGGCCCAAACAGATGGAAGTCAAAAGGCACCAAATCCAGTCTATATAGTGGGTATGAAAGGACAGTCCAGCCAAGATAGCAATGTGCTCCATGGTCTTCCAGCTGGTATGGGGCCTGGCATCATTGTGTTGCAAGAGAAAGGTTGTTCTGTTCTCTGACCTAACTCTGGAAGTTCAAGCCTTCAACTTATTTAGGGTCAAAATGTAGTAGTCAGAGCTGGCTTATCCAGATTCCAGGAAACCCAGAAGGATCACTCCTTTCCTATATCAAAAGATAGTGTACCTCACTTTATTCACTGAGTTCTGTATCATGAATCTTCAATTGAGAATTCACAAGTTGCCACTCCATGGACTGCTGTTTTGATGCCAGTTTGTCAATGGTGATAATGCAACCCAAGAAACTGTTACCTTCAGCTTTATATTGGTTCAATAGGTCCTGATAGATTTGCATATGACATTCTTTCTGTTCCTCTTTGTGCACTAGTGAGCCCCACCAGCTGGAAACTTTATGATATTTCAACATTGGTGCTCTTGTTTTCGACACATTGAAGCCAATATTCCACTCCACACACAGTTCCCTGGTCATAACTCACTGATCAGCATGGATGAGCTGATCAAGATACTCTTTAATTCATGGTGTGACAGATGTGCAGGGCTGTCCAGAATGTGGCTTGTCTTTCACATCACTGCCACCAATGCTGAAATGCATCACCCATTACCTCACTGTGCTCATATCCACTGTTTGGTCTGCATAAATATTCAGCAAACTTCAATGAATATAAATGGGTGCCATTTTTTCTGCATGGAGTAATTCAGTGACATACCGTCACTTCCTACACACTTCCATGTCAGACACCATTATGCCAGTCTGCCTCTCTGCTGCCATACATTGCACAGCAACAAATTGTAGCAGAAGATTGACAATTTCCAACCAAATTGGATGGTGCAGTAAGTCCCCTCAGATTCCTTCTCTATTCTTCTAAAAAAAATCTCTCTAATTCAATACCCTGCTACAAATGCCTCATCTTTCCTTCTCAAGAGTATGACTGACCTTCCAGGCAAGGCAAAATACACATTAGTTATTAATTTTTCCCTGTCATCTTACTTCTCTCCTCAAACACAAGTGATTTTACAACCTGGACTGCTATTCTTGTCTTGAGTAGTCATGAGTGACTGCCATTCATGTCTGTCATTGATCTTCAATGTCCTTGCAGGAGAGTTTCAAGTATAGCCTTAGGTCCACACGTGAGCCTCAACACATGCCAGAAGTGGCCACAGGGTGTTTTGGGGCTCAGACAATCAGGTAAGTTATGGTTTCTCTAGGAAGTGGTAGTTCCATTATTACATTGTCCAAGCCAGTGAAACACTACCAGAGATTTGAGATAGAGACACCTGCTGAAGAACTAGGGATCTTTATCAAACTAAGGCATGATATGAAGTTGAGATTATTGGTAATTCAGTAATTCAGATACCTTTTCTGGAACATTCAATTTTTCCTGAAGCTTTTTATCAAAAGTTACAAGTTGTTTTTCTTCTAGCCGCAATGGATAGTTTGAGGAATCTTCTCTTTTGAGGAATCTTCTCTTTTGAGGCAATATCTGATGAAACTTGACAGGATAGAAATAGATATTTTGCTCACCTCATTCTTTGTGTGATGTTAAGGGAACTGATTATCATTTGCAACATGAAATACCTGATAACCATCAGAAGATAGCACAGCAAGCAAAGACAATAATGGCTATAATATGGTTAAAACCTAGAGTGAAAGTAGTAAATAAAAGGAGAACAGAATAAAGCTGGAAAATCCTGTACTGGTAATTTATGTATGCCAAAGAGAGAACCTTGAAACCTGAGAAGTACAGTCAAAAACCAAGAGCACAAAATGAAGCAGTACTCAGTGAGAGAAAAAAGAATAAAATACTAGACAAGCTATCACTGGGAGATGATCCAGGTGGGATACTAGGAAGGACTATAAATTTCAGTTCAGAAAATGTTCATAGAAGAAATAAAATTGTTTTCACCTACTTCCATCCAAAAAGAAAGTCCTTATGCATTACAGCAATCGCCTTTACGGCTCAAGACTTCCATTTATTTTGTTTCAGCTGCAGTTTTATCACGAGCCATATAAAATAATAAGGATGTTGGGGGTGGGGGGGTGGGAGGGAAGTATATAACAGTGTACCAGAAAAGTTTATTATCATTTTTTTAAATAATCACTCTTTTAATCTGATGACAGAGACAGGGTAGGAGGTGATAAGAGAGTGATTCAAAATTTGGGAATTCTTGAAGTGATCAGCATCATCATCTCACTGCAGAAAACCTCATGCATTTGGTAAGGTCTATTGCACATATAAGAAACTGCAATTTAGGAAAATAAATGAATAAATAAATCCACAACACACACTCCAGTTTTTGAAACACTGCCATTTCAAAATCTTCAGTGCAAGCACTGTAAAACTATTCTGTGTGAGGTACCACAGCAGAATAAATATTTTGACATGAATTATTATCTTTTGACCCCTTTTCACTCTGTTTTGTCCCTTAGGATATTTTGTTTTCTGAAATGTATGAAAACTATAAGGTATCCAGATGGAAACAAACCATGGTAGAATTCAAAGCATGTCACAGTGAGCTTGTTTTTTCCTCCTGACTTCCAGTTTCCTATCTGCTTTTAGTTACAATCACCAATCCATCTCTGCAAAATAATGCATCCAGACCCAAATAATCTAGATTACCATAGCAACTGATACCCCCAGAAGAGGAAATCTCACTAAGATGAGGATTAAAATCCAATTGCAACCTTAGTTATGGAGGGTAAATCTACCACAAGTTTTGATGTGGGAGATTTTCTCGGGTCATGATTTTTGTCTTTCTCATTCAAATGAAGATTCAGAAAGTTGTAAGAATAAAAGACATTGCATAATGTAAAAAGAACACGGAAAAATAGTTGGAAAGTTTAGAAAAGTTTCATAGCTCCCCTTCTTGACAGGTTTGAAGCAAGATATATTATTTTACTGACTGGCAGCAACTACTATGACAAAGGAGTTAACAGCAAGTAGGAAAATAGGTGTCACATCTCTGCATTAATTTGCAATATCGTTTCACATTCTTGAAACCCTTTCCTCTCCCATGAAATCACCAGTGTAGGGGAATACAGTAATAATGGAATTCTGTTTTAGTGAAGAAGGAATAAAGAGGCCTTTCAGTCTGCTATGTGAAAATTGCAATTTATATTAAAGCTGCTCACTTAAAAGTAGTACAGCTGTAAAAGATCTGTACAGTACCTGTCCAAAGAACGGCAACTATTGCATTTTCAGACAGATTCTCTCAAGAGAGGGCAGTAAGTTTCCCCCCAACCAATTCACAACCCTCTGAAATCCATATTTCAAGTTTTTTTTCTGTACTTGTTCAAGATTAGGGATCAATGAGTCCTCAACATCCATAGAGCAGGAACAATTTATTAATCTTGAATTTATTTCTTCTAACAGAACATTAAGTGCCTTAAATCATATAAGGCACATGTCCTCTTATGAAGCCAATACAAAGTAAAAAGCAGTACAAGGAAGGTACTAGTTCAAGACAGATACATACTAAACAAATGTTATTATGGAAAAATAGCAATTAAGATTCTCTTAATTAGCCTGTCATTTCGTATTTATCATCATAATGTTTGTTTTACAATGCTTTATTAAATCTGGCTTTATGACAAACAGTCTGCTGGCAATGCCTCCTGCTGTGCAACATATGGTGTTACACCTAATGAATATTAATGCTGTGAAGTACAAATGGTCTTCTGGGACAAGGGGTGATGTCTGGGAAACTCCTGTGGATGGCATTATTATTCAAAAAGGTTAACCTCACGTGTTTCTCATCAGGTCTCTTTCATAGCTACCTAGTATTCTTCCTACCAGCTTCTAAGAAAAGATGGTTACACACTAAGGAAATTTCACAATCCCACATCTCCCAGTTCTCAGGGCTTTTTAAACAACAAGTTAAAGATGGCTTTTATACTGTAAATTCTTCTAATCTTTGATTAAAAAAAATATATAGCCACTTTCCCAAGCTGAAGCTAACCCCTCATTCTGGGTTTCTTATTTTGGTGGATGGATGATGTTTGCTTAAATTTGGCCTGTTTGTATTTGTTTTACAATCTCCTTATCATAGAAATGTAGGGATCTTTCCCACTGGCACTCAGCAGGACCTTTGGGACCAGAAGAGTGATAGGTCGGAGGTGGAGGTGAAGGGCTGACAGTAAGGAGCAGCAAGCAGGTAGCTAAGACTTGAAGGCTGCAGAAAAGCTCTCTGGAATATAGTATTTTCTGCAATTGAGTCACTGAGTGAGAACAGTTACAGAATTAACATTACACTGAGTCCTGCAGTAGTCTTCATCTTCCTCTGGAAAATCTATGGAAATACTTCAAGATAAACCACTTCTAGCAATATAAGTGCCAAAGGGCACTTGCCTGGCAGCTTTCTTTAGGAAGCAGAGCCCTTTGGAGAGAGTTTGTCCCCCCCTCTTTTACCTTCATACTACTCCAGCCCCATTCTTCAGTGTGATCCACTCAACTGGCAACTCAGTGAAGGGAGAGGTGTCTATAGTACCCTACAGATCCCAGTGCCAAGAAGTATTGAGAATACATGACTTGACATTTTCTTTATTGAATCCAAAAGGTCTCCTCACTAACGAGGTCTCTAAGTCTCTACTTATTTATTCATTAATGAAGAAAAGATCTATCTAAATACTCTCTCCTTTTTCCATGACTAGAAAATCATCACACCAAGAGTAGTTGCCATTTGCAGTTTCTAGAGTGGATCTATTTATAGAACTATTGCAACTGGAGAGATTCCTACTCTGAGCTAGCTTACTATTTCTTCACAGTTTCAGGAAGCCAGCTCAGCCCTGACAAAGGTATGATCCAAGAAGTTACTTACTGATCTTTTTGCTACATTAATATTTTACTATTTGATTACTGAATATGACTGCTTTTTAAACAAAAGAAAGTTGCTTGCTTTAGAAATCGCAGTCTAACCTCATAAATAAATAAATAAAAACTACACATACAAAAGCCTCAGTTAAGTGTGGCTTGATTGCTTCATTTTACATGCACAATTCTGACAGCAAATTTGTTAGAAATTAAATTTTGGACATTGAAATTAAGATTCTGAAGGAAATAGTGCTGTAGCTCAATGAGTAAAGTGATTACAGTTTTCTCCCTGTGGAGATAAGTACATCATGTTTGTTTGAAAAAACCCCAGACCCTTCTGAAGCTTCCAAATAAAGAATTTGAAAACAGATGTACCAGATTTTTGTAACAAGTTACTCCCAGATTTTCTATCAAGTCTGACTATAAAAATGACATCTGTGCTCGCCAGTAGTCATTTTGTTTGTGCTAAACCAATTATCCAGCATATTCTCCTAAACAGCTGGGCAAAACAAGTTTCTTTCAGTGCCATAAATGTTCCAGCCATACACAGAACCACCCCAAAAATGCTTTTGGCTTCTTCCTTCTGAGAGAAGAAGAAACATCACAGTTGGAGTCAAAGTAAAGAAAAAATAAATACAATACTAGTTGTCAAAATATGGAAAATAGGCTGTTGGTTCTTCCTAGATTTATTTTGAGAGTATTATGCTTATTTTAGTTTTTCCAGAGCCTATTGAAGCAACAAATAAAAGATAGTCACAGCTTACTTGTATCTAAACATTTCTGAGTAAGCACCACGGAGTCAGTGCTGGCTGGAACAGAAGGGAAATGGGAAGCTTGTTGTAGGCACTGTATATGTTTGTGGCTTTCACAGTATTTCCCAACTCAAAGGCTTCTATAAATTTCACACACAAATGGCCTAAGACAATAAGAGCTCGGCATCAAGTCAGCTCCCCTTCTTCGCAGTGAAGTATCTCTCTAGGAAAACATTGATCCACAGGTTAAACCTTGTTAAAAAAGTTCAGGCATTAGCTTCTTGGATGTCATCAAGCTAGCTTTGTTTTTGTCTGCTTCAGTTTTGTTCTCCTTCCCAGTACTGTGATTAGAGCAGCAGCCAGTTCTCCTTTCCCTGTCAAAGGACCACATCTGAGCTTGGATATAGCCATTTGTTTAGGGAACTGTTAATGGGAGTCTCAGTTTTCAGTTTAATCATATAACCTCCTATTTCAAGGACCACAGAATTACAGCAGGGCTGAGGCTGGAAGGGATCTGTAGGTCCATCTGGTCCAACCCCAGCTCAGGCAGGAAAAATCAGAACAGTGTGTCCAGGACCATGTCCAGGTTGTTTTTGGAGATCTCTAGGTAGGAGACTCCACAGTGTCTGGGAAACCCTTGCAAGTGCTCTAGCACCAGCACAGCACAGAAGTACTTGGTGTTTAGAGTGAACCTCCTGTGTGCTAGTTTTGCCCAAGTTACTTTATTACAATTTTACTTTTTGTATGAAATCAAAGGTATAGAAATATTTTCCAGAAATAACAACTACTGTATCTGCTGCTCTCAATACCCAAACAGCTCAGTTGTTTGAAAAGAACAAAGTACCCAACATACAACTTAGGGTGTTTGACAATATTAAGTGGGCAGGCAGAGCTTGTTCACTGCCATCAGGAAGAGCCCACAATGAACCCACCTCACAGCTCCATTCCCACTTCCTAAATAATTCTCATTTCCAGCAAACACCTTAAGAACTAATTCAATTGACAAATTAGCACAATTTATTATTGCAGAAGAACCAGTAGAGATAGTTATCTCCTTTTAAATGCTGAAGAGCAGAATGGAATGCAACAAATATTACTGTGAAAGAATCACAGAAGAGATTTCCCTGCCAGCAGATATAGTTCCACTTCAATGCTTGAGAGAAATCACCTGCAAGCTACTGCAAGTCTGGTATGGTGTAACACGAAGGGGAACAAATGGAAACAGCAGTGTATTTAAAAACTATTTCCACCTATCAGCAAAAATTGTGAAGTCTTGGCAGGGTTTAGACACAAGGTTAGAGGCTGTCCTGCCAATGTCCTCCCTTATTCCTCTGCTTTGACACATACCTACTCCATTTGGCAGGGACCATTCACCACCACATGCTGAGATCAAAGCAGGGGCTAGACTGCCGCCCTCTTACTTGTTTTCCTGTTTGTTAAAGGCACCATCAATAATGTAGGCAGATCTCTGGGAATAAGATTTATTATTTAGTTGTAGCTTTTTTTTTGCAACTGGATCCAAAAATTGTAAAACATCATAGAAGATTTTCTGCAAGTGAATAAGCAGTAGCTACTGCCTTCTGGATGTTTTGGCTTAGGATTGAAGTCTCTCTGAAGAGAGGAATTCTTCATTTTTCTTATGGGAGATAGGGAATGCTTCACACCAGATTAGACAGCTTTAAGGTAAATAGAGATATAACAGGCCAAATGGTTTAGTCTTGACATACACATCAATCAAAAGCAGGCAAAAAAAGAATAAGGTATATTAGGATATTACACTGTCAGATTTCTCAGCACAACACACAGTCATAGAATCACTATGGTTGGAAAAGACCACTAAGACCATTTAGTCCAACATCTAGTCACCACCATGTTCACTAACCAAGTCCCTCAGTGCCATGTCCATTCAGTTCTTGAACACCTTCAGGGACGGTGACTTCATCACTTCCCTGTGCAGCTCATTCCAGTGCCTAATCGCTCTTTTGGAGAAGAAATGTTTCCTATCATCCAACCTGAACCTCACCTGCCACAAGTTAATATCATTCCCTCTCACTGTATCACTGTTACTTGGGAGAAGAGGCTGACCCAAACCTCACCACAGCCTACTTTCACGCAGTTGTATAGATCAAAGAAGTCCCCTGAGCCTTTTCTTCTCCAGACAGAACAATCTCAGTTCCCTTAGCTGTTCCCCATAAGATTTGATCTTTTTTAACTTTATTACAGTGGCCTCAACTCACTGATCCAGACTATCCAGATCCCTCTGCAGGTCTTTCTACCATCAAGAAGATCAACACTTCATCCCAACCTGGTGTCATCTGCAAACTTACTGAGGGTGCACTCAGTTGCCTTGTTCAGATCCTCAATAAAGATATTGAACAGTTCTCAATACTGATCCCCATGAGTGGAACACCACTCATGGCCAGTCAACAGCTGGATTTAATGCCATTTACCACCACCTCTGGCCCAGGCCTCCAGACAATATTTTATTTACTCAGTGAAGAGTGTACCTGCCAAGCTATGGGCTGCCAGCTTATCCAAGAGAATACTGTAGGAGACAGGGTCAAAGGTAGTCACTCTGTCTCAAAAAGAGATCAGATTGGTCAAGCAGGACCTCCCTTTCATGAAGCCATGATGGTTAGGCCTTATCTCCTGCTTGTCCTGCACATGCTGTGTGATTGCATTTTAGATGATCTGCTCCATAACTTTTCCCAATACCAAGGTCAAGCTGTAGTTCCCCGGATCCTCCTTTCAACCCTTCTAGCAGATGGGCTCACATTGTCAAGTCTCCAGTTATTTGGGACCTCCTCAGTTGATCAGAACTGTTCATAAAGCAACCATTTCTGTCAGCTCCTTCAGTAAACAATGCCAGTTTTCTTAAAAGTCATGGTGTATCATGTGTTCTTTTAACTCAAAGGAAAAAGTATTGGAGATGTGGAAAGTAACAGAAAAGTTACATTCATTCCACCCTGAGGAAACTATCTCAATGTGACAGTTTTAAGGAACTGCCTGCCAAAAAGAAGTAGGACTCTCTCAAGCTGTTTGTCACTTAAGCACATGGAAGTTGGCTGCCCCTGCTCTACAGCTAAGAAGACAGAACCCACTCAGCTGTGGGGTGTTCAAGAATCCAGTGCAAAGGGAAGCAGCCAGCACCACCCTAGCTCAAAACCCAGGCTCAAAAATACCTTCTTGGATGAATGCTGCTATTTGGCTCTGAAACAAAGCTGGGTCCTAGAATGCTGAGTTACTGGTTTTCTTCTATTATTATTTTTTTTTTTATTTCATTATGAAAAGCAATTGAATTGGAAATCACAATAGGATTTGCAAGCATTTTGATTCATTTAGTCTTCACAATTGCTTTGCTAGTATCTACCAGCTGAGTTCACAGGTGATGACTTCCAAAATATCATGTCTTTACCAAAGTATGAGCCCGTGCACCATTAACAAGTACCTAAACAATTCAAGTTTAACTCAGTGTTAGGCACCTACTTTCACCTCCCTGAAGCAGTAATGCTGACCCCCACTGTCCCACAGCACCCATCATCCATGAGTGTGAAAAGGTGTAGGAAGGAGATGAGAAGAAACATAACAAAGCTCCTGGCCTTTCTCCCAATTCTGCGCTCAAAGGGATGGCTGTTACCTGCACACAACCTTCAGGCAGGTGCAGAGAATAGGGACCACAGGTTTAGGGCTGGGAAAGTGCCTTGAGTGGTGCAGCCCTAAGCTTCTGGAAGAAATGATGCCCAAGAGTACCACTCTTTCACTGGTGAGACCAGAGATATAGCTGTTGAGAAGGTCTTTCTTTGTCTGACTTAGGGCTGCAATTTTGTTGCCTGAGGCAACTACCTAATTTTGCCTATGCCCAAAGACCATTCTGTTTACCCTGGAGATGCAATTAACAGTTTCCCCTGTGCATCAACTATTTGAGTATCAATTTTTTATTGTTCTTTCTGCCTGGTGGCTTAACATATGCTTTCTTAACCTTTACTGAGTTTTTAAGCTAGCAGTGGCTGTATTCTAACTAGCAAATGTAATGCAATTGCCATGGCAGTTAGTGCTCTTTGCAGCAAAATTCAAATTATTCTACGAGTAATTCAAACAACCAAATCTGAAAATCTCATCTTTAAAGGCTGATAAGGGAACAACACTATTTCCAATAGTCCTTCATTCTTAATAAGGATCCTACAAAGCAAATGCAAACAAAATAAAGATTTGAAAACCTTTCTATTCTTCCTCTGGTTCCAATCATACACCCAGTTCAGAGAACATCTGCTGAGGTCAGTTTGGTGAGTGCTTCCCCAACTCCTTCCAAAGGCTGCATACATTTCCAGGGAAGTTCATTAAAAATAAGCAGCTGAAACAGAAGGAAAGAGCTACAGTAATTTTCATGGACAGAACTTGCAGCTGCAAGATGCACTGCGAAAGCACAGAGTTGACTTTCCACAGGCTGCTGAGAGAGGCGCTTTTCAGAGCCAGAACAAGATTCATCTTTAGAAGTCCATATTCTGTCAAACAGGCATTAAAAACAAACAAAACAACAAAAACAACAAAAAAAGAAAAAAGAAAAAAAACCCCAAAACCTACCTCTCATTACTGGTGTGCCTAAGCTTTTATTCCTCTCATAGAGTAAACAAGAGTATTCAAGGTACAGTTTCTTTACTGCTTGGTACCTTAGCATCAAGAACTTCCTTATGTTGAACACACGTGGCCAGATGTGTATAGCATAGCATAGAAATTGGTAGAAAGTGATTAAGATAAGCCCTGAATTAAACTGCATTAGCATACCCAAGCTATGCTGGGTTAGTTTAGGTTTTCCTGATACATCTAAAGATAGATAGACTACAAGCAGTAGAATAACTTTCTTCTGAACAAACAGCTGTTTGTTCAAATATTGTTGATACAAAATGCCCACTGCATCCTTTACCATGAACCCAATACTACTGACACCATAGCCTTGCTACCACATGGCAGCTTTCTCCAAATGAGAATGATGACCAAAATATCTAGGTTGTTAGCAACCTGTATGCTAAGCACGTTTCTCCATGATAATAACAATAGCCAGGTCAATTTGCTTGGTTGAAATGAGCAGCTTTTTCAGGAGTTGCAAGCATCTCATCAAATGTTATATCCTTAAGCAAACCAGCAAAGGTTAAAACAGCATTAACATCGATGACTTTCTTATGAATTGTTTCTCACACACAAAATGTAAGCAATTCAAAATACTGTGCTAATTCAATAACTAGGTTAGCTGGGAGTCTTGTACTGGGTTATATTTTTAAATTAATTGCTACTGCATCAATCTTAAATGTCAAGCACCAAGTTTCTATGAGCCTGTATCATCCATGAACATAACAGAATTGGCAGATATAATGCATCATATCTTGCACACTAATAAAAATACTAGCTGCTATGTTTTATAAGGTCATGGCTTACTGCTGTCTCTCAACAAAAAAATCTTAATGCAACACTGGTCTCTGCATGATCTCCATAGTTAGACTTAATGAGGAAGAATCACAATTAATGGTTTTTTACAAGCCCATGGATCACAAGTGACAGGAGCTTATTCACAATTTATGAAGACCTGATTTTTCTCTTGGTGGGAAGAGGGCAAGAAAATTGCAAAGCGATAATGAAAAATAACTATTACACTGAATATGGTAATGCAGGTGTATAACCAGAGCCCACAGACTTGCGGGGCCACTAACAGGATTCAGCCTCACAGCTCCTGCAGGGATAAAATTTAAAGCAGACTGCAACCCAGCAGAGAAGTACGTGGGGGTCCTTGGGGTAGCATTTGAGAGTAAATCACCACTGTATAAAATGTCTAGTGGGTAAATAGGGACCTTGGGGCTTATGCAGCCATCCATTCATAGAATGGCTTAACATATAGACAGAATCCTTCACAGGACTCCTCCTAAAGGTCACCTAGCTGTGCAAGTCCCTGAGACACAGAGCACTGCCACCCCAGAGCTTACATCAGGAGCCTGAGCTTCTAAGTGCTTCTACACCTCCAGTTCATTAAAACCACTTGTGCCAGAAAAGAAAAGGAATGTGAAGCCTTATTAGCTTTAGGTAGAAAAAGATAGAAAAATAGCAATGGAAGGACACTGCTGAAGTACTAGTAGCAATTAGGACAAGCAGAGGTTTGCTGAGGTTGAATAGCTCCATTAGTTCTATCAGCTATCACAGTTAGAGAGAGTTAAAACACCTAATTTAGTAATTACGACTCACATAAAGGCTCTTGTGCAAGCAAACATCAATGCCTACAGGCTTTTCCCCTCATCACTTACAGATAAAACAAGCTCGTGTTACAGAGGTAACAGAACAGCTCACAGCCACACACAGCAGCAGCTCGAGCGTCTGTACACCATGCCCTGGAGAAGTCTGCTGCACTGCTGGGTGGTGCTGGAGGAAAGATGGCTCATGGCACAGTGCTCCTGAGGGGACTGATCAAATTACTCAGTAAGACATGCTACGCTTGCTTACCATTAAAACAGAAGCTGGAATGAGCTTGGAAGGGTACGGGTTTTGTGTAAGGTAAAAACACTGGTGTCAGTGTGTTCAAAGCTTCCATGTACTCTCCCCTTCTATAATTCTCCCGCAAGAAAACATTTCTTGCATCCAACAGCATGCATCCAAGCATCCAACATTAAATGTGCTTTCCATCCTAATATTTAAGTTAGGCAAACCCACTGGCTGTTTTTCCTGTCCGAGCCAGTTACCAGGGAGATACAAATGAAGGCAGAGTTATGAAACCTGGCACAATAATTCCAGCTATGACATAGATTATACACTCTTAGATTAATTATTGAATTGGAGTGATTAGCTACAAAGAGAACTCCTGTTTTTCTTCTGCAGCAATACATGCAAATGGGAGCAGGCAGCTGCTGACATCAAAAGGCCCGGCCAGCACATCTGATCTTCTCGAATCTGCATAAGCCCACCAACTTCAGGTTTAGACTGGTGTGGAACAGAGAATAATCAAAGCCAGTGTGCGCTATTTGAGTTAGGATGGAAAATGTCAGCAACTTTAATCTTTATAAGAAATCAATCAAGCAGGACTTTAATCTAGTCTTGATGTTGTACCCAAATCTGCTATTGCATAATGATAAATGCATGGTAGGTAACGCAGCTTGAAGGCTGAGAAGAGATAATTGAAATACACGTGTAAACTATTAGGCAATTACTCCCTGTGGAGAGGGTGGATGGGAGGGAGCAGAGGCAGAATGGCTTCCAGGTGAAACTCATGGAGCTGCTGAATTGCAGTAGTCCCTGGAGAAGGCACGTGGCAAGGAAGAACAATATGGCTCATTTGTTGATCTAAAGTACATAAAAATAAAGCTACAGAGGCACCAAATGTAGTCACAAATAAGAGTCGTGATGCAGCAGTGGAGCCTATCCTGGATCCTGGAGCTGACTGACTGCTTCCCTTCAGATGGATGGCAGAAGGCAGGGAGAAAGGGGGAGGCTGGGAGGAATCAAGAGGTTGTTAAGGTTGAGCAGAGACTCCAGCACAACCTACACCCTACCCGGCGTGCATCTTGTTAGCAACAAAAGTGACTCTAAACTGAACATACTCCATATTAACCAAGCACTACACCCCTCCACTCCTTATAGCAGCATGGAGTCCACCAGCTGAGCCAAACGTGCTGGTAATTCTGCTCTGATGGGAAGAGCCATTATGGTGCCAGTGCAAAGAAATGAAACAATCAGTAAAACTTAGGCAGTGTCTCATAGATTCTCAATTACCATTAGAGCAGAAAAACACCTTAAAAATCCTCAGTGCATTGCTTCTACAATACACCTGAGGAACCAACTCTTCATTTTCACCTACATGGTTATTTTAGCCTCTGATGTCTGAGCAAAGGAACTTCAGAAGTCATTCTACAGGGCACCAAGAAAGCCACTGGAAAGCAGATCAGTTCTCACGGACCTGTTTGGCATTGTGTCTAATTAACAGAAGTGACAGAAAATGGGGCTGCATCTTTCTTTATGCATGAAGATAAACATCAGAGCTGTTCTTAGCTGCCAGAGGATAATTAGCTCAAGATACAAAGCTGGAATGTTCCACATAATCACTGAAATGCACAAATGGAGAATTTGTTGTAAAACTGTGAGCTTGTTGCAATGCCATTGAAAGTAACGACACAGGCATAATTAATCTCTGTAATAAATACACAAAAATCCTGTGCATTTACCTGCCAGCCACAGCATATGGTCTGCTGGCAGTTGTGATTTCCTCCTCCATGCTCCAGACCCAAGCAGATTTTGTTCTTCCCCTAGCCAGTTCCCATAAAACACAGATAAATGCTTGACCTCTCTCAAGCAATCATTCCAGCCTGACAGCAAGTTTGTTTCTGCTTAATGCCCCACATTGGAAATAGAGCTGAGTGACACTGTAAGTGATGACATCAGCATTAGTATGGACTCAAATTTAGATTATGTATACAACATTTCTTCAGCAGTTTCCCCAACAGCATCTTTCCTGGCCTCTGGTTGCTGTGTCTTAGCCAAAAGGATAAGTTTCATTGATGCACTTTGAGAAAGTGAATTCTGGAGATTTTAGTTCCAGTGATCAATTGACACCTTATACAGCGTAATCCCTCTGCACAAGGGAACTGGAGCACTACAAGCAAACCTGCCACTTGCTCCTTTCCTCCAGCACCAAACGTTGACATTGATCTCCACAAACCCATTTCCTTCCTTCACCTCCAGTTTCTCCCACTCTTTACAGAATGGCTAAGTTTAAAGCAAAGGAGAGACTTGCCAGACTATCCCCAGTGCTCAAGGGATTCACATCCCACAAGGGTTGGCTGCCTCTACTACAAGCTGCCATTGCATAGGTAGACAGCAGCTGGACAGCCACAGGGGATTCAGCCCCAGCCCATCCCAACTTTCAGGAGCATGCTGGCAGGTTTAATCTGAAGACGTTATGCATTTGTAGAAAAGTGCTTTTGTCAAGATTTGGGTTATTTGATGCACACATGGTTTTCATTAACAAGGAATGGTTTGGACCCTATGAAGTGATTAACTTTGGTGAACTTGCTCATTGGGTAAAAAACAACTTTCAGATGCAGAACTTCTGTGATCCTTACTTACCCAGGATGATTTTATGATATGAAATAAACCAGTTGCAAAGTCAGTCTTGCTTCTCGCAGACTCTGGGAGTGAACAGCAATAAAGGGCATATTCATCAAAGGTTGGTGCTCAGAGTGAAGGACTCCATATGGCCTCAGACTGGAGGCAGAGGGGGGAGAGGCCAAAGGAGAGGGAAAGGGAAAAAAATTCACTGAGGCCAAAAGCCACAAGAGCTGCTGAATGTCTGAATGAGAGCATTGCATCAGGAGGCCTGAATGCTATTTCTAGAGATAAGTCCAACAGACAGCAACTTTGTCAAATGCTCTGAAGGGAGAGAGGAGGACTCTCAATATATCTGGTAGGGCATTTACCACACTCACTGGGGTGGCTGAAGAAGTCAGCTCCACCCTGAGAGAGCGTGAATAGAGCTATAAAGAAATTCTGAAAGTTGAAATTTTTATTTCAAAATATTCTAGTCTCATTATGTACCTATTTCACAGAGTTGTTCTGGATTTTGCACAACTGCAAGAACAAAACATTAAGTAAGTTCAGTACAAGCGGGAGGAACATTATTATCCTCAAAGGTTCTGCTAGTTATTCCAAGGTTGTATAGTCAGTACCTTGAACAAACGTTGAGCATTTTTCTGCAGAAAATGACCTAAAGCCCTGAGTATTAAGGCTGGATTTTAAAGTCAACTCAAGATCATTAAACAGATTTAACTACTTTTTCTAGATTTAACTATAGAAATAAAATTTTCTCACAAAATGAGAGAAAAAAAAGGTGCCTGTTCATCTTAAATGTGAAAAAATTTATAAACAGGAAGTATGCAAAAGACCTCAGAAAAGCAATATCTGTCCCTCTTCAGCAGTTGCAGAGCAAGGAAAAGGGGATGAGAAGTGTGGAAAAGGAGAATTTGGTGTTTCTCACTTTCTCATGTATTTCCGTATGAACAGTTCAGCACTTGAAGCTAGTATCCGCAAAACTGCGCTCCCCATTACCTCCAGTGTGCCAGCAGCCTGATACAAACAGCACTGGGACCAAGTGGGTGAATGAGTAGCACCCCAAGCACACAGGCCATCGTGTGGTACTGCAGCACAGCTGGCATTTGCCTGTATCTGCTTCTGTCCCAGATAGCCCAGAGAGGAAAAAAATAGTCTGAAATGTCAGCAAAGATATTTATAGGTGACTAGGCTTCAGTTACAGCAGATTGAATGCATGCCTGCATCTTATCAAACCAGGGCCAAATTCTGCCACAGATCTTGAATGAAAGGCAGAGCTCATGGAGCAGACACTCTGTGTTTTCACCCAGAGCTCCAAGGAGAGAGCCAGACACAGGGGGTAAGGTGAAGTGTCCTTTAACCACAGACGTTAAATCCTGATGTCAATTTTCACTTGTTTATTCCCTTGGCAAAGTGGCCTATCTACAGCTGCTGAGTAACTCAATTGCAGATCCACCTCAAGAAGGGATAAATTCCAGCATGCTGCACAGCTGTAAATGGCTTTTCATCATGATGGATCTGATTGCATCCCTGAGCTTCCCAAAGAGGTAAGAGGGAAAGCTTTATACAGCTAAAAGCAGTGAGATAGCTGATTGCATTTTCTCCATCCTGGCATACGCAGCACAACCAAGACAGAGTTTAAGTTGGCAGAACTGGCATTCCAAGAAGTTTACGACACACTACCAGAACTCCCATGGCTTCTTTACATTTCCTTGTGCTGAAGTAGAATGGAAGCTATTCCAAAGAATGAGAAAATGTCAGTTTAAAACATTCCTGTGAGAATTTGGCACCGGCTGTGTTGCTGAGCATTTTCACTGTGTATTAATTAGCCCTTCCACAGGCACATTTTCTATTTTTAACGCTTTCCTCTGTGACACTGATGCTGACTTCTTCCTGCCTAAATATTAGATGCCATCTGTGGGTTTCCCGTTGTTTCACCTACAAGTCAAACAAACAAACCACAACAAAAAGCACTGCTATCTATGCTTTCAGAAACAGTGCTATTGTTATCTTTTAAGTTTAGCAATATGGAATGGGCAACATGTATACATAGGGAAAGTGTAAAAAACTATGGAAGTGGCCTCTTCATTATGCCTTCAACTAATTAATAAAATGCAAAATAAATAAAGCCTATAGGTAAACGAGCGATAGATAGAACGTAGTTTGAATCTTTACTTTAAACCCAAGAGGCAGAGCTACTATGTCCTTGTAAATTTCTTGTAACGCTCCTACAGAAAAAATGATATTAAAATTTGGAAAAAAAAAAAAAAAAAATTAAAAACTCTGCTAGAAGCTGATACATTTCAGCTGAAACAGCTATACAAAAGCTTTTTTTTTTTTCCCCTGTGAGAACCTAAAGAGTTCTATCACCAGAAATATGTTGAATAAGACTTACATCCCCTCAAAGAAAAAAAAAAAAAAGGGAGAAAGAAGAGGAAAAAAAAAAGTTATGTCACTCATGTGGGGTTACTGGGGGAAGGTGACAGGAAAAAAGAAGACCATGAAACCCTTGGAGACAGGAAAGAGCGGTGAGCAAGGGGTGCACCTGAAAAGCATATATTTCTCTGCAGTGACTTGTAGACTCCAGGGATGGGAGAACCCTGCGTGATGCATCCAGAAGGCTGTTGCTCAAGCAACCAGGGAGGTTAATGTTATTCACCAAGAGTATCAAGAAGCCATTCAGAACAAGCTCTTTTCAGTTAAATGATATTTTCCTTTTTCTAGGGATACTATGATAGAAAAGGAAAACTTATTGCTGATAAGAATTCATGAAGGTAATTATAGTGCCCTTACATAACATGCAGTAATATTTCCACACATTTAAGATGTGTGAAAGCGTCCCTACACCACAAGCACTCAGCAAGCAGCAGAAATTCTTGGAACAAACTGTTCTATGACAACATACATTGAATAAACACTTCTCTATGATAGTTTTTCCTAAAGCTTCATACAGCATCCAAAGATCTGTTTTACTGGGTGCTGCTTATAATAAAAACTAAAATCTCATGCCAGAATCTCAATCATGTGAGCTTGATTCTATGAAAATATGTCAATTTTCTCTCTTCACATTCTTATCACCATTTCTGATTTAGGTCCAGACAGGAAAAATACACATATGAAACATCTTTGCCTGCTTTGCAAAGGAACTGACAGATTTTATACTTCCCAGTGCCTTATAATACTAATTCAGTTGTAATCAATTTTTCATCCTGGCTAGAACACTAGAACACAATGAAGATTACTAGCCAACTAATGGGCATATCTGTTTCTCTCCTTTTAAAACTGGGAGATGCTAACAAATATAGTCGTAGCACTGAATAATTCGTCAATGTCACTTTCAAAGATTGCACCCACACCAGCTAGAAGCACAAAACAATCTTCCCCAGCTGCAGCTTTTTCAGTTCTTCAATAACATTTTAAATATAGCTCTCAAGCAAAAATGAAGCCAGTGTTTCCCCCTGAAAAATCCACTATAAGTTAACACTGCAAAACGGCTAATTAAATAATCACTGAGATTGTAAGCAGCCACATTCCAGAGGAATTATATGAACAATGTGCAATTTCTGAAAGGCTTTGAAGCTACAGCATTCATTATTCCTATAAAAATCAGCAACTTTCTGTTGATACAGAATTCAAACTACATTAACTTCATCAAATTTCTACAAGGTCAATGCAAAACTTTTTTTGACCAAATACCTCATAACTTTTGCATGTTAATACCTCAGAAGTAAAAGAAAGTAGAATAAGGTTTCACAACTTGTTTTCCATTAATATTATCCTCTGTCCCTGGAGATGTTCTATACCAGTTTGGATGGGGCACTGGGCAATCTGGTCTAGTACAAGATCTGGAGGTTGGTGGCCCTGACTGTGGCAGAGAAATTGGAACTTGATGATCCTTGGGATCCCTTCTGACCCAAGCCATTCTATGATTCTATGATTACAGATCATATCCTCTTATACCAGCTTACCAGAAGGAAGGAATAGGGTTCTTTGGTTTTTATTGTCTGGTTTTGTCATTTTTTGTGCGTTTTTGGTTTCGTCACACTCTCCCTTTCACAAATAGAAGAACTGAAAAAACAAACAGAAGACAAGCCACTTGATGCATAAATATTTTATATAATGTTTTCCCATAAAACTTTCATTTGTACAAATAATAGATGCAGCAGGAACCAAGAAAAAATTAAATGCCAAATTCCTATTCAATGAGAAGTAGAATGAAGTTTGTAACGTGAGACTCATAAGAAAATGGGCTAGAATCACAGGATTCTTTCTATGGAAAATAGTTTCATCATGAGAATGGATGCAGTAATTGCATACAAATCTTCCTTTGGTGATAAAGTACCAGTCTTGCTGAAACTCAGCTTGGAGTTTGTCTTGCATAATATCAAAAAGGATTGGGCACCCATCAGGTCTCCTAAAAGTCCTTGGTTAGTAAATGGGGAAAGCAGTAAGTACAAATAAGAGGAAAATGATGGATCTAAGGAATTATTCTTTTGACATTTATGTTAAAGGTTCTTCCAGAAACAGTTCATATCCAAGCAACTAGTCCTACCAGTGCCCATAGCTTCCTAATCAAATTAGAAAGATTGAGTCATTAGGGTCAAGTGACCAACCACAAAAAGATTGAAGACAGTAATCAAGAAATCAAAACTAATTAGTACCTAAGCCTATTAAAATGGCTTAGAAATAAATTACTTCTACATGAATTTATGTCCAGAGGTCTAATTATAAAAAGTAATAAGAGAAGTTTCACAAGGCAAAAGGTCACAGTACTCCCAAGTTGAATAAAGCACACTGGATTTTACCAGGACACAGAAGAACAGGAGTGAGGGCAGCTTGTGGCCTCAGGTCAACGTTTGCAGTTGGATGACCAGATTTTAAGGAATTGAGTGTGATAGGCCTTGAGTTGTTTTCCACAGGCCTTGTTGTTAACACATTTAAATCAAAGCAAAGTATCTTTAAATATCTAATTTAAGAAATTTTACTCCAAAATATAAAAATAATTGTTCTCAGAAGTTTTGAGATCCTAACAGGAAAAACCTAGAGAAAAAGTAATCTCTCTCAATTCACAGTTACTGGAAAAGCTCCAAGTCTGAGATCTTGGTTTATCTGAACACCCAGGAACTTGAAACTTTTTAGAATGCAGAACTAAATGAGGTCACCAAATTTTAATCTTTACTGATGGAAATACTACAGATGCACCTCCTCATCACAGTGTTTCAGCATGTTTTTATTTACTCTCCGTTACAAGTAAGAAATAGAGAGGAGTATGAAAATCAAAATTTGTGGAGAGGGAAAGATAAAAACATCATCCAACTATTTTATGCCAAGTTCAATTTTGCTTTCACTTAAGAGAACGATTTGGACTTGTTTTTGTTAGAATCATCCATCCAAAGATTTACGCATTCACTATATATGTTATACATGTGCATAGATAGTGTTTTTGGAGACAACACTATGAAGAACTGAAAAATTAAGTGAATTAGTCTTTCCAAAACTGAGGCTTTCTTCCTACTCCACTCTCCATTGAAAGCTGCCTGAATATTTTAAGGAACATGTTTTCACATATGTCAGAATATCTTTAAAGTACATTTGCAGATTTTTTTTCTCATGGGAAAAAGAAAGAAGAAAAATCCACAATGCGAGTAACTCAGTAATCAAGACTAATGATACAGAAAGCATTTTTAAGTTCAAAATTAATGGTTTCATAATTATAGTCTAAAGAACAAAAAATAGACTATTTTATTCTCTCCACAGCCTACTCCAGCCCTTTCCTTTGTGATTTTTTTCTTTGATGGCAGCATCATAAAAAGCTTTCTCTGAATTCCATAATGCAAACATACGTACAGGTATCTACTACTGTTTGAAAGAAGCAGACATCTCCTTTTGTGGTAACAAGAGGCTAACTGACATGATTAATGGCACTGTTTTTCTTTCGGCTTTCCACAAAATGTGAAAACAATATCCTTCTTGCCAGAAGAGCAAGGGAGGTATGGCACTCATTCACTGAACAGGCAGTGAAAACTGCCAATGAAGTTGTGCCAGGAGCATTATATTTAATTATGCCAATTCTGTTTTTATGATCAGGCACCTTTTCTTAACACCATCAAGTGTTCAAGGATGTCTATTGAACAAGTCCTAAGTCATCATTTTGCAACTCTGTGAACTCAGATATACCTGAGCATGGATGAGATACAGGAAGTGTGGATCTCTGTCAGAGAAAGCAGAGAATTTCAACTGAGTGAGATTATTCTCAAAAAATAACCTACTTTCCATCAAAAGTTGTTGTTGCTTTTTTAATTTTAGATGCATAAGCTTACAAAACATGTATATAATTAAAAACTAAGCACATCTACAAGATGGGCATAGGAAAAGAAGAAATGGTAGATTTTCACCTCCCTGGCCTAATGATGCTCTTTTCCTTTAGCAGCAGTTAGCAGCAGGCATGCATTTTAGCTTTTAAGAAAAGGAAGAAGTTCCAAACTTTTCTCCTTTCTCTCTTGCTTATGCAAAACTTCAGCATCTTTATTCTGCTCATTCACCTCTTCCCTCAGCTCATCCATCAATTCTCTGTGCCTTCTGTATTTATTTGTTCCCCTCACAAAATTACACTAACTCTTTCAGAGCTTTGGCAGCAGTATTAACTCACACCCCTCCCTGAATGCCTCTCTCCAGTCACTCACTTGGTCCAGAGCAAGCAAGAGTTAGTGCCAAAAGAACCTCCCAATTATATATTAAATCAACTGAGAGCTCACTTTCATTGGTGCCCAAATGTGCCACCATGGTTTGTGTTCAGCTTAGTGTATGAACTACCAAGGCTACTTAAAACTTATTTCAAGTGGATTTCTGCAAGCCTGCCATGAACCACACAGAATGGTATTCAGTTCTGTCTGATTTCTTACGCAAAAGAGAAGAGTTAATAATAAAAATTACATGCATAGCACATTTCTTGGTGTTAGGCAAGATAAGCAGCATGTCTGTCAGTAATTCTGTTTGAGCTTGTTATATTTCTCAATGTGTGTATTTCTTGAGGTTTCGATACCAAATGTTGTACTCTAATTATCATAGCTCCCTGGCACTCTCCAGCCCCTTCGAGAAATTTTCACTGGATGTATTGGGCTCTTTGCAGTAGTAGTAGCTGCTCATCATCACCTGGATGAATTCATCAGGGCAGGGCTTCTTAGCATCATTTCAATCATTTATACTGGAAAATCAGTATTAAGTAAACACAAATCTCTCTGGTTCTTCTTGCTTAAATTAAAGCATTCGGTTGTTCTGGTTTTAAGATATGCACATCAACTGCTTTTTAGCATTGAAAATTTTAATTTGGCTCCAGTGAAAAACAAACCCTAACCAAAGAATGCCTAACCAAAGAAAAAGAAGTTCCATTAAAGTAGTTACAGCAAGCTTCCCAGATAAAGAAGTATGGTCCTTCATTTCCAGTTCTATAATTAGTTACACATGTTGAATTTTTAAATATTTTTCCATGATCATGGACTATACGCTCTGGGAAAACAAACATCTGGGGGAGGGAGAGGAATTTGCTGAGGAACATTTCTCTAACAGTAGTTTTTTCATCCACTGATTTACAAGCTACTGATTTACAAGCTGTGAATGAATAGTAGCCTTCAACAACAGGAAGCCTTGCCATTGGGAAACCCTATAGCGTCAGGTGGAGCCCGGAGACAAGCCTGTCTGCTTGCAGGGAAATTCACTCCAGGAGCCCCCTGTAATCAGAGCTGTTAACCAGAAGGAAATGTCTTCAGTACTCTTACATGGCCCTTAATCAGATACTGACAGGGTCCTTTTGATCAATGCATTTTCAAAATGAGGGTAACTGCAGTTTATAGTATGTCTGCACAGATTTCACAGCCAGCTCCCAGCACGCACAGTTGGAAGAATTGCTCGGACTTCACTCTCTGCTCTCCTTTTCTTTTGCTTGTTCAGAAGACAGAGTCAAAGAGACTTAGAAATTAGCAGCACAGAGTGCCATGGATGCTTAATAGCTTTGCTGGTCCTCTGGACGCGGCAGGGAGGCAGCTTTTGCTTGCATGTCTCAGGGCATTTAACAGCCTTGGGGTGGGGCAGCAGGAGGGGAAATCTCTCCTCAGCTAGCTGCTCTTGAAGGGTTCAGGCTGATGGGGAGCTGGGGGTGGAGGGTCAGACTCAAACAGCCTTGCACACGTTTAATGTGGTCTAAATAGTATTAGAAGAGATGGTTTTAGATCCCATCCCATTAAAAAAATGTGCTGCAAGCTTAGAAATCGTCAAGTGAAATGAGAACATATTAATCAGGCAGTCATTACCCATCCTCTTACATCACCTGCTTGTACCTTGGTACAGCAGGGGTCCGAAGCAGTGGGTGATCGTACATAGCATATGCAGTGAACTGTGTAGCACATATGGTATATACATTGCAGAAACACAAGATAAAAGCTCACCTGCTGTTCTGTGGCTTTCTTAATAGAGTACCTATGCACCACCGGGTGAATTAAGAGTAGAGTAGCAGCTTTAACTCTAGATTTCCTCACTTCTTTGTTAGAACACTTTTCTTGTTTAATTTAAGTTCTTATTAAGTCACTGAGGAAATGAGGAATGTGATGTTAAGGCAGTGTAATTTTAATGGAGAAAAAGAGCCCTCTCAATTTTACACAGTTTTTTTACATAAAAAAAGGATACCTCCCACACAAAACAGCTATAGCATATTTTGCAGATATATTCTGCAATGTTAATAATGGCACTAATTGCATACATGAAAACAAGTGGCTCAGGAGGCTTAAGGAACGTTAGTAACTCTTGCTCACAATTGCACTGAGGAAACAAGAACAAATCTTGCATTTGAATACCCTGCAAGTTTGCACACCATCAACAATGAACAGACGAAAAGATTGAAACACCTGAAATGAATAGTTTTATTTCCAGTTTGATATTGTGCCCTTATGTAATATACGTATATTTTGCTAGTCCTATCATTCATTCAAGTAGCACCAGCATCCAGAAATCTGGCAGCATTTCATGACTGAGATCTTACCTTAGGCACTTCTTACTCCATTGTCATAGAGGGAGACACACTAAATATTCCACAAACTTTGGCTTGAAAAATTAGGTGGAAGAATCTGCTGTAGAAATATTTTCATGTTAAAGACAAATTAGCTCTGCATCCTGACCTGGACCAGATGTAAAACTGGAGATTTTGTTGGTTCTTATTTTGGTATTTTTGGAAAACAAACAACAACAACAAACCCAGCAACAGAACTCTTTCCCCTGGACTCCCACCCCTGCTCACCATCTTCTACCATACACTGTCAATAATACAGTCTTAGTTTAATAAATACGTTTTAGCTTTTCACTTATACATAGCTGACTAATCACTGATCCACACGATGTTGCTTGTTGTAAGGATGTTCTGCTGAATAACTGTTTCTCTCTTCAAGGCTAATTTTGCCATTTATCTTCTGCAACTTTGATACAAAAAAAATCTAAGAAAGTTTTCCATGGTTTCATGAATTATTCCATGATAGCTAACAAATCCAAATGTCTGTGAGAACAGTTGTTTATTAGCATTTTCTATAACTTTGTAAGGAGATTTTATCCTCATTGTCAAGCATCGTAGCCAAAAAATAGTTTTATGAGCTATTGTAAGATACAAAGTAATCCTGCTCTTAAATCGATATGTATAATACATGCTTTCATTCATCCATATATTCCCTCTGCTTATGAAAGAAGAATAAAGAAATAACAGTACAGGATAAAGAGATTCAGCACATGCTTAAGAATGCTGCCTTACTGATGAGTGATCAAATGTGTATAATATACCACCAAGAAGTCCTATCATACATCTTTGTGTAGATTCATTGTTCCTACCCCTTGAGTTTTAAGAGTTCTGAATTTGAAAGTGAAGCTCCTGCCTCCTCAAGTTCCAGCCCTTATCTCTGTTAATTCCTGAAGCACTGCATGGTTTCAGAAGTCACCTTGGTGCACGCTTGGCCATCAGCAGCAGAGCCAGCGCCAGGTTCAGTGCTGCCCTGTAGTGAGTAGACCTGCAGGACTGAGCAGTGCTCAGCAGAACTAAAATATTACAAGCTGGAGGGCAAGAACAATGAACATCTATACCTTCCCCCCTTTGTGAGATTTGCTTGCATTGGTGTTCTTACTCCCAATGGTAAGCATTTCCATAAAATTAAAACAAAGTTTTTTCTTCTGGTTCCCTAAGATTCCTAGTTACCTCTTTCAGTGAAGGATGTCCTTTGATCTTACCATGAAGACTTTTGTCTTTCTTTTTGCATGAATGGACAGAAATGTCAAGAATGGATGACCAATTTAAGAAGCAAGATGGCATAAGAAATGTAACCATTCCTCTATATGCCTATTATATAATCACCTTATTTCATTCAGTATAACTTTTTTTCCAGCAGAGATGATACCACTCCAATATTAGAGAGAGAAGGTTTTATTCAGGTGTTTAAACAGCTGGGTTCCTCCTTGCTAGGCAAACACAGCTGATGCAAAATGAAGAAAAGAGAACAGCATTCATGAGCCCTGTCAAGGTTTCAGCAAGTTTGGTTATGGTTGGAGCTCCGTGCCTGTCCTGACAGAGCTCAAGAATCCTGAGCAGACAAAGAATTGAAGTGGGTATCCTTCCTAGCTGTTGTGTGATGGATGTCAGATGTTAGGACACTGCTGTCCTTGTGGATGTTTATACATATACATTTTTAAAGCAAAACATAAACAAACAAGTGAAACCATGGTGCAAGCCCAAATACAAGAGCAACCTTTTGTGCTAGCCCATAGATTGAAAGCAGATGTAGGACTTTGTAATTAGGCCTGATTCAAGTTGCCTGAAGTGCATAAAAGAAGTTGTTTTGGAAATGAAGGGAGGGACTAGGGTAACATAAACACAATTTGTCTTTTTGCTGCACATGGCAAGAGATTAAAGCAATGCAAGTAAATTAATCATAGAGGAAAAAAAAAATCTTCAGGGAGGGCACTTACACACTGTCATCCTTCAAAAATGAAATGTTTAAATGTTACTGTTTCAGAGCTAGTATTCTAATTATTTGAATCTGCAACCTGATCAAAATGCAGAACTATTTGTGGAAGCACTATATTTATTGAGCACATGCCTCTGAAAAGTGTAATTGAAGTGACTGAATGCACCAGGAAGAAGTTACTGATGGTTGTTTGATCTGGTCAGTGGGATATCTGCTTTGCAGCATTTCGATTAGGACCTTGTGCTTTGGAAAGACTGAATGCTAGCAAAAGCTTTTCCAGGTGAATGACACCACTACAAAACGATGCTTTAAAGAAAGCTCTGTAAATGTATAATATAATTTTAAAAGTTTAGTGGCTTTCTTTACAGACAACTGGAAGATTTCCCACTCTTTACACAAAGAGAAGTTCAGCTGCAGTACACATTTCCTAGGTTGCTCTGACATCCTTTCAAGGTGAATTGGACTCTCTGGTGTTGGATCTAGTTATTAAGGCTCCTCTGACACCCCTGCCTGAACATGGAATCCATTGTTTTTTGTTTTGTTTTTTTTTTTAATCTCACTGCAACCCACTCAATGCTGTCAAATTACAGCACACAAATGCATTTCAAACTTAATGAAAATGTTACAATACATGCTGAAGTCATGTAGGATAACAATCCATTATTTACAGTATTATCGCAGATGAGAAATTCAGTTCTTGAGAAATAAGATACTGTTTGGTACAAGTTGAGAAAACGGTATCATATTATGCATCCACTACATCTGTAAGCACAATATTTGAAGTGTCACCACTGCCAAAGGCCAGTTGAGAAGGCAGAAGGGTCTTCAAGCCCCCTCAATGCAGCAGTATTGTGTCACCAAAGATCAGCTCCACAGAAAACAGTGTTTTTTGAGTAATCCCAAGGAAACCATAGAGGTTAATCTATTGTAAGGGGATTGCCCTAATAGGCCTTGAAAGAAGTTTAAACTTCAGCCTTTCATTTTTCAAGTAATTGAAGGTACATAATAGTGGGTAAAATTTAGATTCCCTGCTTTTGTGTTCAGAACACAGGTACCCCCTCCATCCTCCCCTTCCATCCCCCCCTTCCCTCCAAACAAAAGCAATTATAAATGTTCCATATTTTTCCTTCTCTCCCTTCCAAATTTCTTTACTTCTTTCTACAATGTAACTGGTTCAGAACATCATGTCCATATCTCTGTGTGCAGTGGTTTTTCTGGAAGGGGCTCCTTGACTGAAGTCTCCAAGAACAAGTAACACAAGTAATCCTGGTTTGTGCCACACAAGCTGCTCTCTGAATCCTGCACCATGAAACCACATGAAGATTCTTACTGTGACCACAAATGCCAAGAATTTGGATGGAACAGAGAAAGGATGAAAAATAACACATGTAAAGCTCACTTTCCTATAGCATCACTTAATTATTTTTACTGATGTGGTTGGGTGTTTTGTTTTTATTTTATTTTGGCTCAGTAGAGTGGTTTTTATACAGTATTAGATTGAAAGGAAGCTCATAAAAGCACTTGCATCACTGCTGAACAGACATGCTAACACCAGATTTTGCCCTGCAAAGAGATGCTGCATTACATTTTCAACTTCTCCAAAGTTTACATGTTTCGTATTAACAGAAAAAAATATCACAGCAGCATTGTTTGAGAATTGACTTGCAGCATCTATATAAAGCACCACAATTACTTTTTTTTCCTCCCCCACTCATCAAGTCAAAGGGAGCTCAGGTAGAAAGGAAGGGAACTCTCTCCCTGCCAAATACAGGGCTCTGTGCTCCCTCCCCACAGTGAACAAGATTACTACAGCCATGCAAAAGCCATACGGAAAATCAAATTTGGAGGCTAAAAATCTAAAAAATGGACAGTTGTTTGTTTTGTATGCACTGACATTACATTCCAGTTTAAAGGCAATTCAAGAATCAGTGCTATCATTTCCAATTAGTCAGCCTAGTGGTTACAGAAAACAAGGAAATCCAACTCAAAGTGATCAGTGCCCTCCCACCTCCATGTTAGACTATGCATCCCTGCAAGGACATTTTAGGGGAAATTCAGTGCCTTACATCACATGGGAGAGGATTTACTCTCAGATTACAGAAGCCCCTATGATGGGGAGAGCTTTTCCCTGGCAAAGGAAAGGATGATTTCTCCAGGATTCCGCAGCAATATCTTCAACTCCTCTTGCAAGGAACTGTGGATGCTGCAAAGCTCAGCAAAATTACTGAGAAAAACAGTACCAGGCATAAGGCAAGCATCCATTTCCTTCTTTTCAGAAGAGAAAGGGAAGAAAGGAAAATAAAGCTTACTGTCCCAAACTTTGTTTCACTAATTTATTCCCATTTCACTGATATTTCTCTAAATAAGAGGCATTGGATTAAGGCCTATTTTTTTAGTATTTTGCACTAAGTACTTCTTAAGTCACAAGAATATGTCTAAGGTTACGTTGAACTATACAGAGATTTCTCCCCTTCAACATCCCAATACAAATGAGTATTTTATCAGTTCATATTTTCTCCTTCCATTCAATGAGCAACTCCAGGCTCCAGAGTCAATCCCATCTCAGAGCTGCATTGCTCCAGAAGATGTCAGTATTCTGCAGAGATCCCCCTAGCAGGCTCAGCACCTCAGCAGTCTCTGAACAGATATTAATGTAAGTTCAGATGACTGAAAGGATTTGCAAAGTCTCAGATAAGTTCAGCCACCCTTTCCTCCGTGCATAGATCTGACCAGATCGGTGGACTTTTTTGTTTTCCATCTTAATTATCATTAACATCTTAATTTGATACATGAATTTCAGCCTCTGACCATTTCCTGAAGTGTACAGAAAGTTACTTTAAATACCTTTTCCTCGTCCAGGATGGCTACTTTTCTCCTAATATTCCATGAGGACAAAAACTGTACAGAAAATTGGGTCTGGGGCAAGGGATGGGGGCAGCTCCAGACAAGGCAACAGGCAGGTCTCTTCTCTGCTTTTTCAACTGCAGTTTACAACTATACAGCATTTCCTCTTTAAGCCCATACAACTGTCAGTGTAGTGAACTCCTTCATGAGTCTGAATGCAGCATATTAAAATACTCCATACCATGAGAATTTGGAGTTCAAACCCAAATCAACACATTCTTAACAACTGCTTCTGCTCACTAAAGAATCCTTAGTGTCAGAGCACAGAGAATCCTACTAAAAACAAACAAACATATATTTCACCTGCAAGTTTGATGTAGCAAATCCTTGATCTTACTTTCCAAACTGAATATATTTCTCTTCTGAAACTTACTGCCACTACCTCAGAACTTTTTCTGAATGGAAAAACTTGATGTAAGACAAAAAGTAAAAATAAAAAAAAAGGCAGTGCAAAAGCTCAATTAGTCCAGCCTAATTTAACAGGTACACTTCCTGGTCAAAATAGCCAAGCACACAGATTTGTCATTGACTTAGGAAACAATCTTTTTTTTTTTTTTAATTAATTAATTATTCCTTTCCCTTACGAGTACATGAAAAATGGATTCATCCCAACCCATCCAGCCCAAGTAATATACACTGCTAATTTCTCTGTAGGCTGAGAAATTCTGTCTGCAGAGCCTGACATCAGAGGTGAGAGAAAAATCATCTCACACTAAATAATTCCCTGTTCAGCAGTAGCTTCACTGCTGGTCTGGTGTTAACTGATTTTTAGTCTTAAGTGTCACTTATCCACTCTCTGAAACCTAAGGTGAGGCAACAGCAAGGGCATGGCCATAACACTTTCATAGCCATATGTCCTCACTGAGCTTTGCTCTGCGACTGATGAAGTCCTTCCCAGGGAGTGATGAAACTCCTAGAGAAATCCCAGCTGTACCTCCTATACAGTCAACATTTACCAGTGATTATGCTGCAGGACAGCAGTATATCTGCTCTTGGGAAAGAATTGGTACCATCATTCAGTGGGAGCTGTGACAGTGTAAGAACATAGGGACATACAGGGAAAGGTAACTTAAATGGATTACCATCCTTATGCCCCCTCTCAAATACAAAGGCCCAAGATTTTGGACAGACAAGTAGATCCATATACTTAGATTCCATCACCCATCTGTGCTGCTACTACGTAGGATGAAATGAGATTTATGCATAACATGAAAAGAGAATCTGAGCTAAACAGCGGCATCGGTTTCCTAAAAGGAAATCTGAAGAGACTTCTGTCCTAAGGTTCCCCCAATCCAATTTTAATGTTTTGGTTTATTGAAGATATAACCACATTTAAAGAGGCAAAGAAAGAGGTACAAATGTGCTTTCATGATAATACAAGTATTTATACTATAGACAATTAAGACTGTTTCCATCACCTTATCCCCCTTAGTGGGCAGTTTCCCAGGCACTCAAACTGCTATTGCTCCACTTCTACTTCAAAGAAAAAAAAAAAAAAAAAAGCAACCAACCAAAAAACCCACAATGTACTCCCAAATCCCAACACACTTAAGCGTTCCCTCTTGCTGGGAACTAATCAAAGGCAGAGTAAAAAAAGATTTTCTATTCCTCCTTCATCCAGAGTGAATAAAAAGATGAGTAGCCATGGATGAAGATGTGTCACTGAAATGTACAGTAATGTGAAAGGTTTTAAAACTGAAACTGCCGGCCTTTATGTGTCTGTAGATAATAGCTGAGCTGCAGCCATGCTACTTTTAATCTCACAGCACTGAGTGACAAATGATAGCATGAGGAGAAGAATGAACTGTAGTAAGCATGTTAAGAACTCACTGATCAAATATGAAAATAAGAATGCCATTAACAGAAACTTTTAGTTTATGAAAGGACTTGAAATAAGAATATCACCTACATACAATCTTGATACAGAAGAATTAGAAATTGACGAAAGGTGCTCCATCTGGAAATTATCATTTGCTGTAAACTTTTTTTAAAATTTTATTTAATTTTATTTTTTTAATCAGAAACCAAGACTGATGCATAAACAAGGAATTTGGGAAGTCTTTAACAAGCTATAACGCAGGAGAAGTCAGAAACATTATATGAACTTTATATTCAAAGTGAATTGAAAGATTTTATTACAGTACTTCTACTGCCTGCTGAACTTCCATGAGATTTGTCTTTGACCTGTTCTTCTCTTCCTGCCACTCTTGCTTGGTCTCAACTCCCATGGTTCCAACCAGTCTGGTTATGATAACTATTTCTGATCCAGATGAAAAATTGTACCCAAGTCTGATTTCTCAGACATTATGCCACCTAATGCTTTTGACTTCAAATTAAGTGTTCAGCTCACACTGTCTTGTATATTAAAACTCCAGACTTGCATAGGAGTAGTATCTGCCAACCATAACTACAAAACAGGGTGTTAAATAAAGTTCATGCAACCAAGCAAAGCAAGATCTGCAGGGAAATGCAATATTTTTAAAGCCATCTGATACAGCTGGAAAAACTAGGGTAGCTTTTCAGTACATAACCTACAGGGACATACCAGCCTGGGTCTCTCAAGAGCCTTAAGTAAGCCTTAGGAAGGCATAAATTGCCTCACTCCTCCCAGTAAGAGGCTTATTGAGACAGTAAAAGATCATTTAAATGAGCACTGAACCTTGCTTATAGCAGATCTTGGGAGTATACCTCAGAACCATGAGTCTATGTTAGATCATGCTGATGCAGTCTACATCTTTCTTTAAAAAAAATAAAAAAATTAAAAAAAAAAAAAAATCAACCAATCAACTGATTCAAAGTCATTGCAGCAAAGAAGAAAATGGTGCACCTTCAATCCTCTATGGGAAAGCTTGCCTTTCTGGTTTGGCAAAAGAGAACAGTACAGATGTCATTCCAGAGGAAATATCCTGGTCCCAGATGCAGCAAGAATATGTTTCCAGGGACAGAAACCTGAGGCAGAACCCCAAAGCAGCTTCAGCTTAAGAAGATGCCATAGCTGATCAGTGACATCAAGGATGAGGAAAACACCACAGAACAACTCCCACCGCATGGGGGTACAGCTGCTGCAGTAGAACAGGAGAAGAATTCATCACTCTGCTCCAGTGAGCATTGCTTTTTGCCACACGCACGATCCTTTACATATGATAAATTGCACTGTCTCAGATGAAGACATGCAGCTCTTTGTCTGCAGGTACAGTTTCCAAGCATTTAGTGTGCTTTTTCTGCTACAGAAAGGGTAAGTCAAAGCTCTGATTTATATGAAGCTACAGCCAAAGCTTTGCTTAGTGAGGGGTTTTCCAGTGTGTGTTTTAGATTTTCTGTGCACGTGACAAGCCCTAAGGTGATGACATTGAGAGGAGCATAAAGGACTCACATCAGCTGCAATTCAGTGACAGCAGAGTTTGGACACTCCACTTCTGCACAATTCCACCTATGCAGCTGTAGCTTAATAAATAAGTAGTCTGTTTGGAACCCCCTATATCTAATTTAAATACATAACAAACTGAGAAAGAGGACACTGTTGAAAAATAATATCAAACTCAATAAGTTTCTGCTATTTTCTACTTTGATTTATTCAGAAAAAAAGCCTCACAGAATTAAACACAAACTTGCACAATTCACATCAGCTCTGCAATGGCAAAGGCTCAGCAGAGAAGCATTTGAAAGAAGTCATAGGTACAAAAGTGACATGGATACAGACCAGTCCTGGCACTGCCCAGGACACATCTCTGGCACTATTACAATCACTGGAACCAAGCCTCGCCCCATTACTATTATTGAACAAAAGCTTTCATCGGAAGTCATGTTTTACATCTCCAAAAACTGGCCTTGACGATCTCCACCTTTAGGTAATCAGCAGACATTCCTAAGGGGCTCAGTTTCCAGAGCCTGTTTTCCTAGCCCCCACTAACACTCTAGTAAAGGAAACTTGACATGCAAAAACTGAGATATTCAAAGCCACCAGCTTTCTTAATTAAATGCCACCTGTCTGCAGACTTCTTTCAAACATCATTTTTCCCTTTAGCTGCTCTAGACCTCCCTTGGTACTACTTCAGTTGCTTCAACTTAAGCTCTGCAGCTCTACCTTTACAAGAAAGTCTATATGGGAACATTGAAAAAGAAAGTCTGTATCTCAAAAGGTTCAATTAGATGAGAAACAGTCAAGACTGATCAGTACAGCTTAATTAGCATAGGTGAAGCTGTCTCCTAGCATAATCAGCAGTAAAATGTGCTAAAACGAGAGGAAGAAAGGATGGGCTAGGGACAGAGGTGATCATCTTGAGCAAGCATCTAATGATTCATAACCTTGATTCGCAGATATAGTAAATATCTCCTCTTTCCTCTCATCAGCATGTGTTGACACCTACAGTAATTACTCCCAGAAAGTTAACTCTCTGAAGCAATATTTCTATCTTGCTTAATTGCACAAGTACCAAGTTACACTATCAGCACTGATGAGCTGTGACATCCTCCTGTCAGCTAAGTAATTTGTTGGCAGAAAATGCCACAGACACTTTATTCTCCATCTTTCAAAACCTCTCATGCAAACGAGGCAGAGTAATTATCACTGACCTTTGCCTAATATTGGTTGCCAATCAGTGGTGTTTCCCTGCTTATCTGCAGAGCTTCTGTATCTCACCGAACAACCAGGAGTACAAAGCACACATGCGGCACACACAACAAGCAGCCAACATCACTCACAACATGGTTACTATCAGGGCATGGGGTGCTTCCCTACTGCTCCTAGGGATGGTTATTGCAAGTGTTCCAGGGAACAAGATCATGGAATCACTTGGGTTGGAAGGGAATCTTAAAGGCCAGCTAGTCCAACTCCCCTGCACAGGGACACCTACAGCTAGATAAGGGTGCTCAGAGCCCCATCCCACCTCACCTTGAATGCCTTCAAGGATGGGGCATCCAACAAAATTTCATGATGCTCTACACCTCATAGTATTAAAGGCAAGTTCTAGACTGAAAGCAAAAGAAAACAAAACAAATCACAGAGACAAAACAAAAAAAGCCCTATCAGCCTGAATGTTTTCATCCGGAAGCCCTTCAGTGGAAAAAACACAGCAGCTTGAGAGTTGAGGAAAGTTGATGCCACCTCATCTCCCCAGACCCGCTGCTCATTGTCTGTCAGCTCCACAGAAAAGGTTATTTAAAGCTTCAGAACACCAAGGCTCAACAGTTAGAAGTGACCATGAAATGCTTTGTTATGTTTCCAGAAGTGACTTTCCCAGTGCGCTCCCATGAAGGAACCCCTTTGTCCATCCACTCCTCCAGCTTTCTAGCAACTATCTTCTCCCTCCACACCTCCAAGACTTAGGCAAAGCTCCCTCACTACAAGCAAATTTGTTATAGTCACATTCACTGTCAAGTGAATCTAACTAAAAGATAAATCGCCCTGCGTTGATCTTTAACAGTCCACACACAAGGCAGAGAAGCAGTAACTTGACACTTGAATCACAGCACAACTACAGGCCCAGCTCCCCACCAGGATGCTCACGCCTCCTGTACTCCAGTCCATCGTTACCAGTTGCCCTGCAGCTGTCACCAGGTGAAAAATGCTGTCTCTGGAAACGTTGTCTCTGTCTGTTTGCAAGTATAAAGATTAATATGGAAGTCAATAGAAGTTGCTGGTGCCTACCAGGATGACAGAAGAGGCAAACAGCCCTGGAACTCAGGTATCCAAAGCTGCAAAACAAGCATTTCCCCTCAGTGTTTTCAGCTGGTACAGCAGTAGAAAAAAGCACTGGTATGGTGATGATCACAACTGAACTGGGGAGCTAAAGGCTCTGTCATCCAACTACCTCAAATACACAGCTCATTCTGACTCAAAATTAAAATGAAGTTTAACTTCAGGAGGTCTTCCATCAACAAGATGCCTCTCTCCATCCCACATCCATGGAGTTAAGCAAACAAACGTGCTCTGGTGTTGTCAGCAACTTCAATTAGCCAAGTACAGCAAAAAACATTTGCCCAATAACACACAATAGCTGTTACGGGTGAAGAGAGAAAATGGTCACTTAAGAAATCCATAACTAATAAGCTAAGCCACAAGAAAAATATGAAACTAATCCACCCATCAATGGCCTACAACTTACAAATGAGGCTACCTTTACCCCACTGTAGCAATTATAAATTTTGGAATCTAGGCATCGCAAGATGGAACAGATTCACGGTAAGCTTTATTAGGGGAGGTCAAATTGAAAAATAAGATTGATGTTATCCTTATTTTATCATTTATTTACACTGAAGGTGACATTCCTCCAGAAGAAACATCCAGCTCAAAGCACTTCCATTAGCCAGAAAGGCAAAAAATATCTAGAAGTAAAACTGATATTTTATTATTATTTTTTTTTAATCACGCACACTTTTCCTTGTATATTACTCTATGGAAAAACCTGTTCTTTTTGGACTAAATATTCTTGGACAACTTTTCTTTAGTAGATCCTGAGCCAACAGCTTCCTCTGAAGTCAAGGAAAACTGCAGTTTCTCAACGCCTTCAACTACCAGACAAACTCGTACATACACACATGTGTAGATCATATACACATAACACACACAGAGCTGCAGGAAGATATTTGAAACGAAGTACCCTTTCTTATTTACTTTACAATCACCATGGGACACAACAAATTAACTGAACTAATCAGCTAATAGAGAACATTAACTCCCAAAAATCTAGATGTTGTCGTTCCTGTATGTGGGAATTGATACCAGACAGTCTTTAGTCGCTGGCTGTGTTACTGATTATGTCCAATTATGGACAAGAAAAGGAGCCTGAAATGTTTGAGCTGAAGCAGAGAGAGGCATAATTCATGCCTTATGTTAGGCAGATACTCTTGTACAGCATTATTCAATTATTCACAATCTATTTACAGTCAAAGAGACAATACAGCCATGTGCTCTGTACTATTTACCATTTTGCCAAGCTGTCTGTTGCTAACACGTACTGTTAATAGGATAGATACCAAGGGGTGATGCTAAGTGAAACTGCACTGGAGTGGCTCAAATCGTGTTCAGCCAGCAGACAATTTGTCAAGGTGGGAGGTTGAGTTTCAAGCCTAGGATGTAATTCAATTCAGTGACCCAACAAGAGGCAGTGTTATTGCTTTCTGCACACAGGGTAAGCAATACTCTGAAGCATGTACCAGGCCAGGGATGCAGTTATCCCATGCATCCTCAATACAGAACACCTTCCATGCCTTGGCACCATGAAACCGTTCACTCTCTTTGTTAAAATAATTAACTGTGAGATCTTTTTACTTTTGTCTGTGTCTGGCATCCATAGCTCTGCCACATACACAGCACAAACCATGGAACACTGCTGGCTTACAGGAGGGATTTGGGCCAGGCGTTACTTGAGAGGAACAATGCGAGTCAGTACTTTTCCACTGTAGTCATCTTCCTGCTGCCCAAAGGCTAACATCAGCTCATCCACTCAAACCCTAACAACTCACAAAAAAGACAACTTACAGTAAGTTAGCTGGCCAGAAAAAGGTGGAAAGAAGAAGCTTGCAGAGGAATGAGAGAAGACTGATTTCCACAAAGTAAGTAATATATATATAATGGCACATTTCAACACAGCCTTATAAGGATGCTCATTATAAAGTTACGCAGACATTGTATCTGTAAACCATACAGACTAAAAGCTATTTCATTAAAGCAGAAACCATCAGGTCTGGCCAACAGGAGGAAGGACCAATCACCCAGCCCTGGGCATCTCATTCAGTGCTCATAGAGGCACAGCAAGTCTGATACAAGAAAATTTAAGTCTCCTCAACAATTGAGGAAGAGAAATTCCAGAAAGATTAAGAAAATAAGAGTGTCAGCATGATCAAGAAGGGAAGAAGGAGACAGGCTAAGTAGTGTTTTCTTGGCCACCTTCCTGGAACTGTCATGATGGAAAGTGGGTCCCCAGCTTGGTACCTCCCTGCCCACACCAGCCCTGGGTGGGGATCCTAAAGCAGCTGGGGGCAGAGGAATAGGAAAGACAGAGAAAGCTCACGGTCAGCAAAATGAGGAAGGGAGATGAAAGGAGAGACAGCTCTGTATACTGCTTCATGTTTAAGTCCAAGGCAGAGTCATCATCACCAAGCCAGAGCATAATGTTATCAGCATTCCTGTAGCATGGTGCCAGACTTACGCCAGGAGCTCTAGAAGAACAGAGACTAGGAAAAGGAACATGGATGGACCAAAAACGCTGAGGATTTTTCCCATCAGAGCCAGTTTCCAGCAGCCATAGCACTTACTATACATTAGACCACGTGATGAGGCTCAATCATCCCATGTTTTAGAAGACATCTACCCAAGCTTTTTCCTTCAAACAAACACAGCAACAAGCCTTTCACTGTCCAACAGTAGATGCTACCAAAACATAAGCTACAGTTTATATACATGGAGTTTACACATGTGCAGTAAGCAGAGAGCAGGACAAATCAGAGCCATAGGGATCCACAAACAAATTCTCTGCCTGCCTGACAGGAGGAGCCCTTCAAGGATAGAGGCACAACAGAGTGTTGCCACAGCTCCTGGTTTGAATTCAGAATCTTCTGATACTTCTCCAGCTGTAGAGGCTGCACAGCCCAACACCACCTTGAGGCACAGGGGGATGCAGCTCAACCTCAGGCTTGCACGGCTAGACACTCCCACCCAGGGTCTCCCCCCATTTCCTCAGCTTACCTACAGTAAAACAGCCACACCAGGAAACCTTCTCAGCTACCACATCACAGACCTTCTAACCAGCTATCTAACCTGCAATAGCCAACTCATGCCTTCTACTACCAGACAACCCTCATTTAGAAAGAAGTGCCAAATAAGAGAGCATTAAAGATCATCTTACCTTTGCTAGTCAACACAAAGCAGCCTTCAAGAAGCCATGGGATACTTGGGTCTCTAGGACAGCCAGGCACACCTGCTACCATACTGCTTTAAGTACACACAGCTGTGACCACGGAACCTCCATTTACATCCATGCAAAGAAGCTACCTTCAGATTATGTAGTATTTTAAAGAGGTGCTGAACGCTATACATGATAAAAGGTTGTAAGAATGGGCCTGTTAACACCAGGTGTTCTTTTCTCTCACTTTTTTTTTTTTTTTTAACTGTTTTTAATTGGTTCTGCAGGACAGAAAATCAGAGTAACCCATTAATCCCAATATAAGTTTTTCCCTGAGTAAAAGTTTGGACTGGATTTACTTTTATCCAAATCTGTCCCCTGTGTAATACTGTGGAAGACAATCAAGTTACAGCATGGGAAAATGCACGCTTTTAAATCTAAGTGAAAGCTCTCTGTATTATTCATTGCAGATGGATGCAGGTGTAGGTAGTGGCTACTGATGTAAAAGTTCAGCTACACAGCTTTCTCTAAAGATAGGCAGATGTTTAAGGGAAAGGGCTGAAGCTGCTCAGGTCAAATGTTAAGCTTGTATCTCATAACAAGAGAAACAGAGGTTCCTACGACAGTAGGGCAAATTTCTGGTTGCTTGCATCTCCAGAGTTGCTCCTCTAGGACCACACAGTCCATAGCAAGTGTCTCTCAAGCAGCTTATGTGCCAAGGAATATCTATCTAGATGTCTGGGTGAGCTGTTTAGGTCCCCTAGGCATATGATGTATTTCCCTCTCACATGTCAGTACGTGAGACCATGCTTTCTCTATCAGGTGATCATTTTTTGAGTGTTTTTTGGAAGGAGATAAGTCCCTTAACTGCATAGAATAAATCTGCAAGGCATTAGGCATCTCAGGAGGAACTGGTGCTCCAGCTGTGCCAGGCTGGAAGGCAGAGCTCCTTCTGGGCTTGGATAAGCAAGAAAATGGACAGATATCCTTACACCTAAGCCTCAAAAAGCAAGACACAAACACAACACAGTATGGATCGTCTTTCATTTTTGTTTTCATTTGGCTGCAGCCCAGATAGATTTCGTTTGATATGACTTGGGTGTTTTTGTGTCTTTTTTTCCATTCTCATCAGTTAACAGGAATTAAACCAAAGGGAAGGTCCCCTTGTGTTTGATCAACCCACCCACACAGTTTTGTAAACATCCAATGGATCTACATGTGGTATCATTCAGTTAATAAATAGAAGCTCATGCTTTCACCATCCTGTTACTATGCAGTGTCCTGAAAGGCAGCATAGTGCACCAGTTCCAAGCAGGAAAGAAACAGGATGCCCTTTTTGCTGAAAAACCACAGCTCGTATAGAATAGATTCTCAAATAGAGTTTGAGAAAGCAGAGGTCAGAAGTAATGATTTCATCTTTGGAGACACCTTGGCAAATATGCCTTCACTTAGGTTGATGCAGCGGTTTCTCTGATGTGGCTCCACTTCTCTGTTTCAGAGGCCAGTTTCTGTCCCAGAGCCACCAGGCTGTAAAGGTGCCATGTCCCCTTTGTTTGCAAAACCCTGAGGAACAAAGGAACTTAAGTCTATTTAGGAAAAGCTTTGCCTCTGATTAAGTCTTGAGCTGCTTGCAGCACTTGAATATGCTTTGGACTGCCTCGCTGTGATGCCTAACTGAAAATGCTGGCTGTTTTTGCTGTGTTTGTCAACAACCTCTCTAAAAATGTCCCTCTCCTTGCTGTGCCTGCACTTCTCAATGCATCCACCCCAATGAACAAAGAATAAAGTGGTAGAACTCATGGACTTGCTATCAGAGATCCACTCATTTTCTTCATGTTCCCAGCTACTGCAGTGCAGGACATAGATGTTTGTGTGGGTACAGACGAAGATTAAGCACAGCAATGCATAAATATTGAATTGCTGGTGCTCTCCATCCTTTCCTGTCCAATCACATTGCAGGTTTTCGGCAGGATTACTTACAGTGCTCTTGACAAAACACCTTCTCATTAGAAAATGCTGATTTGCAGAAATTCAAATATTCTATGTCAACCATAAAGTGTTTCTCCCCAAAGTAATCTGATAAGCAGCTAGTAACTTTATAGATGTTCCCACCTCAGACTCTCTATGCTATGAAAACTGCCCCAGAGCTAGGGAATTGAAGGAGCAAGAGAAGTCATAAACTCCAGCTATACAGATGGCTTGAGCCTGGGCTCCTGGAAATTGCCTGTTTCAGATAGGCATGGATCCATGTCTCTCCTTCCTTAGTCAAAGTAGTCCTGCAGGGTGGCAGTCATCCCAAAGGTTTTTCAAATCCTCACCAATACTGAAAATTCCAGATTTCTGACCAGCTGGGTTTTCTGCCTATGGATCAGAAATTTTCTGAGGTCTTAAGAATCTAGACTAGCCAAAAAGTCTTCCAGAGCTGATCTGGAAAATGCTGTGGAATCCCCATGCAGATGTGCTCTTTTGTTCCAAAAATAAGAAAGCGAGGGAAAGAAATGGATTTTAAAACTCCACACAAACTGAACAAAAAGTGAATATTTTAGTTTCCGATGACTCCCTGTGTTTAACATCACCCCTCTGCAGGAAACAGACAGTGATTCATATTTATTTTCTGATCTGGAGCACAAAGATCTTCCAGAGATCCTGCAAATGCCTATGTGTTGGGCATGTGGTAGCTGGGCTCCAGCTGGGTTTTTCCCTCTTTCAAGTCTGTTGCCAAGCCCTTCAGCACTGTCAGAACCCTCAGTTGGGATGAGCCCCCCAGCTACACAGGCTTCAGTGCCCTGGGCATCCCTGGGCTCTGCCCTGGCCTAAAGCACAGCATCTGCTTTCCATGCATGGCTGCAAGACACATGGTCCATCCCTACAACAACAACAACAAAAACACTTAAGTGTTTCTGTATGACAATATTCAGGCATTGGAGATACTGTCAGCAGAGATTTTCACATGTTTTGGACTGCTGCCGATGTCAAAAATGGACGTAAGAAATCACGCTAAGAATATTAGTGTATGTCTGAGTTGTGAGTGATATGTACTGATAGCATTCAGTGCATCTGATTTTTTGCACTGATAACTGGCAGCAGGGTATAATACAATTGTAAGGTTGAATCCATTATAGAGGTCCTGGTTCTAAATGTGGGAAAGAAATGAAACAAATAGACACATATTTTGACCTTCCTGAGTTGCCATCACAATGTCTAAATTATCATTAAAATTTATTCTTGAATTGCAGGCAGAGGTATTTCTGTTAAGATGGGACAATCTAAGATTGGAAAAGACCTCTCAGTTCATCCAATCCAACTGTCCACATATCACCAATATTTCCCACTAAACCGTGTCCTTTAGTACAACATTTCTTGAACACCTCCAGGAATGGTGACTCCACCACCTCCCTGGGCAGCCTGTTCCAGCACCTGATCACTTTCTCAGAGAAGAATTTCCTAATGTCCAACCTGAATCTCCCCTGGTTAAACCAGAGGCCACAAAACCCCATAATTTTGGTGTTCTCAGCACCACAGTTAGCCCTACAAAGAGACAGACAGGCTAAGACAGGCTAGGAGACTGAGCTTATTGCTAAGGGAAGGCAGCAAGACACCGTGCCCAGTGTTACAGCACTGCAGTGAGGTAACAGGGATTGTAACTACCACGTGTGGAAAACACCTCTGCCAGTGGAGGGCTACAAGAAGATGCAAACCAGCAACTCTTCCACATAGGCTATGGGCTATCTTCCATTACTCTGACAATGAATAAACAATTAAACCTATAATTTTATGTTAAGTACGGAATTCTATTCAACATCGTGCTGCCAGTGATGTCAAATGGGGGCTTCCCACAGAAAGCTGAGGTATGCTGGTGTGCACCTTTGTGTCCTCTCCCATAGTCCCATAATTTAAGAGAAAGAGAGGATATGGGGAGTGGAAAGTGGAAAGTCTTTTTGCAAGTCATTCTCCAAGCTGCTGGTCATCAGTGATAGACACTGTAATGACACAGGTCCTTGTGAGGCTATATTAAATAGTCTTTAACAGGATGTACTTTAAACATGAAGTCAGCAGAAAGCAAAGCACTCAGTGAAAAGCATAAAAATAGTGTTTTACCAGCACCTGAAGAAATGTTTGTGAAATTTTTCAAGCTGCAAACACATTCACTTCCACTTACAGAGCAAAACTTGCCAACAAAATCCAGTTATTTGATTGATTTTAGTTTATATTAGGTCATTCAGGTCTGCTGCAGCAACAGTTTCCATTTAAAATCTATTGCAATTTAATTTATTAAACATTTTAAAAAATCATGCAAGCAGATGCCATACTCTTGAATTTCTTGAAGCTACAATTGACTTGTAATAAAATCCCCCCGTGCATTACAAAACAGGGCTGTCAAGTTGTAACAGCTCTATTATAGCTTCTGCTTCAGTCTCTGCTAGTCTTTGTACAGACTGCCAAAATTTTCACCTACCCAGGGGAAGTTATATTCAACAACAGAGAAGAGGAAATTGAGCTCAAATGAGTTGTTCTCTCACTGAACAGATTGCACAGGTTGTTCTCTCGTTACTAAAATTGCGAGGATGGAGGGCTGAGAGAAAATGAGAGAAAAGATATGGATTGATGAGCAGCAGGAGAGTAATGTGCAATTTTGTTTTTTACGCACTTTGCAACTCTAATACTTTTTCAGTATTTTGTATTAATAACCTTGCAAAGCAGAACAGTCCAGCAGTAGGGGGACCATACTGGGTGGGAGTCAGCCACGACTCAGGCATCAACATTAACAACTACCTGAGACCCTTTCAGCAGGTCTTAGAGTCCATATGTGCCCAGCACACCAGGAAAATGGGAAGGGTGATATTTATCTTTCATTGCAAGGACTTTTCAAGGGTTTTAGTGGGAGGTGTGGTATTACTATGGGTGAATCAGGCAGGCTCAAGCTCAGAAGACCCAGAGAGATTTTCTACAGCTCAGCTACACTAACAGATTTCTGTGAGATCCCATTCTATTACTTTCTTGAAAGACTTCACTGACAGAGGCTTCATAACTCCTTTTGTTGCTGATTTGGTAAAATAGTTCGCATCCAAATGAAATGCTCTGAATTATTCAATAGCTAAACCCATCATGTTTGCTGTGATTTAATGGAAACATTCACACCTTCCGTATAAGGCTGACCTAAGGCTTGTTAGGAAGCTTGAACAGAAGGAAAACAATATCCACTTAAATTAAAAAGTAAATAGCCACTCTATGCTCAAAATGCCATGAATAAACAATGAGAACCAAAGTTGTTGAGCAAAGACTGTGTTACTATCTTAGTTCTCTGGTGCCAAGGCACAATAATCAATACACAAAGAGAATGAAATTTCAGGGGCTTCAAATTATGAGCATTTTCATTAATAAAACATCCTACCACTGCTTGCTATTTTACACTGCCAAACTGACAGTGCCCTGGTGAGGACTGGAAATTTGTCGAGCCAGTGCCATTAATGGACAGGAAATCCTAACACTGGGCTTTTAATTTTACAGCCTGATTGCAACCTGTTCACTCTCCACCACCCCCTTGCAGCTGCTTCTTTGGGCTCTCCATCCGTCCCTTCCCCATGGTGGAGCAAAGCCTTCCTGCTGTAGGGAAAGCCCAACACAGCAGTAAAACCGGGGCCTTTGGACAGACCTCTAAGGCCATGGCACTGTGGTGTGAGCTGCCAAATGTTGTGTTGGCTAGGACTCGCTACCAGCTAGTGGGACCTCGCCTTTAGCTGAGCCAGCCTGCTGGCGTGAGGTGGTGCATCTGATGCAGGAAGATCAAAACAAAAGAAAAACCACCCCAAAATTAAATGTGTTCGTTTTTTTATACCCTGAGGGGTTGAATATAGTGTGCACGGTCTAAAAAGAAAAATATGTGCACATTACTCTAAGCTTATAATGGTACAATAAGTCTCATGAGTACTTCTCTGAGCCACAGTTGGACTTTTACAATATGCAGAACACAGTTTTCAGACATTTCATTCTACTTTCTCACAAATGCAAAGCGCTAGGCAATTATAGCAAAGTTGGAAATGCTGCAACCTCAAAATGACACAAGAGTCAACATATTTTTCTTCCAAGAACCTTACGTTCCTAAGTTCTGCAAAGAGATTTATAATGCACTGTTCCCATTGCACATGCAAGACCATACATAGCATCTCTGGAAAGAGCGGTAACTTTAGCCCTGTGCCCACACTCGGCTAAGGCTAAATTAAGGAAACAGGAACGCTTCCCCTGAGCCTTCTACTTCTGCCTCTGATTTTACTGAGCTCGGTATTTCAGGTACTCAACCAGAATTTTTTTCCTGTCATCCACCCATTGGAAAATTAATCAGTTCTTCATAAACTGCAGGTGAAATTTCTGACAACCCTCCTGAGCTCTATTGGATATTTTTGCTCTGGAAGCAAAGATTTTTCTCTCTATAGTAGTGGCAATCTCTCTCTCAAGAAAAAGTGCTAACATTCAGCCTAAAACAGTAGTTGTATTGCATGCCTCTGTCGAACCAAGCCCATGTTGTATTTATTGGGTAAACATTTTTAAATAGTCTCAGCAACACAGGCTAATTCAACTTGTACAACACTATCATAGCAAACTGGGAACGCTTAACAATGTGATAAGAATAGTTGCTTCCAAAAAAGTCATATCTATTGATAAAATTATAGAAGATGTGATCTGTTTTGAAAGTTTCCTTTTGAACGTGCTTTTAGGAAATACTTGATCAACAATTCATTTGGACCTGTCCACGAAATAACTAGAACACTGAGGACATAGACTAGAAAAGCATCTGATCTGGACTTCATTAAGCTCAGGAAGGAAGTCTTCAAGCTGCTTTTTTCACTAGTTTAGTACAAGATGGATAACATCACTCTGTTCAAATCAGAATGTTCAAATCTTTTCTTGTGGAACAGCATCTGCTATGACCCACTTGCTCTTGACACTGCTGAAGTATTTCAACTGTAATTTTACTGCTCCCCTTGCAGGGGCAGAGCAACAAATGAATACAGCCAAAATAACTATATGATGTCATTAGGAGGCCATATAACCAATAGTGAATGCCTTTACTAAAACTCTAAAGAAAAAGATTTTGTCCAAGGGATGAGGGCTTCTATAAAAAGGCAACCAGTAGATACCAGCGAAGATTGTCACATCACTAAAATGAATAAGCTGTGAGAAAAGAACAAGATTCTCATGGTATCACACTTACAATAGTTAAGAACAGATGAGATACATACATTCTGACTGGATTTTTTTTTTTTTGCTTGCTTTTTTTTTTTTTTTTTTTTTTTTGCAGATTTTTCCAAAAACAAACAACAACAACAAACAAACAAACAAACAACAGTATCATATCACACAAAGAAATTGAGCTAAAAAAGCCACTCACATCCCTAACTTTCATATTCCTTACGGCCTAAAGAGCACACCTGAGTTAACAGAGACCAAAATACTTATCATAGACCTAAGACCCCATTCAGTGGTAGCAGCTTTATCTTGTTAAGCAGTAATAAGGCACAGTTAGCATGTGGGTGCAATAAAAACAAACAACACACCTACTTTTTTTTTTTTTTTTTAAACTTATGATTGTACTGCAGACAATATATAGAGAGAAGATAGAAACTACAGGAGAAGGATGATAATAAGCTATGGTTTTGTACGTGAAGGCCAGCAAAGCTCTGTGATTTCTTCAGCTCTGTACTTCAGGTTGCCTTCCTTCTGTGGTCACTTCCCTGGCATGCATAAGCACCAGGAATATAATAAAACCCTGTTACAAGAAATATGCTACTTTGACTTTGCTATGGTCCTCTATATAGCTCATGGGGAGAATGTGCTCGTGTGCATGTTCTTGGTGTATTTGTTATATTTGCTTTTACAACAGAATATGGAACCTATATGAAGTAAATAGCTAACAGGTGAGAAAGAGGCAAAAAGAGTTAAAAAAAGTAATTTCTCTATGGCCCAGCTCCTTTTCTTCTCCAAAATTCACATGGACAATGACAGAATAAAAGATGGGAACAAAGGCAAAGAAAAATGAACTAAGCAATGACAGAAGACGAGAACAGCAACCAATGAAACATTTACATCTAAACCTCAGAAAGAGAATTTATTTGTTCATATTGTTTCCTATTTCCATTTGGCTTCCCTGGCAGGTAGCCCAGCGCACCATCAGTTAGAGGAAAGGAAGTTACAGTATCACATTTTTGTAGGGGTTGGATTTTATTGCTTTGCTACTACAATTAGGCAAAGTATTAACTCAGTTAATGAGGCATAACTATTAAAAAAGTATATACAATTGGGGATTGTGGATTAGTCCTCCTCTAAAGCTCCAAACAAAAACTTTATGAGAGCGAAGGAAAGAGATTAAAAATAGTAAAATAATAAAAGGTGATGCAACTTTAAAGTGGAATGCTAAAAGCAGGGGAATCATTAGTGTTAATTAGCTGACAGCCAGCCTGAGGGGAGGCTGCATGCTTTCTCAGTGATCAAACCTGCTAGCAAATATCCAGCTAGTCATACAAAAAGCAACTTGGAGACAAAACAAGAGATAGGGAGCACAACAAGGAACCATTTTCGCTCACCTTTGTGCAGGTGCAATGCCTATTCAGTGTTTAAATTTGAGAGGCACTGCCATTCCCAGTAACCTGGATGTTTGTTTGTTTGTTTGTTTTGTCAAAGCATCATCTGTTCCTATTAAAATGATACCATTTTCTAGCTAAATTATTATTCTACCACTCAAAATTGAATGTGTGAAGAAATGTTTACACTGAACGTGATTTATGAGGAAAATATTACATGCACATTTAAATGTCTGGTGGGAATCCACACAGTCAAACTTGCATGGCAAGTGATCAGGAATGGAAAGCACAGCAAGGCACGCAGCTATCAGGGCAAATGTTGAAATACTGATTTGGTCATCCCCAAGCCTGATTTTTGGGTTCTCTGGCTGGTTGGTCTACAAGCCATGATGGGTGTAAGCCATCTACCCATAGGTTTGGGACATGCTTGGTGGCAACATCAGAGGATGGAGGCACCAACAAAAGTCTGTAGGAGAAAGGAGTGCTTTGGCATGCAAAACGTTTTTGGATCATGCCTATATTTGGGCTACTGAACTGAGGGAAGATGGGAGATCTGAGTGTAATGAAAGGACTACATTAAGGGAGCAACCACCCTGTAAAATTGCTTCAAGCTGGAAACTACACCCAAGGACTCACTCCTACTGTGAACACAGACACAGGAAAATTGGCCTCAGAGCTGCTTATTCAAATCCTTGGCAAGGGTGCTGCACAAAGGTCCAGACTTCCATTTTCTTTTTTTAATTTTTTAATTCAAACTAATTGCTTTTAACACATACATGTTTTTCCTAGCTTCATCTCAGGGCCTTAAAATTACATTATACTTCAAGCTCACATAAATGCAGTGAGATTAAATACTCAGTTCTCATCCTTGTGGGCTTTGTGCCATGAGGAGAAATTCAGCCTTATGGGGTGATCTGGCCTAGGGCGAGTGCAATGTTTTGGGATGAAGATCGTGATGCTGCCAAGATAGATGCTGTTTTGGCTGGACTGCTAAAGATGCAGTGTTTTCACCTCAGACAAGGCTGCTCAGTAGGCCAGAGGCACATGAACTTTCACAGTGGAGAGGCAGTCTCGATGTACCACAAAGTTTCTTCTGGGAATAACATAGTATTTATTAGAGGAGCAGCCTACAGGCATTTTACATGCATAGGATGATGACATTTGTGGGTGCCTCAGATCTCATGTCTGGCACTTTACACCAAGATCTACTTTATCACTGCTGAAACAGTAATTTCAGGTATGTTTTGTGGCTTAGTGATGAATCAGCTCCTATACAAGCTTAAAATCTGCTTTCCTATTTCCCCAAATAATAATAATAATTCACAAAATTCTGGTTATTTCACACTCATTTGCACACGTACACTTTAGAAAGGGTATTAATTACAAACCCATGGTGGGTAAACTCAAGTGGGCAACTTTACTAAAGAGATTTAGAAATGAAGCTTTCTATTATTATTATTATTATTATTATTATTATTATCTAATAATACTAGGATAAACTGGATGCAAGAGAAGTAGGGACAAAGGATATTTCCCCCTTTATGTCTACAGCAGCAGAATAAATTAACAGATTTCTAATAATCCCAGACAGTAGATTTTCACTACGTTCATAAGATCCTTGACTTTATCAGTTTATTTATCACTTTATTTAGCCTCAAAGTCATATAGCAGTGATTTACTATTCTTGTTCAGTCTAATTAAAAACAAATAAAGAAATTTGCTAACCAACCAGATGTTACTACGTTTCTGTAATAGTGAATCTGTGTTGCTTGCTTGCTTGCTTGCATGCAAAAGTTCAAGACAGAAGTTGAAATCCTGGGCATGCAGAAAAAAATTTGCCAATATGTATTTTACTTTTATTTTAGAATTAGAAATTCTCCAAGTCAGAATGATGCTTTCAAATTTTTCAAATCTGTGATTTACTATAGTGAACTTGAAGAACTAGGTAACTGCTGCCAGTACTCTTGGAGAAGTCATGTTGAACTGCATGAGGGAAGAAGGGATTTCACCTGACTGCAGAGGAGCAAAGACCACGGTGACATTTAGAAAGGGAAGAGAAGAAGAGCCAGGCAATTAAAGACTAGGTATGCTAGCCTCGATATCCAGAAAGATATCACACAATACATTTCTACGTAGCTGCAGGATTACATGGTCTTAAGAAACCAACTCAGATTTGTCAAGAATAAACAAATCATGTCAAACCAACCTAATTTATTTCTGTGACAGGATAATCTAAAAACTAGTAGATGTGATTTATCTTGTCTTTAGTAAGACTTCTGGTGCTGTCTCACATGACATTCTTATGAGGTAACTGGGGAAATATGGGCTATTATGAAATCGCTGTAATGTGAATGCGTAGTGAGCTGAAAAATCTTACTTACTGAGTACTTATCATTTATCAGAACTTTCCTGGCCATCTGAAAAGTCTAACAAAGAAGCCAAGAAAAGGCTGTTCTTCGTGTTTCGTGCTGTTCACAGTTTGCACTAGTAACCAGTATGATAAGCATGTGCCTAGTTATACAGTATGTACATGAAATAAGGCTGAGAAAATTATTTCAAAGAGAAATATTTTTACATTATGAGATTAAAATTCATTTAGAATTACACAAAGAATTGGACTGAAGACTAAAAAAGATCTGAGACCACATGTACAAATGGGGAATTGCTGAACAGGCAGTGGTGGCTTGGAAAGGATCTGAGGAATTACAGAGGCTCAGAAAATGAAGGGAAGTGTGGATATTTATATTAACAGGAGCGGTATATGTAAGACAGCAGAAGTAATTGTCTGATTTCACTTGGCACTGCTTAGGCTTTTACTGGTTTAGATAACTACATCTGGACATCATCCTTAAGAAGGAATGCTAAGTGGAAAAAAGTCACTTTGACATTAAAAAAAAAAAAAAAAAAAAAAAAGTGTATCTATGTTTATGGAACTGATTATCAGCAATTTACACATCCAGATTTGAGCGGTGACATGGTGGTGGGCTGCAACACATTTTCTTGCTCTGCTCCATTCGGTTGAATGTATCCCACTGTTCCAGAACTGGCTGCAGTCACAAATACAATTTTACAATAAATGCAACTCTTATGTAAGCATTAATATCCACTGTGCCCTTTGGGATATAATGCAAACACAGTGTACCAGATCATGCTAAAGGGATAGATGCACGTCAACCTAAAACAACTGCTGATGTGAGACCTATTTGAGATGCAAACAGTTTGCACGTAGCATAGATGAGACAGAGCTGCATCCCTGACCTTCAAGTCTATCATCAAAATTCCCTCATTTAAAATGACAGTGTATGTACCCACTGCAGCATAGCATGAGGCATACTGGCATTCAGAAGAAAAGATGGCTGCTTTAAGTTAAGTCAAATTTTTGTCCGTATATTTTGGGTAGCTGCTTTTGGTGATTTTCTCTTCTACTGAAGATACCAAGACAAAACTTACATACTCCAGGATAGATATAGTGTTCCTTGTTTTGTCCTGGCAAGCATAGTAATAAACAAAAACATGCAAAATCATGTATGGTACAGAAAGGCCTGTAACTTTAGTCTTCAAGTAGTTTTAACTGGTTTTGGTGAACATTTTACCATTCGTGTTTTTCTGGGAAAATAATTCCTGAGGTGCAAAGCTGAATTGTATGTCGGCATTTTTAAAGACATTGCATTTCAATGAATCATGGAGAAACTTGGTAGGGACACAACAAAACAGGAGCAAAATATTGTCTAACACAGATACTCAGAGGCAAGAAATGATCATGGGGTTAAACTACTGTAAGTGGTGGGCTTTTTATTTTGTTGAAAATTACATCTTATACTGGATTCAACATAGTTATAAGATGAAAAGAGGTCCACTGGCAAGGGAAGAAAAAATGCAGAAGTTTGGAAATAGTTGACACAACTAAAATAAATGACAACTTTTTCAGTATCCCATAGGCAGGCTGTAATAGACAATGTTTTCCTGTATCCATGGAGAAAGTAAAGTCTTTGACTGATGTAAGACAGTTTAGTACAAATGCTTGTCTGTCTATTTAGAGCCTGCACTACTTGTTTCTTTTAACAGATAATATAGGCAATATCTAGCTTTCACTCCGAACCCATGCTTTAACACTCAGAATTTATCCATATTTAATTACAATTTTATCACACTTTTCTAATCAAATAAATTTACTTTGTCTTCCAAGCAATCACCTCAGTATTCCAGTATGTAAAAAATACTTTCATTATGTTTATTATAAAAATATAAATGTTTCCACTACAAATCATTTTACATTAGTAAGAGGCCATCTACAATTGCACAATATATAAACTAAATGAGTAAGTAATGCTTTGAAATACAAGTTAAAGTAAATACATATTGCCAATCAAATCACATCTATACATTGCTTATTGAACGCTAAGTAACAGCACAAAACTAGATATGTTAACAGAAATAAATAAAATGGAAACTATATTTAAAGATACAAACCCAATAATATGGTACGACATTTTATGAGCTGTTGCATTTTGCTTGATGTCAATAATGAATGCAAGTCCTGTACAGGAAGATGGCCACACAAATTCTAGTATCTCTACTCCACAATGAAGAATTGTACACTGCTATGTATACATATGTACACGGGGATAGGGAGTATAGGATGCTTGCAAAAGAGGCCACTTACAGTACAAATCAACATTTGACAGGGAGAAAATATCTAAGTGTAGTTTAGAACACTATACTCCTCATAGCAAAGAAAAGCAAAACTGAGTTTTTTTTTCTCAAGCATCAGTAAGATTTAATTTCTTACGCTGAGCATGCTCAAACAGTGGGCAAGGAACATGACATGGTACTATGAGAAGATTGAGAGTGGTTGGTGCAAAGTTTTTGCTTGTAACCTAAAATTCTATGAACCAGCTCTGTGTTTTCAGGAGCGTTTTGAGATCTATTCCCCCCACCTCAGCCCACTCGTCCCTAATCTCCAGAATGAAGCTGAAGAAAAACATCAGGAGGAACATGTAAAACGCTGCCCCACAAACACATTGTCTGCAAATGGATTTTGGTGAACTTTTAAATTCACCAACAGTGTCTGACAGAGCAATCTCAAACTGAACAAAAGAAAGATTCTGGATGAACTAAGCAACTAAAAATATAGCTTTTGTATTTAGCATGCTGTATTTCACAATAGATTGTAGTACATAAGAAGTGTTTTTGCATCATAAGTACTTCCTTTTCATTTTTTCTTCCACTTTTCAATTTTTATTTTGACTTACTTTAAAACTCCTTAATTTTTTCTTTCAGAAGACATTCTCATCCTGTGAGTGCATTTCAAATGCAATCCTTCACAGCCTGTTCATTACCCCTAACTCTCCTTCTATTTATTAATGTGTAATAAACACTGTTGCTCTGCATCTGAAATGTCTTGGACCCAATAAAAACAATTTGGAAACTGATTCAGCCACACAAATCCCAAGAACTGATTATTTCCCCTCATATTTATGCGCCCTGTGCTACAAGGAGCTTCAAAAACCAGACCAACACTGCAAAGAAAGGACAACAAACTTGACTGCACAGCAGAAAGTGGCATGCTATGCACCCAACCGCCTCTTACAGTCTTGGACTGCCAATGACTCACTGTTACTCATTAGAATCAGGTTTAAGTTTAAAAACGGCAAGTTGGAAATCCAAGGGGGCACGAAGAAACTGGCCTGTATGCAGCACTAGAAATGCCTCACACAGCGACTTAAACCCCTCATTTTCAGAGGAAAGAGCTGTGTCTGTTCAGGACTAGGATTAACATAATCAGGAGCTTAAGAGCTCACTTATGGGAAGATGCTGAAGATGTAGGAAGACTCAAATCCCCTCCTTTACGTTCCTTTTTCTACTGAAAAATGTGAATGGTCTCCTAAAGATAGGCTCCCTTCTGATTTCTTTCAAGGGACCAAGCACTGCTTCTAAAGCAGTACAGCTGGCTTTACCCCAATTCACCTTGCAGAAGGAAGAACCATTCCTAAGTGGATGGAGCCTGGTGGTTTTGGTTACACTGGGACATCTACCAAAGCACACCCTTGCGAGTGCTGTGTTTTCTGGACTCTCACATTGCCACACAACTAATCAGTCCTGTCAAGACTGAGGTGGCTGCAGCCATGTGGAGTGGCAAACACAGGTGCCTATGGAACCTGAATCAAAAAGCAAGGCTCCTGAAGAATCACAGCATCTGGACAGAGGTCTTCTAGATCAGAATTAGGCAAAATGACAAGCCAGACTCCCACTGCAGAAGCTTAAATCATCTTCTTCAACTATCCTTGGCTGCCGACATGGTAGTACAACTCCCAGTTACCAGCACTGGGAGCAGAGCCCATGAGATGGAAGACAGTAATGCATAATTCCTCAACAAGCTAAAAAAGCACTCTCAGATCATGCAGGATACACTCTTACAATTCCTAGGTAATTCTCCCACCTGAACAGCATCTGAAGACAGCAGACCTTTGTGACATGAAATCAGGCCTTTGGAAAGCAAAGGAAATACATATGGTTGGCCAGGCCAGGTACTGATTTGGAGATCAATGGGCATGCAATTCCAACAGAATTCAAGCCCAGATTTAAATATCACTCACTTGCAAAGGAAAGAAATCTCAGCAAGTCCCAATGCTTTGCCTAGGGTTGGAGCTACAAAAAAGACATTTCTTTCCTTCTGTACTTTGTATATGACGTTGTGAGTATAAAATAATCAAGTAATTAACCCTCACAATTTCTCAGGTTAAACCAATGAAGTATTGATAATATTTGGCACTTGTCAATAATGCAGCCAGGTTAAGGTATTTAAGCATAAATATAAACAATAATGGTAAAAAAAAAAAAAAAAAAAAAAAAAAGCAAAAAACAAGAAAGGAAATAAATAAGTCTTTTAAGAATTAAGACTTTTTTTTTTTTCTATTTAAATGAACACAATTAGGGAAACTAACACAATGGTGAAAATCTTTTGCCAACTAACCCAGTCACTACAAATTTTATTTCTGTATTCCTTTCTGAAGTTCAAATAGCATGTTACAATGACATTATAGTAAATATGGCCAGACAGATTGCGAGGTATAGTCCTCTATTTTCCTTGCTTTTAAAGAAATAAAATAGCTGTTACAGATCTCTTCTGTATAAAAATACTGTAAGTCTTTCTTTCTTCTTGTTTGCTGTATAGATCAAATACACAGCTTTTATGTCCTTGGGTTTTTCATGTTATTCAGTCACTTAATATTCAAATGGCTCTAGGTTTTAGTATCACTGTTTTTTACTCGGAAGGATTTTTTACTTTTTTTTTTTCTTTTGAAATTTACTATCTGCATTAACAGTCAGTTAAGAGCACCCACCCTTCAGGATTAACAGATACAAAACAAGTTCGCTCCTATTTTTAAGGCATTTATACTCAGTATTTGAGTGTCTCAGTGGGTTTGAAATTTCAATCGTTATGTTTCCAAAACTGCTGCAAAGAACTCCTTTAAACTGTGCCATTTATCAGCCATCGCTTTTGCTCTTTGATGCGACTTTTCTTTTTTCTGTCCTCAGCAACATCATTTTGGTACCTTACACAGGAACAGGGCTGTTCTTCGTATGAGTTTCTAGAGTTTTGATACTGCTAACGATCTTCTTTTGAGGCCCCACAACTGTAACACCAATTTTCTTCATGTCACTGGAAAAAAGAGAATATAAACTAGGTGAGTCAGCATCCTGCCTCTCTGCTTCCTAGAGCTGACGTGAGCAGAGACCAATCAACTTGCTCATCTTATACTGATGCACTGGATGAGCCTCCAGGTACAGAAATGCTGTTGAAACACAAATCCTGGTATGAAGAATACTGAGAGCCATTGTTTGAAGACAGCAGGAGGCTGCAAAAAAATGTAAAAACTCATTTAGCCCTGCTGTGTTTGCATACCTGCAAGAATGGACAATGAAGTAGTGTTTGCCAGTGGTGTACACACAGGGGGCTACTTCTGGGCCAGCTGCAATCTTAAGTCTCTCTACCATCCCCCTATCAACATGTTTATTCTTCCTGACCAGTGGACATGTTGACTTTATGTGCCAAGCCTTCTGAACAGTTGTCTCATCCTCAGAATAAGCACCATGTCTAAGCTTCCTGTGTCTACTGCAGTTATCACTCCTTATTTCTTCAGGCAGCTCATTCTCTTTGTTCATTGTGCAATATAGAAACAGTTTAATGCTTGCCAAGGGCTCATTAAACAGTTGTTCACAGGAAACTGGGCATTCCTGGAGGATTTCTGCACTGTCCCCAAAGGGTAATTGTCATAAAAACCCATTATCAGCCTTTTTATAGTTGCAATAATACACTAATTAACGGCACTGATGTGTTTAATTATCAGCCCTGCAGCTGTTGGCTACTTCTTCATAACTGGTCTTGTATCCAGTGAGCCCAATGGGGAGTCAAGATTTTCCTGTACAGTAAGTTCATAACTGTACTTGATCCTTTTCAGGTGCAAAGAGAACACCACCATATTCTTCCTTGTCACACTACATTTTAATGTATGAACTTTCAAGTTTTAAACTTTCAAGCTTATAATGATTAATTGTCAAAATGGAAGGCAGGAGGGAGTTTGCCCTCTAAATAATTATTTATAAAATCATAGAATCATAGAACGGCTGGTTGAAAAGGACCTTAAAGTTCATCTAGTTTCAAGCCCCCTGCTATGTGCAGGGTCACCAACCACCAGACCAGGCTGCCCAGAGCCACATCCAGCCTGGCCTTGAATGCCTCCAGGGATGGGGCATCCACAACCTCCTTGGGCAACCTGTTCCAGTGCATCACCACCCTCTGTATGAAGAATTTCCTCCTAATATCTAACCTAAACCTCCCCTCTCTTAGTTTAAAATCATTACCCCTTGTCCTGTCACTATCAACCCACGCAACCATCATTAGTATATTGGAGAAAAGCAGTTACATAGTACTTGCTCTTTGGCACCTGGGTTGATGGAATATGGGATGGGCAAAAAAAGAAAAGATTGGCACACCTGACAGCTGTGGGGAAATCACAGATAAAGGCAGATTATAAACAAGTACAAAACAACTACTAAAGTGTGACTGAAGGTAACAAATGCTCTTATACCAAACTATGCACAGTGCTGCCATACCTGAAGAAACTGAAATTTCCTCTACATTAGTGAGAAAGAGTTATGAAAAAGGTTTCAGGTTTCCTGCATGTGTATTACAACTACTACAGTAATTTACTTTTTTTTTTCTATTAAACATTATATTATTTTAGCTTAAAAAAAAAAAAAAAAAAAAAAAAAAAAAAGGAAGCTGAATATTAAAATGCTACCCTTATGCTAAAACATGAAACCCCAGCTCTAATCAGTGATGAAGGGCTGGGATTATTTCAACTTACTCAGTGGAAATCTTGGCTATTGTATCACAGGAACTGTACTCCACACCAGTGAAAATGCCTTTGCACTGTCCTGTTCGAAAACCATTGAGCCAATCACCTGTTGTGCGGAAAGCTGAAATGTCAATGTTACTTTGGTCCAGGAGAAGGTTTGATGGCCTGAAATGAAGAAGAATATGGTGAAAGTTGTGGATCAGACATGAATATCGATTCATTTTGTGTCTAAAGTTATCATTCGCATCACTAGGAGCTCCCAGGCTACATGCAGGTTTTTGCTCATCTGTAGAATTTATCTGCCACTGAGGCCAAATGTATTCACACTGGCAGCTTTGACAAACACTATGCAGTCACCTTGCTTAAGAGCTCCAGCTTCTCAAACCCTGATTTCACATCACTGATACATCACAAATTCATAGAGTACAATATTATACTACAGTTTAATGTGTTAAAGTATTAGCAAAGACAAGCCTAATTTAGATTATATTTATGTGATTAACCTAGTCACAAAAAATATACTGGTCACTACAACAATGCACACTAAACATCAAGTTCAGCATTTTGGCAGAAGTTACACATATCAAATGTTCATAGTATTGCAGCCCTCCAAAAACTCCTAGGTGGTGCTAAAAAGGTAGAGGCATATAAAATAAGACACTAGTGGCATACAAATGTCATCAAATCTAAAAATCAGATGTAAGTGAATTGCGAGACAAATGCAACCATATGAGACTTGTATTCCGCAGTTTGCAATTTGAGATCGTGCTCATCTTAAAGCTGAAACTTGCATAAGAATATCATATAAATAATCTGAAAGTGTGAATTGAATCATCTCCTGCCTTTGAATTAAGGTTGGTGCTTATGAAGGATGCTGAACTGAACTGATTTGCTTCCACATTCATTACTTGGAAAACAACTAAAAAATCAGTCTGAAACAAAATCAAATCAAGGAATCAAACACAAAACTCATCTCCATGTTCCCTTGCCCACTTAAGCCATTTTCCGTAAGTATCATGCTACCTAGAAGCTACCGAGATGAAATCATCCTTTTGAAAATAAAATAAAGATGAATATATATGAACATAATTATAATATGTATGAATATGAATTGTATATGAATATATAATTTTTTCAACAAGGAAGAATTAAGGTAGGTGAATCTGAAAGTTGGATATTGCATATGGTGCAAGAGTTGCTCTTAAATTGATCTAGAATTTTTTTTCTTTTCTGTCTGGTAAGGGGAATCCTGTTTTCACAGTTTTGAGAATATACTACTTCTTTGAAGGCATCAAGGTTTAAAATCAGCTAGCTTTCTGAACCACTTGTTGCAGCCCACAGATAAACAAATGCATTTCCAAGCAGAGGATTTGTCTGCTCTGAAAAAGGCCTTCCAGGAAGGCAGCTGGCATGACACACCCAGCTCTTGTCCTCAGCAATCAGTCAATGTTCACTGACCTGCTCTCTTCCTGGTCATGTAGGAAGCTCCTGAAATACAATTTCTACAAGATACCTCACTAACTCCAATTGCCTTTCTCTCCCAGTGCTAATTAGGGCAATAGTGGCTTACTCAAATAGTCAGACGTTATTAATCAACTGTATTTCTACAGTTTTTCCTCCAGTTAAAAGTATATGCCCATACCATACATCCTTTTAGCATGCATATCATTTTAAGATAAGTACTTTATGGGTGTCTGCCTCAGGCCTAAACCTAAGCATGTGTTTGGCTGTGATTTCAGGATGGTGATATTCAGGGGCATAGGAGGCTTACTTAGAGGTCATCTAAAGCAGTTCTCTTTGCAACTTTACAGCCTATTGGTTCCCTAGTTGTTATTGTTTTTGCTTGTATGTCTGTTTGTTTGTTTTCCTAGAGATTTCAATGAACATCATCTGAAATATAATTTGACAACAACAGCTAAATCCATCTGAAATTACTTCTGTCACTGGAAAAATGAGAGGTGATTAGGCTAACATGATCAGTTGAAGATTGTAATGGCACAGTGTAATGTGTAGGTTACAGTTACTGTTACTAGAGAACTGATCAGGACTTCAAAATACCCTCTTCACTCACCACCAAAGCCATCTTTCAGCACTGGAAGAAAGGCAGAGTTTGTAAAGGGCCCTAGAGAGAACCAAATGTTCGAACACCAATAAATTTAAACTCCCTTACAAAGCCTAGATAATCCAAACAGAACTTTTCAATCCTAAACCATGTTCTTACTAAGTTCCACCAAGATCAGTAGCTCTGGAATAACCTACTCGTGCAGTCGATCTGCCGTGCGTTTGGATCAAGAAATACCACATCAGTAACACCTAGACTTTTACCTTTCACCTTGGATGAATTATGGAACTGTAGAAACACCAAAGTTTGAAAAGACCTCCAAGATCATCCAGCTCAACCACCCACCTGTCACCAATATTTCCTACTAAACCATGTCTCTCAGTACAACATCTAACATTTCTTGAACATCTCCAGGGACAGTGACTCCACCACCTCCTGGGATAGCCCATTCTAGTGCCTGACTCCTCTCTCAGACAAGAAAAAAACAGTGCAGCTTTGCAATACAGCAGTTATTGAAATTGGATACATATAAAACAGCACCTTTATTCTTGACATTACGCCAATCCTTATCAATCAGCTGAATTCTTTCAAGACCAGGAAATGATTTTAATATTTTCTTCCATTCTGGGATGAGAGGACACACCTGAAGAGCTTATCAGAAGCTTGAAAATCTTAACTTGCAAATCACAACTTGTCATTCACTTCCGCAGATTGAGCACCAGTATTCAACAGGTCTCAGGGCAGGGATGCAGCTGCTCAAGCACTATTGTTCGCTTTCTTTTGTCTGGATCCCAGTCAGGACATGCTCTGCTGCCTCTGCAAGGGACTCTGGAGGTGCCACTGACTTCAGATGCAGACCTCATTCCCACTGGGAAGAGACATGGTGACAGAAGACACCAGAAGCCTACTCTGGTTGAAACAGACTGCAGCTTAAGGCCCAGGTGGGAAAATCAAGCCCAAGATATTTTTATCCAGTAGCTGTACAGCCTGAATCTCCTCAACTACTGTTTGTCCCACAAAGAGCCAATATTTTTTATTTATAGTTTTCTGGGTATAGTGTCTGGTATCCCAAGACATTTATTAAGAGTATTTATGAAGTGTACCTAATGATGAAACACGGAGATTTTTTTCCAGCCTAGTACATCTTTTCAACTTCAATCTATTAAAACAAGGACTGACTCAAGAATCACTAATGAAAAAAAAAAAGAAAAAAAGCATAAACAAGCTGAGATAGAACAGTTCTCCAGGATTAGGAATTAGAGTGGCCTGCAAGAGCTTTTATGTTTATTACTTGGATCAAAGTATCATCAGGACAAAAAATATGACCTAATTTTAATGTAAGTGACCTCAGAATAACCAGCACTGTAAAGTATCATTTTTCTCCTTGTAGGATTCCAAACCAAAATTAGTTACTTTCCTCCTCAGAGAGGACATCTGGATAGTTTATCAATGAACTGGAATTTGTCTCACAGCAAAGAGCCTGTGATGTCTCCTCGCATGCACCAAGGGAAAGCTGGGCTTTCAGAGCATCTGCATGCATTGACGTTTTTTTCCCCCCTGACCCAGCCCCTAGACAGAAGGTCTGAACATGAAATTTATGGCCTGGGTGATGTGCGCCATGAGCTCACACTTTACCAGACAAATTAGATGGGTTGCAATCCGTGCAGCTGTAAACGACGTCCTGCAGGGTTCCACCTGATCTTTTACAGCTTTTCATAAATCAGTACCTACTAGCTTCAGAAGAGAGTCATTAAAAAGAAATCATGGAAATTACATGTTTGCTCAGGGGAAGTGAAATAGAACATTTCCCTCTGTCTTGTTTTTTAATTCCTCCCTCTTTGAAAAAAATAAAAAGAAAAATATCTTTTTATTTTGTTTCTTTGACCAACCATGATACCCCATTGCATTATCTTTCAACAGAACAGGACAGGAAGACTTTTATCCTGTCCGTCTTGACTGCGTGCCTGTCTATAGAGCTGTATTTACTGACGTGTGGTACCCCTGACAAAAGTCAGTCAGACGTAGGTTAGAGAGACAAATTTAACAGTGAGATGCCAGTTACAAAATGCCCTGCTGCTGAAAGCATTCTCTGGATGTGCCCATTATGTAAACAGCTGGAATTAACCTCTGAGTCATCCGCAGCAGCAAGGAGAGCTACAGTTTGTTATCATTAGCACAGGTTTTTGTCACAACATGAGGAAATGTTTGTTGCATCAAGTAACAGTGACAAAGACTGCAGAAAACCACTTTAGAAACTCTCCTGATCCAGCACGATTGCCTTGTCTCTGCTCGGCTGTTGTCTGGTGAGAAAAGGATGATTGAAAACTTTAGAAACCAAGATAAATAAAAATCAAATGACCAATGACTTCTTCTGCACAAAGGGTGGCACTCTGCAAATGCAGAGTGGAGATCTGCACACAGGATCTTAGACTTTCTCTTGCAGTAGCCTATCTCTTCCTCCAAACACCATAACCAACCTATAGTTTTTAAATCTGGACTTCCTCTTCCACAGTCAGATTCATTTAAAGTGGGAACTATGTAGAAAACAAAGTAATTTCCGGTGGCAAGCTTTAGTTAATTATAAACTGATTTTGTAAAGTGAAATTGCTCCCTGGGAGAAAATCAGGCCTGGTTTGAACACAAATGCCATGTGTTTTATAATTATGGTAAGCTGAAATGCAGAATTCTGGTCCAACAAGGACATTTCAATGTTTCAGCAACAGCAGCCAAAAAAAAAAAAAAAAAAAAAAAAAAAAAAAAAAAAAAAAAAAAAAAAGAAAAAAAAGAACAACTAGCACACAGAGCAGACTGTAGTTTTATCTTCTACAACAAACAGAATTGTAGGTACGCTAGTGTGACAACAGGAGATTAGCAAATAAATGACATACCAAGGAGAAGTAGAGACCTTGTATTTACTTGGTTGTCCCTGGACCTTAAAGGTAAGAATCCTTGGAGTTCAGCCCTACCACTTCATGCACATTTTAAAAGTACTCTTAGCAAAAATTGCAACTTAGACCCGAAAATAATTTGCTTTACCCAGGGGGCTTCACATCACATTTGCACAGTCTGACAGTAAGCAGGTTGTGACTCTTCTTTGAAGTCAAAGGAGAGATGGAGGAATAAAGAGGAGTAAAACAAATAATCATCGGGGAAAAGAATGCTGATCAGTTAGCCTGCTGGCTTGTAGCAGAATGATGTGTCTCTCTCCATGTCACACAGGAATTATTTTCTAGCTCCATACTGTCCACTGGCAAAAAAGCTGCCATAGCTTCCTCTAGGATAAGCAGGACATAAAATTTCAGCTTCCCCAGATGTCAGCCCTCCAATCTCTCATGGTCCTTTGTCTGCCCCTCAGAAAAATGGTTTTAAGGAGTTTCCATCTTTTCAGCATCTGGTGAGGGTAATAAATCTGAAGCCTGTATGTATCAGTACTCCCCATTTCACCTTCTCCTCACCAAAATCAGTGAAGACAGTGAAGGCAAAAACACCAGTGTATTACTGAGATATCTTTCTCATAATATAGCCTAAGCTGTGCTTTTAAGCAGGAGAAGTAACATCCCATAGCCATTTCCTGGTATTCATACAGGACCCTTGACAACAACCAGTCATTATTGTTTGGATAGTCTATGGGCTCTTTAGTAGATGGAGAGAAAAATGCCTTAGAGAGCTTTTAAAATGCTTTTCTGGCTCTTTGTATCTACCATTTGCTTTATATGACTTGCCCTTGTATCTCCCATTTGGCTGCAGTGTGAATTTTGACAGACATCCTCTACAGCACTCATCGGGTCAGGCCGTGGCTTTGTGCGGTTCCTTTCTCCAGCACTTCCAGTGCAGTACTGCTATTAACACTAACAAGAGCTTCACGCTGTATCAAGCTGAGAACCACGGAGAAAATCCCACAGAAGCACAAATAACAGCAAATACTCAAAATACAGCCCCACACTAATCCATCCACATTTAAATTCTAACTACATAACTCAGTCTACTGCGAACTCGTGTCTGAGTTTCATCAGTATTGTTGATAGAAGTGTGAAAGTGCAAATAGATGTCTTTCTCTATATGTTAACAGCGAGCCCTCACAATTTTTAATTCTGAAGGAACAGTGGTTCATTTATATCTACCTCAGGCATGATATTAATGACTACTGGAAAAAAAAGTCAGGTGAAAATAGTTTCTCTTTCTCTAGCATGCTAATTCACTGAAGTTCCTGAACGTGTCTTCAGTTTAACGCCTGAATTCCACACACAACCCGAATTGTGATTAGACATCAGCAAGAACTGCTTACCAGAATCTGTTGCATTTCTGTGTGATCTGTGAAGTTTCCCAAATCCATAAAGTCTGTGTTTGCTGTTTAACAGTCACTTGAAAGAGAGCTAGCACACTGGGGTTACACTGTTTCGATTCTTTTAGAGCAGACAGCCTCATTTTTAGGTCACAGCTTATATTGCTGCTGTCTTTGAGTGGAGCTAAAAATTCATGTGTGGGCTGAATGCTGTTGGCCAGACCCTGTTGGTTACACCTGGGCAAGCACAGAGGCTAAACCCTCTCTGAAATGGTCCAAGCAAAACCAACAGCTCCTTCCTTCAGACTGAACATTCCTAAAGGGAAGAAGCAAGCTGCCAGTATTGCAGCAGGTCAGAGATACATTTCAAGCATTGAAACCATCTGAACAGAATGGCAGAAAAAGGAACTTTTAAACAAAAAGTTCAGCCAATGCAAATTGACTAAATTTTTGTTTTGACCTGCTTGCCGTTCCAACGGAGTTCAATTTTTGCAAAGAACCTGTCAAGCTAGTAGAGACTTTTCACAGAATCATCAGATTTCAAGTGGAACTGAGCTTTGTGAAAAATAAACTTGAAATTTTTAATGCAAATGATGGATCTGGTTGACTGAGAGCAAACATTACACTTTGTCTCAGCAAGAACACCAACAGCGAGAGCCAATAAAGCCAATCTTGCTATCAACTACTCACAAATAACAAGTAGGCCAAAAACTGCCCAAAGAAATTACTCCAGTTAATAACTGAAGCAAGACCTCAAATTCAAGAAAATCAGGGTAAGGCCGTAAACAACTTGTTAACACATGAAAGTATAGATGAGGAATCATTCGTGCACATTTTCCAACAATTTTGGGTTTTCATCAGGAAGACCAGCTGTCCCTGACCCCTTACATTTCCTGGACTATATTAAAAGAATTTCAACTATGCTTTTTCTGAAAATAGCAAGCTTTCTTGTATTTTTCTTTTTAGCCTGAGATACAACAGTAATAGCAGAACTCATATTTTAAATACAGAACTCCTAATGTGTACCATACATGAAAGCAAACCTGCCTACTAGGCTGAAGTGCAAACAGAAATAGTGCATTTATTGTTGGTTGCTTATTATTATTATTCTTTTTCTAAGCAGTTACAGAGCATTATGGAATACTGAAAAATATAAACTTTGTGTATAGATGAAAACTTCCCCTCATCACAGAATTGAAACCTGGAAATTAAAGTAGGATTTGAAGTCTGTATAATAGTATAGGATATGTAGTAGTATGCTTCTGTGCCCCTGAGCAATGGCTAGTTTCTTCCTGTTCTCAATCAAGGCAACGCAGTTCCACGGCCAAGGCCCTACATGTGTTATAATGTACACATTTCCAGAGCCTCCAATTATATTTTAAAGGCTTTCAAACACAAAGAATAATTTCTAGTTGTGTATTATTATTTTAAAGCAAGAATAACCAACCTTTATGAAGTACCTCTGGATTGAGTTCTGTATTGTGGAAATTTCAAGTTCTACCTATGAAAAAGTTGCACAGTAACACAGATAATGGTCTTCAGTTTGAAATTATAATAAATATAGTTTAAACATCTTTTTTATTTTGAGAGTGGTGTGATTTCTTTAAAAGTCTGCTTTCTTATCCGTATTTTAGACTCAGCTTTCCACATTATACGTCTATTTTGATATTCTTTAATAAGCTGCAAATTAAAGGCAGACCTCTGCACATATTGTAATATGTAACATTTAATATGGTATCTGGAGCATACTAGTGGATTAATGCATTTGGATTTACAAAATAAAACTTTGCTTCAGAAGACTCCATGCACAAGAACAAAGATTCAGACTTTGAATCCTTTGAAAGTCTCTGAAACCCAGAGACTGACAGGAAGTTAGTGAGGTTGGCTGATGCCACAAGCAGTGCTTGGGAGGCAGAGAGAGGAGTCTGCAAAGTTCGAGTCAGCTTTACATCCTGTCTCTGCTGATGAAATTAAATAGCTTTACTGAAGCTTGATGGCTCTGCTGAACTATCTTTGTCCTTTTCATTTAAGTAACACCTTTTTCTTCAAAGATCTGGGACAAATTTGCTGATTAATCCTCTGGTGCAGAAGGTACTTTAAATTTTCTGATAGATAGGAATAGGACCTGAAATAGATGATGTTTTGACATTTTTCAGAATAAAGTGAGGACCAATTGCTTCTGCAAGCCATCTGATAGCAGCATTTCCAAATTGGAAAACAGTTTCATGAATGTATTTCAAATCATACTGCTGGCATTTCAGTGGACAAAATTCACCAGATTCTAAGTATTAAGAAATGATAATTACTTTCTGTAGTAAATGTTTGAGCTAGATATGAACTCCTCCAAATGCACAAAGCTAAATAAGTCACATGTTTTTAGTGAAAATCTCATGAAAACAACAAAAAAATATCAGCTGCTAAACTGTGAGCAGCATCTCACAAAATAATTATATTTTTTAGAAGACCATCAATTCTCCATTTTCTGCACTTAATATGATGCAAACCCTTGCCATTCTTGCTCTTAAATACAGCTATTATAACACTAAAACACACATAAAATGTCTGCAGAGTGCTTAGTAAATATCCTGATTTCTCAGGGCTTTTCCTCCCAGTGTTTGTAAAATTATTTATTTCCTCCTGTCCTAAATATACAGAAGCAAATTAATTATATGTTTGCATGGATTCCTTCCCAGTTTTAAAAGAAAGCACAGATCTGATAGAAATTCAGAATTTCTGAAAATCATCTTCAATTTTTTTTTCCCAAATGATTTCTTGGCAGGGCCATGGACTAACTTGGTTATTCCTGTTTTATCAGGCTCCTAAAGACTAAGTGACTTCAGTTGTACCTGCATCACAGATGTGAGGGTACTCAGCACCACGTTCACTGTTGCAGCTAGAGGAAGACTGCCACAGTACATGGGCTGTCTTAACCCCGTATTACAACACTTACGCCAAAATGTCACACGGTCTTTCAACAACATAATTCATTTTGGGCACAGAAATTCTTTAAATGTATTTCTAATTAAACATCATGTTTTAAATATCTTTTTCAAATGGTTGTGGTGAGGTTCACATACAGTTACACTGCAACCCTTCAGCCATTATAAATATGTAAATATAGGAGAAGTGTTCTTTCTGAAACAAACCAGATAAAATAAGTGAAAAAAATTGAAACAGATAAAGACACCGAAAAGCAGCATATACAAAATATTTTCAGTTGTGTGACTCTTGGGTTATGTTTTTTTCTACACAAATAAATAAAAATGCGATCCCTTATAGATGATAGCTTTATAACTGGTTAGCAGGTGAGTGAAGTGACTCTGTCTCTTTATTCAAGTTGGAAAACTTTCCATCTGCTTTGTATCTGCATGAAATGTTCACAAATGTGAAGTAATACACAGTGGACTGAAAAAATAATAAGCTCAAGAAAAAAAATAATAAAACTGATCAAAACTGGGGGAACTATGAACTCACTTCCACCCTAAAGGTATCCAAACAACCTAAAGACTCTGTTATAAAAATGAACATAATGCTTAGAAAACAAGAAAGAACAGCAAGACATAAATCAAATACAAATATCATGCGGTTATGCCTTAGGAAACTGCATGACTTGTGCAACTCTGTGTGCACCACATTCTGCTTCTATGGCTCTTTACAGAGCTGGATAATTCAAGGCAGGCTGAGGGACACAAAACACCAATGTGTCCAGTGCAGACCTTGTTTAAAAGAACTCAAGGTGGCCACCTAATTAAAAGGACAAGAAAGCAATCAGCCATGGTCTGTACTTTCCAAGGAATAGGAAAGGAATTCTCGAGTGAATTAGAGATAAAACATAACGTGAGGAAAGGTATCATGAAACAGTTGCTACAGTGAGACTACAAAAAGCTTTTGTTGAAGCGAGGTTCACAAGCACGTAGCGAGGTCTGCAAAGAGACGATCAATAAGGATAAAAACTTCCCCCAAGGTACCAAGAAATTATTAGATGCCATGGAGTGGCCAGAAGGGATAGAAAACTGAAAGGGAATACAGAAGTGAAGGTTTTGACTCCTCTCCTGTATTCCTATGAGATATTACTATAAAATGTGCTGGGGATACGGAATCAGACACAGAGCTGAGCACATCCTTCAGGTGCAGTCAGTTAAAAGCAGCATACTAGAGGGCAGGGATATCCTGTGCACCTCCAGAAATGTGTTTTCAAATAGGATACAACATCACTGTAACTGCTTTAAGCACCAACTTGAAAATATGCAAGAAGAGACTGGCTTTGCATCTGCAGCAGACATCATCAGGTTAAACAATTTTCCTGACCAAATACATTTTGAACACTTAAGAACATATGTTACGCATAAAGCTCTACCATTCTACCAGTAGCAGCATAGACATGGGTAGAAGAGGGACCTCCATAATTTAGATTAATTGCTTACTGCGGGTGTGGAGATAGGTGCAGTAGGAGTACTACAGACACAAATAACTACTGAGAGCAGCCATTAGCACTGATGTAATCCCCTGGGAACTAGTTCACCCTGTGTGTCCCCTGCAGCCAGGCCTGTTCCTGCCCAGTTGCTGGCAGTGACATGAGATTGGCACGGATCATAGGCTGCAGACTTAGATGGAAAGATTATGGGTCACATATACCCTGAATGGCACCATGCAGCTTCCCAGAGGCTAGGAGCTTGGGCTGGCCCAGGGCCTGAAGCAGGTCCCACTACAGCATCTGTCACCAGCCAGTGAGGTGCTGCAGAGGAGGAGAGGGGCTCAGCTGCTTGGAAAAGCAAGAATGCAGTGCTCCACTGCAGTACTCTGAATGTGGGCTTCAGTAGAGGATATCAGCTTCTACTTGCTCTGAAGTGGAAGCTGGAAATGACAGCTAACACTGTTTTCCACTCTGCTGTGGTTCATCTGCCTCAGTGGGAGGACAATAAACAGGGAAAAGGTATCACTTTCTACAATCACAACCCAAAACCAAAATATGATAGTTGTGATCCCCTATTTAAAGTCTATTTTATACAGATACACTAAAGTGGTCTCTTCTAACCTAGCAGACCACTTTAGTGTATTTGTATAAAACAGATGCTTGCATCAACCATTTACCAAATGAGGTTGCAGGATGATTAGAATAAACCTGCTTCATGGAGAAGATAATGCTTTAAAAAGCTTTTTTTTTTTTTTTTTTTTTTTTTTTTTTCCCTAACCAGTCACCCAGCAGGTAATAGAAATAACCACTCTGGTAAGCATGCTGATTTAATGTACGTTAGATGCTCACCAATTAAATCATGAAATGTAGTTACTGTGCAAGAAGACTTCTCTCAAGTATTTCTAACAGCAAAGCCCACTAGCAAGTCTTTCTTCTTCCTCCCACCTCTGCTTTCTTGCTGATGCCTTGGGAGTGGCAGCAGACAGTGGCCAGGACAGCCACATGAGCAACATGAGCAACACCAGATACACAAAAAAGAAAGTGAGGTCCATGCAGCTTGCCTAGTGGCCCACAGCACTAGTGCAGCCCTCCTAGCTGTGCTGCTTTATCTGTTTCTTTCTGTGCTTTCCTGCTAGACTGCAGCAGGGAGAAGGGGGCTGTGCCAGAAGCAAAGGTCTGGGAGGAGTGACTTGCCATCTTCATTTGCAAAGCTCACCTCATGGTAGAATGTGTACTCCTGCCCTGAAACAGCTCTTGGAGACCTGGGTGTGAAGAATCAGCATGGATTACCCCCTGACAGTCTACTTTGTGGATGGAGAATTCTTCATAAGCATTGGTGCTAAAAATAATTTCACATTTCTTCAGATCACTAAAGCAAAAGTATGATGTTCTGCGCATTATATAAACCAATTCACTTAAAGTCTACTAAACCAAAGATTTTATTTCACCACATCCATCTTAGGTGTCAACACACTCTTCACTTTCTCTTAATAATTCTTATTTCATCATAGAGATGTTCCAGAATGTGTTGAATAACCTGTATTATAAATGAATGTTTTTAATGCAATTAGGTAACACTGCATGGGTTGGAAATAATTCCTAGGTAAGGCATATATCAAACAGCGAATGTAAGTGCATCTTTAAGACTGTGAGTCCTGCTGAAAGCAAAAAGGTTATTGATATGATTAAAGTAACTTGTCAGCACAGAGTACACTGTAAGAGTGTATGCTATGTGCTTGGGTCCAATTCTGAAAGATACTTAGGAACATGGCTAGCTGTGACCTATGAAACACTAACCATTTAAAGCAACATCCAAGGTTTAATGAGAAAAAAAGTAATATTACACAATGACCAAATCTTTCATCTCTGTCTCTCTCACAAATCTCTGCTCCGTCCTACTGTGGGTTTCATAACCATACTATACTAGCTTTGCAAAATTTGAATAATAGTGCATCGTTAGCAAAAATTGCAGCAATGATAATGTTAAATAGTTCTCCCAAATGAACAGACAGAAAGCTCACTGTCCTCTTTAAGACTGCAAATATTTGTGGTTAGAAAATGAAGATGTAGGTAAAGAAATGAAACAAATTCTAATTATGGACGAAAAAGAAATCAAAGACATTTAGTCACATGCAATGTAGGATCTAATATGTCACCTTGCTGCTGCATTGGTGATTATTTTCAGACTGCTGGGATTACGGATCAGCTTATCCAGGATGCTGACAATCTGCTCAAACTTGGGTCTGTTGTTTCTGTCTTTCTGCCAGCAGTCCAGCATCAGCTGATACAAGGCAGCTGGGCAGTCCATAGGAGGTGGCAAGCGATACCCTTCATCAACAGCCTTAATTACCTGCACAAGGATAAAAGTTTTTGAAAACTTGAAGGCACTTGCATCAATTTGTTTTTATCAGTTATGTGAACCACATTAACATGGACATTCAATGTTTAAACAATTGTGTTTATTCACTAATTGTCTTGCAGTGCAATGCTCTTGGTTTATCTGCAAAGTAAACCAGGCAGTAAATTAGGCATGCAGAAAGGGCTGTGGGAGAGTTAAGATACAGTATATGACTTTGAGGAAGGTGAGAGTCTAAAAAGGATCTCCACAACTCACATTTGATTGAACTAGAACCATAAATAAAAGCTATATATTTAGCAAGCTGCCTACTTAAATATGCTAAAATGCAAAAGGTCTTGAATGTCACTTGTCTGACCATGCTAACAAACAGGTGTGTCCCATACTCTCCAGTGGATGCTGCATATGGCAGAAGACCAACCAACCTTGTCACAGGAGACTGCACTGGTAGGTAGAAGGTCATGTTGAGAAATGAGTCTGTAACTGATCTCATAGAGCCAGAAAATACTTTAAAAACTTTCCACAAGGTAACTCAGTGCTTCTTCTATGAATCTTTTATCAGTTGTTTAAATTCAAGCTCTTTTATAAGTTATTTAGATTCAAGGCCAATGAAATCAAAACCACCACATGACAGAACAAAATTTAGCCCAATATTAACACTTTCTAATATAAACTTTTCACAATGTATGATGCCTATTGATCAGTCCTACTGTATATAAGTCAAAAAACCGACACATTGTAAGTAGAAAACAATAAAGGAATATTTTGTTATCCTCTCAGTTGTTTTTTTTTCTTTCTTTTTACTGAATCAGTTAGTAAAAAAACATGAAAAATCTGAGTTAGAGCAGGGATAATAAAAAAGTCTATAATTAAAGCAGCCAATATAAAGATATAGGTTAATATTTCTGTTTCTCATTTTACTGTGAACAGTTATTACAGAAAGGCATCCCACTAGTATATCAGCCTATGTAACACAATTAATTAAACTTCACCAACAATTGAAGTCTTCATGACTAATTAAAAGATATACGTAGCTTGCTGCAGACTTGTATTCCACAGGTACTAATTTGAAAGGAAAACTTTTGTTCTGGTTTTTCTTTTTTTTTCTTATTTAGTATGAAGTAGCATTGGCAAAGTATGTCTCCAGCTATGTTACTGACATTCTTGAGCCTAGCACTAAAAATATAATCCTTTGGGAAAATCTATGTGCATTAGTGATTGTATATCAGAAGATTTGGTTCATATCTCCCATGGAATAAAACTAGGATTTTTATGGCAACAACAATAAAGAATCACACAAACACACACACACTCAAAAAGAATATATCAACAATCTCACTTGGGAAATACTATTCTTCTTAAGAAATACTGGGAGAGATGCATTAATCATTTGGATTACAGACTTGGATAGTTTACTGGTGCTGCAAAGAAGCCTGCATTTGAAGTCTTCTAATAAAATCACTCTACTACTCTACTTTATCCCTTAATTACTTCCAGAAATATTTTGGTTTCATTACACTTTTAGTTGAAATACTGTATTTCTATTTTTCACAAGCTTTAAGAGCAACTTGTTCTGCATATTTGACATTTACTGAAAGCTTCTATGCGGTATTATAGAAGTGGAACCAAAGAGCATCAACAGAAATTTAGGAGAGTTTTCTAATAATAAGTCAAGGAATATAAAAGACAATGATACCACTGTGGTGAAACTGTTTGAATCATCCTACAGAAAATCAACAGAGTGATAAGATTCTCTAGTATGCTCCTTCAGAAGTCCAGAATACCCAACTAAAAATATATAAGCTCATCAGAACTTATTCCTGAGAGATGGAGAAATTTTCACTTCTACATCTTCTTCAATGTCAATGTCAAAAACTCAGAGCCACCTGGTTTCATTATGCTTCACTTACTTTCGCATTCTGATCCTCTGTTTGAGAACAGAACTCAGATAACAGCTTACTTACATCCTGGTTGGACATCTCCCAGTACGGCCTCTCTCCATAAGACATCACCTCCCAGAGCACAATCCCATAACTCCACGCATCACTGGCTGATGTGAACTTCCGGTATGCTATGGCTTCTGGCGATGTCCATCGGATGGGAATCTTGCCCCCCTTACAGTAGAAGTAAACAACAACAAGAAAAATGGCTCTACTGCAATGAATAGAATTTTATTATTATTATTATTATTTTATGATTGATTACTTTAAAGTAATCTCTAAGATTAACATTTTATCCGTGCAAAATGATCTGGATTTGGCTTCCAATGTGACATTTCAAGTGAACTCCCTTTTAGCATGAAACCTGCAGAAAAGACCCCATGTTTTCTAGGACAGTTAAGAAAATGAAGGGGCCCCAAATTTACTGTGTTTCACTAACCCAAGCCTCCAGCTGTAGAAGGTTCTACACACAGATTGCCCTCACCAAGCCAGAAGACAGACACAGATAAAGATTTGGATGGGGTTGTTTGTGCAGAAAGGAGAGAGCAAAAATATCTGGGGAAGTGGTTTTAAACAGTCTTTTACAGTCACAAGAGAAGCAAGCCATCTTTAAATGATTTAAACATGAAAAGAATGAAAGCTGTTGTTATAATTAATATCGTAATTCTGGGAACCACTCTCTCTGATTACGGTCACCATTTGGTGCCATAGGTCGGATTAGTAAAATGCACACAAGAAGCCTCAGGATGAGTTTCTGCAATATGAAAATTAGAGAGAAGAGTCAGTTTCTAATAGTGCCAGCTATGTCAGAGGACTTTCAGACTCTGATTTGTGGATCACATGTGAGAAAAGTAACTCTACATGACAGCAGTGCAAAATTTCCTATTTAAGGTAGGTCTGGACTGAATACAGTATTTGACTACAACAAACTGACAGTTCCAAACTGTTTCCAGTTCCAGGGATATTTTCTTAATATTTCACCCTAGATTGTAACCATTTAACACACGTCTGAAACCCCCATTACACTACAGTCTGCTCATATACCTAGCTTCACAATCACCTGTGTGGGAAGGGGGTGCTATTATTCCCACTGAATAACCAGCAAGAATTAAAGCATAAAAATAATATCTGTGTACCTGCACTCAAGGCAGACATAAACTCATCAGCTTTAGTTTAACCAGCTTAGTTAACAGTAGAAATGTGGACATTAAGTGTTCATTAGAAACCTAAAGACAACTCATTTTGGCACCTAAGTGTCTGCGATTTCTGCACAAATTAGCTTAAATGTAGTCAACAGAGGTCAACAGTTTACTCAGCCTGCAATTCAGAACTATAAAATGTCACCAAATATTTCTTAGAAGCTTGGTAAAGGTCGGAGATGGGATCTAATCTGGCATAGAGATCTGTATGGATCTCATCCTATTTAAAAGACTCCTTACCTTTACCTTAGCCAAAAAGCAAACCTTAATTTCATACATAACCCTTACAATTAGGTAAAGACTGGATTTCCACATTACTGGTGGACCAGCATATAGGACACAGTAATTACATACAGGCATTTCAAACCACTCTTTCATTACAGAAGCCAGATTGGAGATCCTGATGTCTCTCTGTTTCAGACCTCAAAATATAATAAAATGTGCTTTAGTCAAGAAAAGTACATTCTATTTTCTATTCATTATATGTTATTTGTAATTCCCAGTGCTGCTGCACTGAGAGTGTAAAAATGATTTTGTTTTCCTCATACTCTATTGAGAAACAACACTATGTGCATTTTACAAAGGTCCTGAATCCCTCAGTGAGCTCAAAGCACAGCTAAGAAATGAGTAAAACTCTCTCATATTATGGTACTTAAACAACAAATTCATTTGCCCTTTATGATTCAGAGGTGATAAAGATCTCTATTCAACTTTTTCAGCCTTTTTTCTTTATGTACTAGTAGATGACTTTGTTTTCCTCTGTTCCCACATCTTACCCTATAAGGAACGTGAGTACTATGGAGAAAGTCAACCTGATCTAGTGGGCAAGCCTGCCCACAGCAGGAGGGTTGGAAGTAGATGATCATTAAGATCCCTTCCAACCAAAGCCATCCTATGATCCTATGATCCTAATTTTAAAGGAATAAAACTTCACCATCACAAATGGAAACAGTTACCCAAGCCACTCATCCCACTGGCTTAGAAATCATCTGCAAATCTCAGCAGACTCAGAGCACAGCAGAAAGGCTGCACAAGCAGTAGGTCATACAGGAAAATATCAACACTGGTGCTTGATTGGAAAGGAACAGTGATGCTCTTTTACTTACGCTGGCATAATGGCTGGTTATGCAAAACATCAAAGTGTCACTTTGGGGCACTCAGAATTCTACTCTCTCAACATTTGAATTTCCACGGATGGTTTCAGGCTCACTTTTTTCAATTTTGTGTTAAAATGTGAACCCTCCTTGCTGATTCTTAGAGAAATGATTTTCAGATGTCACATGGAAAAATGTGTTTGTGGCTAGAACATAAGAACTTTATGCAATGAAGGCAAATATCATGTTTGATAGAAGGTCTTTAACATTTAAAAGAAATGTATACAATTATTACAATTCATACAATTGGAGAAAATAATTTACACTAACTGATGCTAATTAGTCTCCAAGCATTTTGGGACAGTTTTAATGATGGGTAAGAAAGATTATTATATCAATGTTTATGTATCAATTGTTTTTAGTGAAAAGTACACTGACCCTATACTCTATTATAAGGAATTACATTTTCTTTGCTCAGTCTTAACTATAATTCACTACAAATCTACAGACACAAGCAGCATTTCCATAAACAAGAGTAAAACAAGGAGAGTGTTAAAAGGTAGCTAAAAAAGAAATAAACTGTCACTAGCAGACTACAATGTTGCTATTCCGCTCCACAATTCATCATAAAAATGTCAATCTTTGTTTAAAGGGGGACTGATGACTTATTTCATGAATAATTCAGGAGTGAGAATAGGAAACAAGTTGTAGTAAGTACGTTTTATATACAGAAGTGTTTAAACATAAAAATAATTCTTCCCAAAGGACTATGCAGCATGTACATTTTCACAGATGTTCAAGTATCAATATATGTAGGAAATCTAAAGATTCGTAACAACCTAAATGCATGCTTTTCTATCACTGTTACCTTTGAAAATGTTAAGGCTTACTGTGATTTAAAAAAGTCTATACTGCAATTCCGAAAGCAGGTGATCACTCTGAACTAAAAAATCCCTTCTCAATTTTTCTCCATCGTTTTAAAGAATTATACGTATTTTTTAGACATTCATCACCTCCTCAATTTTTCTTCTTTGTCTGGGTTGTAGCTATCTTACATGAATTATCTTTGCACAAATTAAACTAAACACATTCTCATAAACCACAGACTTGGAGCTAGGAAAACTAGACTCCTCCACTTCTTTCCATATTTAAAATTAATATAATGATTCTTACCTTCCAAACTGTTGTGATAATAGTACTAAGAAATCCTACTCATATTTTTTTTGCTATGTATTGTATGCTCAATAGGCATTCATACAACTTAGCCTTCTTTATTTGATATTGCTTAATAGTTTAATAGAGCAAGTCATACCTGACAATGGGGTTACAGTATTGGTGGATAAGGGAAGAGATACTGTTGTCATCTACCTGAACTTATGCAAAGCAATTGATACTGTCCCACATTATATACTTGTATAGCATATACTTTATATACTATACTATAAAATGAAGACATGGATTTGATGGGTGGACTAGTTGGCAGACAAAGAATTGACTTGATGGTTGCACTCAAAAAGTTGTGCACAATGGCTCGATACCCATATGGAGACCAATGACAGGTAATGTTCTTCAGCCAGTATTGAGGCCAGTATTATGACATGGACAGTGGGATTGAGTGCACCCTCAGCAAGTACTAAGCTGAGTGATGTGGCTGACATGCTGGAGGAAAGGGATACCATCCAGAGGGATCTTGATGGGCTTGAGAGGAGGGCCCATGCAAACCTCATAACATGGCCAATAGCAAGGTAATGCACCTGGTATAGGGCTATCCCAAATATAAATACAGGCTAGGTGATGAGTGGATGGAGAGTAGCTCTGTAGAGAAGGACTTGGGTGGATGAAAAGCTTTATGTGAGTGAGCAGTGTGTTCTTGCAGCTCCAAAAGCTGACTGTATCCCAGGCTGCATTAAAGAAGTGGAGGTTGCAAGTAGAAGATGATCTTCCCTCTCTTCTCTAGTCTTGTGAGACTTCACCTGCATTTCCGCATCCACCCTTGCTGCCCCCAAAATAGATCTGTTGGAGAGAGTCCAGAGGAGGTCCAGGAAGATTATCAGAGGGCTAGAGCACCTCTCCTATGAAGAAAAACTGAGAAAGTTGGGGTTATCTAGCCTAAAGAAGAGAAGACTCTGAATAGGCTTTACATTTTTCCAAGCATCTTTCCGAGACTTAAAGGGGACCTACAGGAAAGATGGGGAGGGAATCATTATCACGAAGCATAGTGATTGGACAAGGAGTAACATTTTTAAGCCAAAAAGGGTATGGTTAGGTTAGATAGTAGGAAAAATTCTTTACTATGGAGTGGTGAGGCACTGGAAAAGGTTGCCTAGAGAAGCTGTGGAAGTCCCTTCTCTGGAAGTGCTTTGAAAGGTCAACCTACTCTACTGGAAGGTGTCTCTGTCCATTATAGGGGATTTGGAACTAGATGTTTTTTAAGGTTCCTTCCAAAACAAATTATTTTGGGATTCTATGATATCTCTGTTGCTTATTATCCAGAGCAAAATCTGAAGGTCTAGTATTATTAGCTCCTATCCTTTAGAATTAGGATTGTTGGGAAGCATACAACTTAGAATACAAATGAGCAACAAAACAAAACAAACAACAACAAAAAAAACCCAGCTCCACCATCATAGATATGCCAAGGAAAACACGTTCATCCAAATTTGTTTGACACAGGCTTATAAAAAGGAATTTACATGTGCATACATAATTAGCGAGTGGTAATAGGTTTACTGATCATTTTCTGAAGATAAACAGAAATTTCTTATATTTCTTGTCATCGTCTCCCTTTAAGCACATGCTTAGTGTGAGGTTAGGTAAGCTCCCTGAATTTGAGAAGAAAGAAAGCCTTAGCATTAGAGACAGTCAGACTTTGTTACTGCAGATCCAAATCCCTGGCAGCCCAGGTCAGAGAGACTCTCTCAGGGTTTGAAATTAGTAAGCCAGCAGCAACTGAAGGTTTTATCCGCTCTAGATGGAACTGTGATTCCTACAGTATCTGGCTGTTCATTCTAATTCATCTCAAGCCAACAAAGTCCCCATTTTATTTCTCATGAGCCTGGCACAAGGCACCTGTTTCCAGGCCTTCGTACTCCTTCCAGCATTGTGATTTATCACTTGTACAGGATGACTGTCACAGGCCACTCAGCCACAAGCTTGGGGAGAGCAAAATCAAGAATAATTGGATCTAACAGGAAAATCAGAACAACATTGCAGGAAAACCTGAAGGTAAAAGCCTGGAATTAATTCATTACCTTAGGACTTGGATTAATTCAGGGACACCTTACTGGGGCATAGCAAGATGGTCTCATGTGAGTGAGATGAACCTGGTTAACACCTTGAAATTCTTGAATCTACCTCCTTCTCAAGTGATAATGGAGTGCCAGTTCTGTTCTATACACTTATCAGGCAAGATAATTTGTCATTGTTTTGGGTTGTTTTTTTTTTCTTTTTTTTTTTTTACAGACCCTTTGGAGGACTAAGTCTGTATTACTGTGTTTTTGTATACCAAGGAAATGCAGGACAGATATCTCCTGTCAAGCAGCAGTTGCAACAATGTGCAGTGAAAGAATTGTTCTCAGCAGAGAGAACATGCCAAGGAGCGGTGCCTCACTGTGTCCACTCTACTCTGACACAGTTATATGGGGACATATAATCAGGACACCACCAAAGCACAATGCTTTTGGAGTGATGCACATTTAAGGAGAAGTCAGTTATGCATGCAAATATAGGAACTGGATACACTGAAATGCTGTGAACACCACTGATATGTCCAAGGGCAAACTTAAACAGTCTATACTCATCTACTGGTTACCCAAATACTATACACCTGAGAGACATAATTACAGTCCTTCTACATGTGTGATCGTTTAAATTTAACTTCAGTTCATACTGTTCCACCTACTTGTCATTCGGACATCTAAAAATAATAAGAATAGAAAAGCTCAATTTGACAATGAAAACTTTAATATAGCCTTGGCCTTTCAATTAAAATCGAATAGGTGCAGAGTGCATAGATAATTACAGTACATCCCCTCCAGCACAGTTAGTGGATTTGCTGCAGATGCTGGCTTCTGCTTCTGTAAGCAGGAAAACCTCAGGCTACTTAGGGCTTTCTGTGGTATGAAGGCAGTGACGGTAACTCAGAAGCTAAAATATGATCCTGTCAGGTAGGAAAGTTTTCTTATTAATCCCAGTTCTCCATATTTCATATCTTGGAATCATAGGATCGTAGAATGGCTTAAGTTGGAATGGACCTCAGAGATCATCTAGTTCCAACTCTCTTGCAAGATGATCTTTCCCTGTGCTTCAGAGCACTTGTACAATAGTGCAAATATAGTATAGATTATGTATTGAAAAATGACAAATTATATCACTTAGGCAAAAACATCACACAGAGCTTCTGAGAACAGAACAACATAACATTCATCCAGTTAGTGTGTTATGAAAGCTTGAATGGCTGACTGGGTTTTTTTTGGTGTATGCCAATCCAGAATTGCAATAATGAATTAAAACAATGTAATTGTTCTCAGGCTTTGAATTTTACAGGTGGAAAATAGGAGTGGAAGAAGTGAAAGAGAAGTGCAGTGAAGCTGTGAAGCACAAGTCTTATGAGGTGCAGCTGAGGGAGCTGGGATTATTCAATCCGGAGGAAGGAAGGCTCAGGAGAGACCTTATTGCTCTCTGCAACTGCCTGAAAGGAGGCTGTGGTGAGGTGGGGTCGGCCTCTTTTCCCATGTAATTGTGATAGGATGAGAGGGAATGGCCATAAAGTTGCTCCAGAGGAGGTGCAAGTTGGCTATTAGGAAACATTTCTTCTCTAAAAGAGTGATCAGGCACTGGAATGGCTGCTCAGGGAAGCGATGCAGTCACTGTCCCTGGAGGTGTTCGAGACATCTAGATGTGATACTAAGGAACATGGTTTAGTGGGCAGTATCCATGGTAGGTGGATGGTTGGACTAGATGATCTTAGAGATCTTTTCTAACTTTATTGATTATATAATTCTGTGAAACATGTAAAAGATTTATTTCCTCGTGTATCTCTATACATTTGCTTGCTACTTCTGATATTAAGCAGAAAACTAGGAGTGTGATACATCTTCAATGTTTGAGAATTTGGAAATTGGCTATAACTTGCTTTTGTTTTGCTCTTTGCAAATTATGCTATTTAAGTAGTTGCCATCTATATGTTTAAGTAGTTTATATGTTCTATATATGTTTAAGTAGTTGCCATCTAATAATGCTATTAAGTAGTTGCCATCCTTTAGCCATAAAAGCATTTTATTGTTTGTTCTGATGTCATTATTTTAAAAACTATTTTGTCATGGTTTTGTCATAAATGCTCTAGGAGCAGACCTTGTGCCGATACAAGGCAGCTGCACCATGAACTACCCACCTTTCTGCCAGTTGCTCACAGAACAGTGTCACAGAGAGCTTGGGGAAGTGGTCAGGAGTATCACCAGGAGGTATGACAGGAACAGTCTGGGTCTTAAATACAGTGAAGCTATATATCCACTGTGGGGAAATGCACTCTGTGGAATGCTTTCACACTCATTGGTCCTCAGTTGTTTAAGCTGGGGCCCAACCATGTAATTGCCCAAACTATCTGGTTCTGTGTACAAAATTCACTCCAAAGGAAACTCGAGCAGAGAGACAAACAGAAAATGCCCTTGTCCTTTTCTCAGAATCAATATGTGGCTGAGTTACATTCAGTGACTGTTTTTGAAGGAAATTCAATTGTCCTAGGTTGTATTTGAAGGTTTTAATTATCTGAGCATCTCCTTGCAGAAGTTTGCAAATACACCATAAATGCCAGATGGAGTTTACAGAACACAAATGAATATACTTCTCAAAATAGTTTCTTTCCATCACACTTCATTATCTAAATGTAAGTAGGAAATTAGACTTAGAAAATAGGTGGCAAAAGGAGAAGAAAAGAATTTCAATGCTGCACTTGGCCACAGACTATTTAGATGCAACGCTGGCTGGAAACACTGACACTGAGCATCCTGGTTTGTCCTAGCCCACCTGGAGATATAAGCCATTTATGTGTACCCCATCTACACCAAAATCCACCTCAGTTATAAAGCTCTATGATATGCAGCATGCTGGGGATGTGTTTTTTGTTTTTTTTTTCTGCCTTTACAAATTTTTCGAATAAGTTAACTAGGACTCAAAAAGGTCTTCAGGTCTTAATGTGAATACCCCAAATGCCCTTACTAAATTATATTAAACTATCCATTTGCATGCCAGGTGAATTTTGGAACATGAGAGCTTACCTTTGAAGCCTGGCAAAGGCATGTGTCTTGAGGATAAGTTGTACTAGAGATGGGAGGAGTCCTCATCATGGAGATATTAACAGACAATGTATGTGTAAGAAACAAGAGAGATATCTTATGCGTGGTGCTGGGAATTTGTTGTATAAGTCTTTGAGTGTAATGTTTAAATAGCCAGAAGGAGAACAGCAAGAATGATTAGGTTTGGAAAAAATGTTTAGAAAAGAAAAAAATGGAGGGATATGTGTGAAGAGTGAAGAAACTTCAATGCACGTGAGTGGCTGCTTTCAAGAGGAGACTGAATATCTGCCACCAGTCAGTGGTGAAAGAACAGAGGTTAACTGCCTCAGTTGTAAAGCATACATACTGGGGGATTTCATTTGACAAGGCAACAGGCCTCTATGATTGAACTACAGGTGATTATCTTTTAAGGAACTCTTCCATTATATTAATATTTAACTATGAATGCGCCTATACTAAACATGAAAACTGCTTTCTCCTATTAGTGTCTCTTTATATTAACCATGAGAGAGATCTCTGCAGACAGTTCCTAAAGCAGCATGTATTGCACACTTCTACCAGCATGCAACACTTCGTCAGAAGTCAGAGAAAGCACAGAAGGGTCAAGTAAAGAACAATGTCCTTATATATGATAAATTGTAAAAGTATGATTGATAATTTTACATACTAATATGTATATATACATATTTATATGTATATGAATGTTAATTGTAAGAAAACAGCTAGGATACCTTTATTTGTTTTTCAATTAAACTACCACAATAATTGCTTGTTCCTGTCAGTGATCAAGAATGAAGGAAACCCTAGAAAACCCATATCAAGATTCTGCTGATACATTCTACTCCAATTTGTTTTGTACAGTGAAGAGAAAATGGCTGCTAGGCTTTATTATAAATTTTACTTGAGTACAATACCCTGTGAGCAGCTCTCTATCAGACAAAACCTTCTCTATCTCAGATGGAACAAAACAGTTAGAAGTAAGTGTAACTGACATCATTATGTCTCTACCACCTTGTGTATACAATATAAGAAAAAAGCATAGGATCTTTTAAAGAAGACTGCTTTTTAATTTTACTGAAGTATTTTCTCAGTTAGAGCTACAGCAGCAAGTATGAGTGATGTGCCCTTTATACAACAGCGATCTCAGCTCCAATCAAGACATAAAGAGCATCATACTGTAAGGTATAAAAACATAAAGATAAAAAGATTTTTTATTTCTGAGTGTTTTTTTTTTAAAAAAACTGTTTAAGAGTTGAATAACCAGTGTGACAAAACCTTCATGCATCAAGTCTTACATCACTATGTACCGAACTACGTTAGGCCCTAGTTGTGGTATTCATTCCTTGATATATACAGCAAAAAGAAACCTAGCCATGAATTTTTCACACTGCAAGGAAATTAATCTACCAACAGGATGTTTTCTTGCCTTTTGTCTTTTCTGAGACTTAAGTAAAAACAAAGCTGTGATGAGCTTATCGTTTCTTGAACACCTGCGGCTAAGGAAGATTGGAGAGCCTCTGCAGCAAAGAATATAAGCTTCAGGGACTTCCTCAGCTTTCAGACCAACTTTATCATAATAAACAGTGTAATTTTAAAAGGATAAAACTCACCCTTGTCGTGTAAGCAGCTTCTGGATCATCTTCCAATACGCGGGAAAGACCAAAATCTGAGACTTTGCATACCAAGTTACTATTGATGAGTATGTTACGAGCAGCTAGATCACGGTGGACGTAACCCATATCTGACAAATATTTCATGCCAGATGCAATCCCACGAAGCATGCCTACTAGCTGAATGACTGTGAACTGGGCATCGTGTTTCTGGAAAACATTTGAAATGTCATTTCAGAGATTGTTAGTGCACCTCCACATGTAAGATTTTGATTAAGATTCTGGAAATTCCTTAGGCAAAGAGCTCATTAGTCAGAGATCAAAAGTTAAATGCCACACATGGCACTACTTTGATCTGTAGAGAATAATCTGCCCATCAGCTGAGAGAAAAGAGACAGATTTTCCATTCAGATAAAAATTCAGTTTACCCTCTTCTTGTTCTCATCAGATTTTTAATTTCCTTTATGGGCCCTGTATAAAAGTGGCAAATAAATCTAAGTTGTGCATGCCCCTGAGTCTGGAGTGTCAAGAAATTAGAGAAACAGATGTCTAGCTTCACTGAAAGGGAACTGGTAGTGAAAATCCCCGCCTTACCCAATAGACTAATGAGTTTTCTATTATGTAAGTATTATTTTTTTTAGCTGCAATAAATGCTGTCCCGATTCAGTGAGTTTCAAATGCCTCCCAGATTAGAACTCATTTCTCCAAATTTTCCTCAAGTTCATGAATACAAAATTGCTCAAGCACACTGTGGCCTAGAAAATGATAGTTGTATAGATTTCTAATTGTCTACTTCTAGACACATGTTTTAAATCTCTCGGCTCTTACTAATGCTATTTGTTAACACTGAGCTTTGATATTGATATACAGATACGTAGACAACAGGATAACAGTATGTCCTACAACAGCTCTCAAATGAATCCCCTAGTGCCATAAATGTATCATCATGGGCAGCTCTCCAGCTCTTCCTGCTGCTTCTTCCAGAACTTTATTAAATATACTGGAGTTGGCTCTGCCACGTGTGATGAGCTCACACAAATTAGCCTGACTGTAGTCATTTCATTTCTGATTAATATACTTAGGGGCAACATTAACGCTGTAAACATTAGATTAAGATATGGCACAGAGGATGCTTAAAGAGCCTCTCGGAATTCCCTTTCATGAAGGAATTTATTATTATTATTAAAGCCTCTTGGCAGTTCCCTACTATAAAACCTTCTTTAACTAGAGCCTACTGGGAGGGCATCTATGTAGACCCTAGAAAAGATTCAGCTAGAAATCACAAGAAAGTTTCTAACTATGAAAGGAATGAGATCCTGAGATAGCCTTCCAATGGCAATAAGAAAGGCAAGATAACTTCCTTTAAGAAGCATTTGTAAAATGGGATATATGACCTGGGTTGCTTGTGATATGAGTCAAAATGTTCTTATTCTATGTTTCCATGCAACCACACTAAAAGAAAAAAATAAATAAAAAAATCACACCCAAATGAATGAACAAGCTAAACAACTGTTTTCTACAGCCAGAAAATATTTTTCTTTCCTCAGAGCTTTCTTCAAGGATTTCAAGCCTATACAAAATATATATCTCTCGGTACAGGTATATTTCATTCAGATACAGTGACACATTATTTATATGTATTTTACATGCTTCAATGGACATCATAACATATACAGCACATATTGAAACTAAGGTTGACAATTTGCTCCCTTTAGGGGTTAAACGTCTAGTTGAGTGTTATGAATTTGGGGGATAATGTCATTCAACCGTGGAAGAACCAAAGCAGTCTCCCAGACAACAGCTGAGTTCGCCCTAACAAATTAAAATTAAACTAGTGTTTCCCCTCAGATGGGATTTCATTTCTGCTATACTTCTTGTTTTGCCACATGTAAATCTTGGTGACACAGGGAGTGTTCAAATTTTTTTAGGCTCGCTACCAACTTTGACTGAAAACAAAGATAAATCAACAGCAGTTGAACAGCAGTATGTCTAAGGCTGGGGAAAGAAAACAGGCTAATAAAGTTTGCTAGCAAAAGATTTCAAACACCCTCACGTAAGGGCTATTCCCTAAACTTTTAACATTTAGGGAAATGGCTCTTGGCTCACCATTACTAGTTTACCAACAGTGTTTCCACAAATCTGTTTGCTTTGGAAATCACTTGCAAGACATACAGGCTGCCAACCAACAAGCACAACTGTATTACAGTGTTAGCTTTGCCCCAAGAAAAACAATTTTTATTTAAATGTGCCAGAATTATTTTTATTTAATAGACATGACATGCAAATAATACGAAAAATGTTTCACGTCTTTTTGGAATAATAGTGGCAGGCAGCAAGCTGTCAAAATGCAACATCCTTGCAGATCATAATGAAGACAACCAGTGGAAATAATGAAGTATTAAGGATGCTCATGATGTATCAGAGTAGAGTGATTACAAATTCATAACAAGCTCAGAACAAGAGCTGGTCATGCCCAATGTAATGATCTATTGCACTCACCCGTAGGAAGCTGTCCAATGAACCATTTTCCATGTATTCAGTAACAATCATAACTGGTTTACCTGCAAATACATTACAGTGGTCAGGCATTTAAAATGACTACAGAATGACTGGTAAAAAAGAGGCATTTCAGACCCATTCAAATCTACCAAATCCCAAGGAAGATCTTAGTGTTAAAATAGAAAGCAAAAAGATACATGCAAAAATCACTGCGCCTACAATACAACTGTTTGCAACAACATCAACAGAAACAGAGTTCCTTTGCTAAAAACTGGTATGATTTTTAGCAGGTGACGCATCCTGCATTTTCAGCACACTGTGCCTTGTCCAGCAGGTGAGTCAAACAGTTGCATTTATGCAGCTGTGCTCTGCCAGGCACATATGCTGATGTTTCTTCCTGAAGGGAATTGGGCATGGGCTACAGAAGAGTCACAGCTTGTCGCCTCAGGTGTCTGCCCTGCACAACAGAGGGGTGAGGGCTCTGCTGCAGTGGCACAGCCAACATATTCCTGATGTGGAGGTACCTGAGAGCAGCAGCACACTACCTTTAGTATTACTCCTGCACCATTGGAAAGCCTCTAGTATATGCAAATTCATCTGGGCAGATTCAGACCAGTTTGTGAAACTGTTCTTTTTACATGAAGGTATTCTGTAACATAACTGAGGTATTATATACGACTTTGACATGCTGAAGAGAAATTAATACAGAAATGAATGTGATTACAGCAAAGTTTCCAAAAGTCACTGCCCTGGTAATATTTCACCACCATATGCAGTTTGTTATTTCATAATATTTTTTAAAGCTTTGTTTATTTTCTCTTTGTGGTAGAAAGAAAGGTGGGTAGGAATATGGAGTTATTTAAGGAGATGAACTGTTATTTCACATGTAATACAGAAAGGCTTCTGATCATAAAAGCATGACAAAAGCCTTCATATGGCATAGCTGGTGATAATTCTTTTAAATGAACTTTTAAAAATGAAGCTTTTAAAATTGAGCAGGATGAATTTTGAAGATATATCTGCTATAATCAAAATCCAGAAAGCCACGAGAAAAGCAAAGCAAATTTTAACTACCCTTTTTTCCATCCTTTACTCCCAAAATTTTCTTCGAAAAGAAATTCTTAAGATGAAAAACATTAATTTCAAATTATTGAAATGATTTGAATTCTTCAATGACTTTTCAGTAGAAAATCGTTTGTCCTCTCTGCATAGGCGAAGTGGTTAAAACACCTTCTTTCTGCTGTGCAGCTGATGCATTATGCTGTGGGAGACACACTAACGGGAGTTAATTGACTGCCATCCATTAACTAGTGAGAACGGATTTTCCATTCAAAACACTGACTTAGAATTATATAAGATATAGTACAAATAAAAGACCGAATGATGTAAAAATTCCAGAAGTTTTCTGTTGCTTGCTTATTCTTGTTGCTTGCAGGAAATATGCAGTGACAGAAAATGTACCCTGTTTACATTGGGTATGTAATATTAGCCCAAAGGTATTTCTGGACCTTTAAAGTATATGGCAGCGCTCTACTGTGGCTATCCAAAACTTTCTATGATAATCCATGCAGTAAGAAACCAGGAGAAAGTGAATTTGTTTTCTGTATAAACTCAGTTTTATGACACGTCAGAAAATTGAAATTTCAGTAAGAAGATCCATCTTTCAGCCTACTAGGAGAGCATCTTCCTGCTTCGATCATCCAAATTAAGAAAGTACTAAGTGCAGGGTTTCACTCATATCCAGTTAGAAACGTGTCTGTAATAAGAAGCATATGCTCTGAAGCAACACCGTTCTTTTAAAAGAACGCTTTGCATTCATTTATCAAAGCACAGCCGTTCATACATGATAACAACTTGTGTCAACAGTGTTGCTGAAATTTATTATACTAACAGACTACAAATTGCTGTAAAATATTAGTAAACTATGCAGAACATGTGTGCTGGCTATTAGGATTACTGACTACAGCACGCCTGGGAGACTGGTGTAAAGGAAAATTCAGAACCGAAATCAATTTGAAGCAGGGGGCTGAAGTTGTATTTGGTGAGTGCAACTCCTTCACATTGCCAGCATGTCGGCAGGCAGATCCCAGCCATCACAGCTGGAGAACTTCTTGTGTCAAGCAGTCCTGCTGTAGGGATTGCAGTTACTGCAGCTTCAGAAGAGTGCTTAGTATGAGAAGTTGAGTTCACCTCTGAGACCTCTCAAAAGACTTGAGCTAATGAAGAAAGGTCACATTGCCTGCTTATCTGGATTAGGAGAGATCCAGAGAGTAATTCAAAGACTTTCTCCTAATGGTGTATATAAACCAGCGCTTATGAGTGTGATTTAGTATCTATCATTACAAAATATGAACACTTGCTAAAATGCTATTACAATATAGTGGTTTGGTTTAAAAACAAGACAAAATCAAGACAAGGAAAAAACAAACAAACAACATAACCCACCTTCCTACTCCTCTGAAACTTTACTGGATGTTAAAGAGAAATAAAGGATTATCTTTTCTTGCATTTATGCCATTTAATTTTACCCAGTAAAACAGACAGAAATACTTCCAGAACGGTTTTCTCAACCTTCGTATTACAATTCCAGCCATCTGGAGAGGAGGCTGAATCCCTGATGCTTATATTGACTTCAGCTGGGAATACTTGGATGTTGCTCTCTCATAGTTCAGTGTGATAGACAGCAAACCCTCCCAGCCACCCTTGAGACAGAGAGCAAGTCTGATATGAATACTGCCAAAGAATAAACTTACTAATGCTCTCCTACACAAGTACACAAGAAGTTAGAATTAGTAATGCACATTTAGAAGCATGGTCAATATTCTGCGTGCAGAGCATTAAACTATTTTTTGAAGTGCCACAGAAATACAAAATGTAACAAATAGAGATCAGCTCAGCTGTGTACTGACACTTTTGTTTCAAGAAATTAAGGGTTTGTAAATGTTCTTTTGACTGCACAAAACGAATGTCATTAAAAAGCAGGAGTAACCCGAATTTATACAGGCAGATCCAGCAACCTTTTTGTAACAGGAACTGCAAGGTATGAGTTGAAGAATAATATTTTTGTTATCTAAATCAGCAAAACAGATTTTCATGAATTATACCTAAAGGAAGAATTATAATTGTATTTCTTTCTAACATATAGGGGTTTACACACTTTTTGTCATTTATTTTGAAACATATTTGAATTTATTTCATATACTTCATCGCAGTAAGCTGTGTAAATCTTTTGTGTCGTTCTGTTTTTGAAATCTTGAATGACCCACTTTGAAAATCAAGATTGCTTAGAAACAACAAAACCATTTACTAAAAAGAAGTGAGAACTGTACTCTGCTCAGTTAAACTGAAAATGTCTTCTGCACATTTCACGCAGTTCACTGAAATGACAAGGAGATATTCTTTGTAAAGACGTGCTTTATCAGTAAAGTCCTCTAGCACAAACTAGAAAATATACTACACAATTTTTCCACTCCCCTGAAGAATTTCAGGGCACCCTGAATTATCGTCAGCTTTTAAGAATAACTCATGCAAAGTCTTACCGATCTCCTACTTAACAATGACTACAGCACTTTGGCCCTTAAATTCGTCGTGTTATTTTGCAATGAAAACTTAATGTAGATGAAGTCTTTGAATTTATGTCTTTCAGAACAAGCTTACATTTCATGCCTATATTTCATGCCTATTTTCTGTTACCAACAATTTCTGTCTTTGCATCCCAAAGTAGAGACCAATCAGCAGCACAAGGAATGAGAGCCAGAACTCTCCTAAATAAAGCAGCACCACAAGTAGGAGATCCCACCAGCTGCTTGTAAAGAGAAGACCATGTTACTCTTGGGAGCTGCTTGGAAGGCTGGAAAGAGGCTACTGCAGCTGACTTTGGACAGCTAGGTAAGACCAATATCAGCATTCAGGAATGCCTGTTACAACACACTACTATCTTAATGTGGAGCTGAAGAGGAGCTGGAGAGGGTTCTTCAAATATGTTTCTTGACCAGGGAGGTACCATGTATGGATGGAGTTCTTAACTACTTCTTTGTCTCAGAAGAGATTGCTTTGTTATCATTAACACTGACAAAATTATGCTTTAAAACAAAACAAAATAAAAACTAACCCATAATCCAATGGTAGATTTAGAAAATGTGCATTAGAAAAAAACTTAAACATTATCAATGGAATAAAATTAATTTTATTACCAACAGCTTAAAATTTTTAAAGACATTTTTACCTAAGCAGTATTAATTCTAGAGGCTATTTAAAATGCCTCATGCTGATACATACTGAATATCACACAGAGTATTTTCCCTGCATGAAAACCACGTAGGAAGAAGGGTGGACTTGTTTATATACTGGCATCAGTTGCTGTAGCCAGGTAGGCTGTTCATTAACTTTCGCTAATGATAAATTCTAATGATTTAGTTGAAGGCAGAAAGTATTGCTTCAGTGCAATTAGGAAACCTTAGGATACCAGACTCCATGACTTCTAATAGATTATATCTGCAAGTGCCTCTTGGCCACTTTGTAGTAATTTATATCCCTGAAGTATTAAATTGGTTCCTAAAATCTGCCAGCTTATTACTTAGCTGCAATGTTCTTTAGAAATGCTCCTTTACACCACATCATCTGTTCTATTTTCAAGCAGACTACTTATATTCCCCATTTTTTTCCTATCTTATTAACCCAGTGTTCTGTGTTTAAGTCCTTGATATCCTGAGAGCAGCAAAACAGACAAAATCCTTGCCTCTTTGCTGGATCCATCAGCATAAGTGTACAAACATTTCCTTTCTTATCTCTCATGGATGATATTTGGTGAATTCGATCAGGTTTATGACATAAACATCTCTGGAAGGATTTGCAGAGCATAAACACTGATGAGTCAGTGTTTTCATCTCTTCTACTCTTTTTTGATTGATAAGACTATCACAGAGTATTTTAGGTTGTAAGAGACCTCCAGAGGCTATCTGGTGACAGCTCCCATGCAAAAAATAATCTCATGTTAAATCTTACTTTTAGTCACAACGCCCTCCAGTCGGATGATGTTGGGGTGGTCAAACTGCCCCATGATGCTTGCTTCTCCCAGGAAATCCCTTCTCTGTTTTTCCGTGTAGCCAGCTTTCAGAGTTTTGATGGCCACTGAAATTTCCTTTTTAGAAGGCAGCTTCAGGCGCCCACTGCACACTTCTCCAAATTCCCCTAAAAAAAAAAGTGGAAAAAAAGATGAAAGATTAAATGTAGTTATTTCACAGGGATTTAAGAAGACTTGGTGTTCAGAAAAAGTCCCTAAATTGTGATATCTACTGATAGACCGCAGACGTGAACTCAGAGGTAGTCTGCAGATCACTACTTAACTTTTCCAGGCTTCTGCTCTCTAGCTGTTACTCTGGAAAATGTCACCTACTTGCACTGAAAATTCAGATGACTGCAGAGGAGAGGAATGTATAAACATCCCCAGAAAATTCTGATTTTCTTTCCTAGGTGATGCACTCAGACAACTGCAAGAGGGCAACAAATTAACACAAAGTATTGGAATAGTTGTGTCTCCTTGTCAACATTAAACTCATCTTGGCCAGAGAGAATTTGGTTCCCAGTTATTTTATTTATTCCAATTTTTTTAAATTCCAATTACAGATTACATATGGACCCGATGAAAGTAGGCCATACAGATTACTTTTGTTCTACCATTATTCAGATAGACCTAATTGCATGAATACATCCTGTCACCATGGGTCTACAGGACATGATAGCCCACTATGAATATTATGCCCACTGTGAACTGCCTGAGATCCTTAAATAAAAAATAGCAAAGTTTGATGAATGTTTACTTTTATACAATATGGTTTATCCATTGCTATGTAACATCCTGGAAAAAATAAAACTTACTTAGCATTTAAATGAAGAAGCATGAAACGTTAACAGGTTGATGGAAGAAAATAATTCACTCAGAAATTTCTACATTTTTTTAAATGAGTACACCAAGAATATAAGTTTCAATATCTCAATAAATAAATAAATATGAATAGTAACTGACTTTTGATTCCCAACAATCCAACTCTTCCCATACTTAAGACTTCTTACAATACAATAAAGTGCACAGAGAGCATCTAGGTTAAAGTAACTTTCAGAACAGTTTGCTTCCTTGTTCTAATGACAAAATAACTGAAAAAACAGAAAACACTATACAAAGAAATGATGACATTCAGGAAAATGGGGGACAGCAAGAATTGCCCTATGACTTTATATGGGAAACAATTTACTGAATAGAAAAGAAAGTCTTTATAGAAACTACAGGATTGGAGGCATTCAACACTCATTTTCTGTCAATAAATACATAACATTTTTTTTATAATGTTTATATTTTAGGAAAATTGAAATCATGTTGTTTTTTGTGGATTTAATATTCAGAAAAGTATGATGAATTTACATCTCTGTACTGAAATCCTCATGCACTATTGATTTCAGAGACTGTATCACATGGGAGATGTTTTAGATTTTACCTTCAACCCATTTATTTATGCACTAATGCATAATCTGTAAGTTGCAGTCTTCTTTCATCAGTTTGCCACCCATATGGCTGGCATTAGAGTTCATGTCCCATTAGTGACACTGCAGTTAACGAATGATGAAGAGAGTAATAGCAATGACCAGAATCTCAAAAATCTGGCTTGCATGCTCATGTTCCTAACTCAAGGAACTGAGCCTATTTATTTACAACAAGGACTGAGGAAAGGGAGAGATGATAATGGTTTTGGCATATCAAAATGATGGTTCTAAATAAGATGGGCATTGACTTCTTTTTCTATACACAAGAGGCAAAACAAAGAATAGGTGTAAATTAGAATAAAGGTCAGTTACATCATAGAAAAATGTACCACTAAGGATGCTTGGACAGCAGAAACAGTGAGTCTGTGAACTCTTTTATCTTGGAGATTGTAAAGAATAACCGTCTATCAAGGAAAGTTCCTAACAAAATCCATTTTTGGTAAGGGCATTAACTTAATGACTCCTAAGGGTCACTTCTCAGCTTTGTTTTCTAAGGTTCCTCTGTCAGATAGGCAATTTAACCAAAAGAATCTGAACAAATGTGTCAAAGGGCAACAACCTTTCTCTGTTGGTAACCCAGGTTATATTTACGTAAAAAAATATAGAACTGAAAGCCATAATATGTTATTATCAGTTGCTGAGCTGCTTCATCTTCTGAGTATGATATTGAGCTATTAATATATTAGACACTTAAAAAAAATCAACAGGGTATATCTTTATATAAACAGGAATATACTACTAAAATAGCGGACACATCCATTATTTCAACCGTTATTTGTAATTTCAAGCTGATAAGACAAGCAACAGCTCAGAAAATGAATTGTAAAACCTATTACTGGTAAGTAATGAGTGCTGAATTATATTCAGAGTTCTTAATTAAAAATATTCAACCTCTGCAAACTAAGATGACCTGTATGCTTTACCCACAGCAAAAACTTCTTCAGCTCAAATGCTAACTCCGGTCCAGTACTGTCAGAACATCATAAAGAGGAAGACAAAAGCATGACTTTAAAACACAAGGAATGGGGAAAAGGGGCTTGAAATAAATAATATAATGTTCAGCTTTGTGTTCCATTTTTTTCTGTGCTTCCACACTCCAAAAAGCTGTAACAACCTTAAAACTGTTGGTCAGGTAATGTCAGTAGAGTGCATCTGTGATTTCAGTATGTAGTTTAGGCAATAAGTCCTCCAGTTCATTCTAGAATAGTATATCTGCTATTTATTTGGCTTTTGAGAAGGAAAAGGTTATGGCTGATGTCCATCAGCATGGTTCCATTTAGCCATGGCTGCATAATTTAGATCTTGAATGATTAATTAGATTCTATAAGTGCCTTGAAGCCAGTGGATGCTACAGGAGACTAAAATCAGACCCTACACAGCAATTAATATTCCTGGTGCCTGGAATATGAAATGAGTTTCCTTTTTAGAAAAAAAAATCTAGATCAACATATTAACATTGCTTTAGTTCCTACTCATAAATGACTCTGAGTAATCTGGAGAAAGCTTACCAGGTAAACCAACTACTCTAACTTTCAGTTTCCTCACATAGACGACCATATGAATACTACATAAGTTTATGTCACTAACATCCACATTGATACGCAGTTATACTACATTTTTTTCCTGTAAATCATTTCTATTTGGTCCCAGTAGGAAATGGATTGGGTTAATCCGTATATAAAGAAACAGCAACTCATCAGATATTGTTTAGGAGGAGAAAAGCTTTGTATATGAGATGGAAGGTGGAAAATCTAGCACTGATTTTAAGAGATGAGGTTGATGGCTTTTTATGTTAAGACTTTCTGAAGTGCTCATTTTTAATTATGCTACACCCACAAAAACTGTATAAGCTGCCTTGCAGACTGATGTGTCTATTTGTATGTGGAAAGCTAACAGTAGGGCTATTTGTGATATAAAGATCCCTATTCATGAAATCTTAACTTTTTTAAACAGGCTGCTTACGGCATCACTAAGTGGCACTGGCCATGCCTTTGGATCCAAGGGACAAGTAAAAGATGAATCTGTGAAACTGGCAGGTGCCTTAACTGTGCTGTGTTTTGTACGGGGATTACACTGCTTTTGTTTGCATGAAGCTCCCTCAGAGCTGGAGAGGCAGCTAAACTGAGCATTTAACAAGCCTCAGGAACCTCAGCAGCACTATGGCAATACACTGCATGCCCTCGCTGAGACACTGCAATGTTTCGCAATAAAACCCCTAAATGTTTGAAGTACTTTGGCCAACACAGTGCTATGCTACAAGCATATTTAAACTTTGAAAGGAAAGCACATATGTGCTCTATGTTCAGCAAGGTACAATCATATGTCAATTCTAAATCAAGAAACCATTTTCCTTAGTATTCTCCTGTGATCCAAGTGGATGTATACTTTTTAAGTGGTTTGTTGAACTGGATCCATAAAAACAAGTGAATTGTTTTAAAAGAAGGAATTATTATAAAGAAAAACCTGAAAATGTGGCTCCTGGCCTCAATTTTCTTACACTTAGCCTCTCACTAAAATCCCTTGTGTTTTTCTTGAGGTTCTTTTGGATAAGAGAATTTTCTTATTACACTTGAGAATGTTCTCAAAGCTGTGTAAGCTGCCCTCTGTTTTCTCAGAGATTTCTGGCTAAGGATGTGAAAAAAATATTTGGAAAAATACCCAAGAATATCAAAATTACTTCTCTGACTTGAAGGTCTTGTTACTTATATCATAATTTAATGTAGTCAAATGAATCAGTATCTTTTTAAAATTTCATTCACACATTTGTAAAAGAGAGGGGCAGAAAAAGCCTAGGTCCTTCACTCAAAGAAGTCATTGACTCAGTAAGAGATGGGAAATGCCTTTCTGGTTTTGGAGAGGAAAGAAAGTGCTTCTGCAGAAGCAGTCTAGCAGACACTCACTGTGTTTCACATGACTTTCATAATGCTCTGATTACACGAACTATCACATATAGCACATGAGGGCAGTGTGAAGTGATGCTACAAACTCATTTTGGAAGCTCTCACCACTGCATAAAGTGTTTTTATCTGCATTCCCTCTCCCCCTCCCCATCTCTTTTACTTCCTATTGGCATCTTTTGGGACTGTTAATAGGAATGGCTAAATGTAATGCCATATGTAGCTTTTAAGCTGCATGAATCTGAGTCATGGCCTTATAATGTATACAAAAGTGAAGCCCAGCTTCAATGCAGAAGATCTGTAGGTTTTGATGCTGAACCTGCTGTCACTTTCACTGGAGTGGAATGGACTAAAGATGCTTATTCTTAAACTACCTGGCTGTTCTAGGACATTTAGAGCATTTTTTTTTCAAGCTTCTCTGAAAGGCATTCCTCCATTTACAGAGCTCATACTTGGCCAATTTTGGTTTATCTCTCACTCTCGTGTGCACTTTTAATTAAAGATATATCCAAACAATGAGCCATACAGTATGACATATTGTTATTTCTTAGAATTTGCTTTCTAGATTCATAAACTCTAGACAACCCAAGTTAAGGAAGCTTGAGAATGAAGGCTCCTTGAAGTCTTGTAAAGAAACATACTACTCTTGGACTTGGCTTTTCAATAACCCCCTCCTTCTCTATTACCATACTCATTCTCTATTATGTACAGTAGCTAAGCTTTGATGCCTTTTCTGAAGATGATGGAGAACAGTGCACTCTTGTGGGGCAAAATTAAAACCAACAAGAAACAAGAATCCTACCTTTTCAGAAGATAACCTCAATGCATACAAGCAGCTGAGTAGCTGCAATGTGAGAGAATTAATAGTGTTTCCTCTTACTGGGCTATTCAGTAGGTGCACTGAGCATAGCAGCATCATTTCACATATTTTTCCAAATGAAAATCTTTTGCTCTCACTAGAAGTCTGTTTCTCTCACATCTCATGATTTTAATTCAAATAGTAAATGTGGAGAGAAGTAAAAAAAAATCAATAATAAAAGAACTAGTAATTTTCAAAGGATTAAAAATCAATAGTCTTTCTCTCTTAACTGCTTTAATACAGCAGGAAAGCTAATACTTCATGATCATCTGGCTCAATGAGACAATCTGCCACTTCACTTTAAGGATCAAGCACGCATCCCATCAAGAGCTTCATGCTGCACAGCAACATGGACGACTCAGTGTGATGAGACTTTCTGCTACATGTTTCCTCCGCTACAAAATCTGCTCATTTCAACAGTTTTCTTTCAGTAAACCCAATAATTTACAGTATCCGTATGCTTCAGACAATTGGTTATCAGACATACTACTCTTTCTTCCTAAATCAATAATTCAAATCCAAAGCAGTGACCAAAATCAATCTAATAGCCAAAGGTCACTGCATTCTGATGGATGTGTGGTGACTGGTATGAAATGAGTTTTGTGCTTTCACTCAAAGCATGACAGTCACCAATCCTTTTAATAAAAATATAGAAAGCATCTTCACAGTGGATACCATTTCTATGCTGACAGATTTTAAAGAGAAACATACATGAGGTTGAAGTCTCTCTTTACTCCCAAGTGCTGTGTCCAAGTGTGGGCTGTGGGGTGTCATTTGAAAAATGATCTTATTATCTGCTTTCTTCAGAAAGCAAGTAGATGTGTCTGCTAATATCCACTGAAGTCAGCTCTAAATATGATCCAGGAAGTTGCAAATCTACAAAGATTTCCTTTCCGGTCACAAGTACAAAGTCAAAGACGCAAAACAGTACATACAGTAAAAGGTATTTTAGTGGTCATTACCTGCTCCAACGACTTTATCAATTGATATGTTAGAAGCATCTAGTTCCTTGGCAAATTCATGTACAGCTTGATTGGGATCTTCATACGTATGTGGATCTACATAAGTTCTCAGGCCTGGGAGTTTTACTGTATGAAATTCAGAGAGAAAATGTTACTTACACTTAATTAATCTGCCTAAAGAAAGCAAAGGAGATAACAGAAATATAATCAATAGAAGAAAAGAGTACATTGCTTCTTCAAATCAAATAGCTTTTGATGAGTCTCCAGGAATCTTAAGACAGAGTGAAACCAGAGACACTCATGCAGTTATTGCACAGAAGTTCAAAAAGCATTGCACTTGCCATGTTTACCAGTTTTGAAATGATAAAATATTTCCTGACCCTTTTGGCTTGCTCTGTTTAGATGCTGCTTCATATTGTCCCTTACAAGGTAGCAAGACCTGGAATTAATGGTTGATATCACAGTAAACCTGAAAAATTCCTAGGATTGTACTAACCTGTTTCATTTCTGATTCCTCTAACAAGATACATAAGAAAAAGAAAATTATATATAAATAAACGTACACCTCTTTCTACCCTTCTGTTACAAATACACAAGATGGAAGCCAGTCATTCTTAGCATTACAGTTTGGACCTAGTACTGAGTTACCCCTAGTACCTATGCTATATTTTGTCCCTTTGTACAGTCTCTTGGCCAAGGATTCCTCTGCTTGACTGAATCAAGCACTAATTCAAACGACTGTATGATTTTAAAGGCACTTTCAAGCTGTTCACAACACATAACCCAGCAGAACTGGAATGGGAAACATACTATCATTCCCAACATTTCTCCCCATGAAGATGTTGAAGGCAAAGCATTTCTCCTCCCCAGCTCAAGGCCATGCTTGTATTCATACGCAGTAACTTGTGTGTCTCCCTCTATATTCATTTCAGAATATAAAGACATTCTCTATCAAAAAGTAAAATAGCCAGTACATCCAGCTTGACGTTTGTTGCTTCTAACACAAAACCTGAGCTCCTGAACACATATTTCAATTGTCTCAGTTGATCACATAAAAGATATTAAGTATTGCTTTAATCTACCCAGGAATAGCCCTTCCAGCATGGTGGTATTCTACTGCATCCAATTGTTGACTGGTAGCATAGTTAAAGACATTTCATTGTGGTTAGGTAGATGGGAAAAAGTGCCTTTGCACCATTAGTTAGAACTTGCCATTGTTTTGTCAAACAATCCCAAGGGTATGTGAAAAAAAACATCAATTTTATGGAGATTTATTGGCCTCAGAATTGACAAAGAAATGATGAAACCAAGTTTCCAAAATAATTGGCTAGAAAACAATGCAAACTAAGAGCCACGCTCTTAACAGAAGGGCTGCGTATGTGCAGCATTAAATGCCGAGTGTGTTTCCTTCAAGAGACTGATGATTACAGAATTACTTGCAAGTAAAACAAAAAGTAATTGGCTGTATATTGCTGTTGGTTAAAAATCTTGTAAATGCTCCTTTCCGTCCATGCTGAATGTACATTACAGGCTCTCTCATACCCTCAATAAAAATAACAACAATTAAAAGCTTCTGCTCTGAGGGGATTTTGGCTGCAGATTTTTAATGCTGACCCCAGAGGTTCCCAAGATCAGGTGATGGTGACTGCAAGGAGAATAATCCCTTCACACCAATAATTAAGGGCAGCTTGTATAGTAACTGGGTTCTGTCATGAAAAACAGATAATAAACACATACACATGTGTTAAGCTGTACTACTTTACAGCTCATTCTGTGCAAACATAATAATTTACATTTTCATTTTACCAGCACGAATTGCCCTAAGGGTAGCAAAAAAATAAAAAAGGTCTAGCCAAAGAAGGCAAAGGGAGAGGATCTGAGGAGGTGAAACACATTTTTGCTCCTTTGAAGTAATATTATAGGATTTGTAATAAGGCTGCAGGGAATAGCTCATGGCTGGTGCCTTTTTTAAAGTAATTCAGAATAAACTGATTGAAATAAACCAGCTGCTCTATTTGAGATGCTGAAACTTTACAACAGTCAGGGAAGTTACTTTACCCTTTTCTAGTTCACAGGAGCTATTTTCTTATTCTTTGAGAAAGACTCAAGTTCAGTAGAATACCAAAGTTTCATCAGCCACATGTGTGGATGCATACAAATCCTAACATAAAAGCGATTGCAAAATCAGTAAATAATTTTCAAGAATTTCTAACAGAAACATCAGATTCACGATCACCTCTGTACTGACTACAGCGTGGATTAGCATGGCACTCCTCAGAAAGCAGTACATAAATATCTAAAGCCAAATTAAAAGCAATTTAATCCACAGGAATTTAACCACACTGACATGCTTAAGAATAGCGATTGCAACTCTCCATTGTGTGGGAGTAAGGAGAGCAAACTCTGACCTGTTATTTGTCTGCAACACTTTTTTTACTGGCTGCTTTTATTTTATAACCTCATTAAATTTGGATGATGAAGCATTAATTCTATGGGCCACATGTACTCATATAGATTTTTTTGCAGGCTAGTTGGTTAGCTGTTGATGGGCTGCACGATGCAAACCCATTGCTACAGTTTGCATATCCCTTAACAATGTAGGGAAGGAGCACACATGTTTGTGGATACAGCTCTCTGGAGATAAAGAAGAGCTCCAAACTTAAAATAATAATACGAACAGTCAAAGAACAGTTACTCCATTGCCACTGGGATTAGAAAGCAGTCCTAATTTCCAACTACTGCCAGTAAATCCCTCATTAAAATGTTAATTCAATTATATTTGGTGAGGAGGTGTATTTGAGAGGAGTGACATACGGATACCAATAACTCTCTTCTTGAGGATGGTACAGTGTCACTGTGTGCAAAAGGATAAGAACAGAAGTAAAATGATTAAGTGTAAACCACATTAACCTTACAGCATGCCAAACAATAGAAATACATGGTTCTACATGGTTTATAAGGTATAGCAGGGTATTTATCTGGAGCTGAAGCAGTTTCAAAAGACTGCTGCTTCTCACTAAAAGCATGCTCATTCAACATCAAGAATTCAGTGGGGAAAAAAGGGAGCATCCAATTTTGGTCTTTATGAATGATATTTATGCTCTCTGTAAAAGAAAGAAAAAATGCAGTGATAAAAATTTCTGAAACCTTCTCCACTCCTCTTTGGGAATTTTAAACCATCACTTTCTTTACCCTTAAACTTCTCCAAAATTCATTTATTCCTGCTTTAAAGAGAGTATGGTAGAAGTTTGATTATGACCTATCTTTCATTGTTTGGAATTCCTCTGCTTTGGTAGAACCCTGCCAGGTTATTCACCATGTGAACCGAGGCTCAGAGAAACTGACATACAGCAGAAGAATCTCCCCAGCCAGCTATGGCCATCGTAAGTGTCTCCTTTCTGGTAGCAACAAATCACTCCTGGGACCAGAAAATCAACTCCTGCAGCATTTATCTCCCGGATGGGACCTTGCTCCATACTGCTTCTTTCTCAGGACACAGCTAAATGATCCAGGAACGATAGGCCATGTAACCTCATGAAAAATAGGTATAAAAATATCAAAACTGGATGAGCTTGGATTGGTCTTTGAGAGAAAGATCAACAGTAGCTCTGATTCCTCAGGATGACAAAAATGTCACATCTGTACGTTAACTGTTTACATTTATTTTGTGACTCAAAGACACAAAATAGATAGAAAGGCTATCTTCCCAGTTGTGGGTGAGACCCAATGAAACACTCATAATTAGAAAATCAGGGCTCTGACAAAACATTTGTAAACAGACCTGGATTAGAAAATCTTATTAATTTGGGAGAAATTCATTTAGTAGTTATTTTCTTAATTTTAAAAACTACTCCAAATTACTTTTCATTCTATGCTTACAATAATTCCAAACTAAATTTGTTAGTGCATCACTTCTGTTAAACAGCCAGTTTTCATGGTCCCTTCAGCAGTCATCAAGATTTGTTTCATTGATTTTGTATTTTGCTTTGGAGAAAAAAAAAATAAATCATTGCTTAGATGTTATACAGTTGATAAGGAAGAAATTGAAGTCACACTGTATTTCACTATTGCACAGCAGAATCAATATCATATTGATAACCACATGCCTTATTTGAACACATCAATGTTTTGCTTATTACTGACCTGAACATAAATGAATAAAACTGAGACAAAGACTGTTTGTTAGGGGAAAATCTGCTTACCCATAAGAGAATAGAATTCTCTTCCCAATTTCACCTCAGTTTAAGTCAGGTATGGCTTATTTATTTATTTATTCATTTATTTATTTATTTATTAACTGAAAACCATGCATTATCTAGGTGATGAATTCCACAAATCTGTGAGCATTAAAAGACTTCAGTGACTTACGATGGCCATTCCCAAAATGTAGTCTTTTCTCATCAGTACCATGTTTAGACTTCTTGTATCCACAGAATCTACAAGCAACAGAGAAAAAAAAAATGAATATAGAGAATTGTACATGTGAACTGCAGGTGGAAACAGAATTGAATGTTTTTCCTTCACAATTAAAGGCCTGTTTGAAAATTTAATGATATTTACATTCTCTCTATCCTATAGAGGCATGTTATGTTCTCAGGGAATTTGAGGAAATTGACTAATGAGAAGATTTGTTGATTTTTGACCCCTACAGTTTAATTTTACAATTGCCTAAGAATGTGTTTATAGCTTTTTTTAACAACTGCTGCAAGATTGGGGCTGTGAATGTTAGCGGGCTCATTACCAAGCAGCTCAGAGCTCTCTGGAAGCAGACAAAGGAGAAGGTACAAAACAGCCATGCTACTGCCTGATGATGCTCGATTTGCCACGCTCATCAAGGTCCCACAGGGAAATGGAAGAAGAAGCAAATGTGCAAAACAGAGCACAAACTAACCTCCCAATCAAGACGTACACAACAACCGTGAGGAGAATGATGGCAACTGCAGCTGAAATGGCAATCATAACAACCTGGCTATTTTCACTGGAAATGGAGAATGCTGGAAAGTTAACACAAAAATATATAAATAACCACCCCACACAAAACATTAATTAGTACAACACGACTGACCACTCATATAGGGAACAGACAGACTGAATTGTCACTAAATAGCGTTTGGTTTCATGCCAAATATTTAATCTGTTAGGTAATTTTTCATCAGACAAATAAATAAAAGAGAAGTAAATGAAAGACTCTTGACTTCCTGAAAATTTACAGTTGTTGTTGCTTCTACAGCTGATTGTTACTCTTGCCGATTGTAGTAATAGCTGTTAAATTGATCCTTGCATATAAATATATATATGTGATTACAAACATATGTGTTTCATGACATTTAAACAGTTTGTTACAGTCAGTATGAAATTTTTCCTTGAAAAGAAATCCCAGCTAGTCAATAATCCTGAACCTTATTCTCACTTCTGTGTGATGGAAAGTGCTTTAATGAATTAGGCTTCACAATGAAGCCATACAGTATCGCTGTGAAGGTTGTGAAAAGTCTTGGCCCACAGAAACAGATGGAAGGATTATGTAAGTTAGTATTCATTGGAAAAAAAGAAAGGCTTCTTTCCGCCTCACTTTGGACACTTCTCTGCAGTGCCTAAGCCAGGTGCTTGGGTATTGCCATATAACAACAGGACATCTTTGGATCTTATGTATGATTACCCATCTAAAGGTCACCATTCTAAGGACCCTTCCAACTCAAACAAACATCTTCAGCAAACACTTATTGATCTTCATCGACTACAGCAGAATTAGGTTCCTCACCACAATGCTTCATGTTAGTCGTCCAAAGTGAGCTTGAACAGAGACCTCCTGCTCCCCACAAACTGGGCAGTAAGTCTACGTGACTGTCTGGAAGAAGCCTCCACCTATTTTATGCCTACAAGTGCACTTGTGTTGTTATAACATGACAATAGCAATCAAGAAACGTGATTCAGTGTTTATCTGGATAATCTGTACACTCTTTATGCTATCTCTTGTCATCTTCCACATTTTCTGCTAATTTTTTTTTAACTTCTTTTTTAAAATTACTTTGCAAAGAAAGCTCATCAGTTTCCAAGTTATGAAATCTTTTATAATCATAACTGATTTTTTTTCTCCTTTCTGTACTCCTCTGTCCCATTAGAGTTTCATTCATTATGCCAAAGATGCATGTACACCATAATGGTAATTTGCAATAGTACTTTTTTCTTTAAACAAATTGCACGTTTGATTTCCAAAAAGCTGAAGCTGGAAAGGAGCAAGTGGGGATGAAGTACTTAGCATACCTCAGAAATACATAGATGCTGCATACATACATAGTGAAAGACCACTGGATTTACTTACGCTACTCTTCTTGGTAGAAGTTTGTTATTTTAGCAGAATATTTATCATATCATGGGTTCTCAATCATTATGATGAGTACATGAATAAACCTCATGAACCCATATCAGAATTACAGTGTTAAATTGTTTTACAACTCTGAACAGCAGGTAAAAATCTTCTGTGATTTTACTCACCTTTTAAAAGGTAAGCAGTCTTTAATTACACCGCACCAGGCTAGATCAGTAAGTGGTTAACTGAACTAAGGTGGACTTTTTGGTGTATTAAGCTACTTTCACCTTCCAGCAAAGAAAAGGTCTGATTTAGTACGTAGTACCAAGAGGTCAGAACATACTATTCAGGATGATGAGCTCCATTAGTCTTTCTGATGTAAAAACAGAACTTGTAAAGAATACTGACAAGGTCATCAGGTAAGCAAGTAAGTGTTATTATCTGTGCATTAGAGAAAAAGGTAAGTAAATAACTTCCCTCAGGTCACCCAGAAATCTAGTGACATGAGGGAAGGGAGTCAGACTACAGATTCCCTTACCAGCTATTTAACTGAGCAACCACTTTTCTGGCCAGTGGGCATTAGTTTCACCTCAAGGCTGTATAAGAAACATCAGCTCTCCTCTGCAGCAATGTGGAGAATTACATTTTGACCCCCAGGAGTAACAGGCTTATATAATATTAGCTCATTTGGGGCACAGTGTTTAAAGTCCACGGGATTCATGCCACAAGCTGTGAATATAGAAATGCACCAGACTCTCTTGGTATGAGTTGCAGTCTAGCAAGATACTGATTCTGGCACTAGGCAGTGGTAGGGTATGCAACGGAAGAAAATAACACGTGGTATTCCTGTACATTCTTTAAAGCACATTTCAATTTTAATGATAAAACATAAAAGTTATGTAGTAGTGCTATCCAGAAAGACCCATAATAAATAGTAATGAATTGCACCAACTGAACTAGAAAGGGAATGAAAACAGCCACTCAAATCAGTCAGAAATTGCCCACGTAGTCAATTTAAGCCATTTGAACAAATACATACAATCTGGACTGGTTTCAAATTCAAACTTGCGGCTGCTTGTCCCATATCCTGCTGCAGTTCGGGCTCGAATTTGGAAGACGTAGGTGGTATCAGGTTTGAGGCCGCTGATAGTAACATTAGTGCTTTTGGCTCTCAGAATAGTATAGCTTGTCTCTTGTTCCTGCTTTTGGGAAAAGAAATTATCAGATTAAAACCACACCCTAAGAAACATCAGCAAGAGGTGTTTGATGTAAAATGACAAATCACCTGGAAAGCAGTGGCATATTGAATATTTATAGCCTGGCAAATGCCTGCACAGCCATTCATTTTCAATCAACTAAAAATCTGTTGATTAACAAGAAATCTAAATCATTACAGCTCCTATAGCTTTGCACTGTAAATCAAGTACTAGACATGCTGAGTGTACGACATTTCATTATATGGCTTTGTACCACTTTGTCCATTGCCTGTAGTACAACAAGAAAAATGAAGACTACAATTTTATTTAAAAACCGTAAAACAGATTTGCCTACTGTACTGAATTGGAAGTTGTAACAGGCCAATTTAGAGCTTTTAGGGCCCTGCAGAGCTATTGCAGGACTTGGTTTTTACTGCCTCATGTTTTACAAGATAGCATGTATCCTTATAACAGTCAGAACAGCAGTCTGTTCAGACTCCTTACCCCAGCTCTATGAACAGGCTAATATAACCAGTTTACTATTATGCCATAAAAACTACAAGCCTGATGCGTCAGGCCTCATTTGGGCAAAATCTCACCGAATTTGTTCTTGAACAAGTCTAGGACTTTAATAGCCAGGAAGGACGTGTATGCCTACTCTTTATTGCTTATGCTAAAGAATAAGGAGTGCGTCCAGTACAGATGATATCCTAACAAGCATGCTCTGCTTCAGCAGGCATATTTCTGATATACTGACTTTTAATGTAAAATAAGAAATAGGCTACTTTGTAATTTTGGATACCTTGTATATTGTGGAAAAGCTAGTTCTGATAAAAGCATGTCTCAGTCTCACTCTAAGCATAGTTTAAAATGTTAAGCATCCATTTGGGGCCCGAGGTATTGCTTATTTTACTACCATCATCCTGTACCAAAAAAGCATTTTTGGCTTTCTAAAAATGGCAGCTGGAAGTGCCTCAGAGAAAGTCTTGGACTGTAGCCACATGTGGGGAACTGAAAAAATGTCAGTTTCTTTGGCTTGCAACGAAGAACTTCTGTATTTTGGAGGTGGTGGGGATTTCATCTGCTGCCCATTTACTTTGAAATACACTCGAATCATTGAGTTATGCCTTGTTGAGAGTGGAATCTAAGTTGGGGTAATGCATGTTGATTGCAAAAGAATCTCACCTAATTCCCACTACATTTTATGGGACTGCATTAGCTGGCAAGTTACTGGGCTTTTAATTTCACCAGTGATGTACCGAGTCCTGAGAGAGGCTGGAAAACACTTCATACAGTCTGACTGCCAAAGGCAGCTCTTCTTCATGTTCAAGTGACTGGAACTCTTATAGCCTGTTTGCTTTACAGTGCTGTCCAGAGCAAGAGAGTAAGGTCTATTCTAAGATAGTAGGTCGGTATCAGAAACCATTGCCTTCAATGCCGTCAAAGCCTAATTGACCTATTATTGGAAACCTTTGAAATGGACAGAAGCAGAGAAGTTTACATCACAGTTAAGGAAATTGCCAGAATATCTACATAATATTTAACATGATGTACAATGTACATTTACACTGGAAAATAATAATAATAATGATAATGATAATGATAATGATAATAATAATAATAATAATAATAATAAAAGCTAAGCCTCTGTCTGTAATATTTTCCAAAATCACAATTTAAAATAGGATGAGCTGGACCTATTCTTCAAAGACTGTCTATAAAAACGCTTATCATGGTTTGGTTTCCTCGCAATGTAAGCATAAAAACGAAATAAACATTGGATTTTCTTATGGTTTTCTGACGTATCTCTGAAAAAAGTTTTCTGTTATAAATTCTAGGGAGAAAACTTCTAGGAAGACATTTTAAGGAGCTAACAGGTTTGCCTAAAATACATATTTTCTAACTAACAAAGGCCTAGTACTGCAATTTACAAGTTTTCCTTATCTCATCATTTAGCTGAAAGTAGGCAACCATTTGAATTTCAAAGACACTATAATCTTGTCTGTAAAACACACAATCTTCTGTGTATGCTATGACTGGACATTCATTCTGATCTCACTTCAGGCTCTTTTTCTGAAATGCAAACATTTCCTTCTTGCTCAGATACATAAGTGCAAGAGAGAATATAGTCATGGCCCTGTCTGCTAATAATCCACAATGGAACTTGCAAAATAAATGTTTAAAACAATGGTATGGAGGATGTCACGATATCTTAGTTTATGGCAAACTTTTTACACACATATTTTGAAAGTAATTTTTTATGTTAATAGTAATCAAATCACTGAAACACCACATAAAAGCCCAAGTTTATCTTTCCTGGGGATAAAGTAAAACTTCAGAGATACAACACTAGAGCTGCCATGAGCAGAAGGGATATACAAAGGGGAAAGTCACTCTTTGCCAAGCAGAATTTTAATCAAATGCTCTGATGATAAATTTGAACTTGGACGCAGAAAGAATATTCCTCTTGATCTACACAGTTTACTAGACACAATCTTTACTGGGAAGTAAATCCCACTACTGTTAGTGTCTCATATGCAAATGAAATTTTACAACTATAAACCACGTTTTACAAAAGACATTTTTTGGATCCATTTAACATTTATAGAGGCTGCACTAGTGAGAGTGAATGGTATGTCCTTTTTCAGATAAGGACAGTGAATGTTTACACTGCACCAGGAAGAACATTTTCTCCGTTGGTGGCACGCAGGCAGCAGAGGCCAAACCTGGGCTGCACATCTTCATGAGGTGCTCTGGCTTCCAGCACTGCCTCCTCTCACTGTTGGCAAAGCTGTCAGTATGACAGCTCCCACAAAACTCATGGAGTGTACACGGCCTGCCCTTTAAACCCTAATAGGAGTTTAAAAGCAACTAAATTCATTTGCATTTAATTTACTTTGCCAACCTCAGAAAAAGCACAAACTGGATATAATGTTTTATTTGTTTGTTTTAACCAGTCTACTGAGCACGTTATTTCAATGACGGGAAAAGCAAATATATTTTAGTAATGTAAGACTGCAATTAAAATTCACTCATCATTTGGAGCATCATTTCGCCCTAATAAAGAGTGCGGGATTTAGTTATCGTAATTGTTACCCACATATTTAAATGAAGCAATTAATAATTTTCATGCGGTATTTTGTCCTTGCATGACAAAATACTCCTTTCAGAGAACTTAATTAGGTGTGCAAGGACAACAGGGAAAAAAAAAATAGCTGTTGGTGCAAGAAAAAACTCCTGACTTTTGCTATATGAGCACTTTGTCAGCTGAGACTCTTAAAATCCAGCACAGCATTATAAATGGACAGACTAAAGCAGGGCGTCATTCTGTACTGCTAACATTCCATAAAATATTATGTCTTGTGATAAAGTAAATGCCTAGATGTTACATATGACATTCACTTTTATTTATTTCTTTTAAGTGCTTGAAATAAATAGTAACTGGTCAAATAGCCTCACAATCAAGCTCTATAGATTCTAAAAGAAAATATAATTCTATTTTGAAAAGGAAGTCTAAAGACCTGTCACTGCCAGTTCATAATCTTATGCATAATGCCTTATAAGTTCATTTCAAAATAGTCTCCCAGAACTGCAAATCCTGATCTCTATAGAAACATCATACGAAGCTCTATTATTTCTTGGTTACACAAGTGAAATCACTCATGATGAAAACTGAAAAGGTTAATTATACTTGATGAAAATTAATATTTTCCACAGACTTGATGCCGATAATGCATTAGAAAAACTACACAATGTCATCATTTAGATATTAGTTCTGTTTCTAATACAAATCTATTGTAACATCCTGAATATTAGTAACATTTAGTTGCCAAAAAATATCACCTATTCTTCAAGATAAATGACAGAATTGGACTGACTTACAATAATCTATTAATAGTGTGTATATTAATTTCTGAGATTAATATACTGTGTATATTAATTTCTGTATAGTAATTTATTGTGAGCAAAAGCAAGCAGAAGGGAAAAGAATGGCTCAACATAAATCAACTTCCAGCAATCACGTATGACTTGTCAGTAGAAATACCCAGATTGCTGACTCTGGAGGGTTTATTTCTTAGTACCTGTCACTTAACAGCAGTGGGTTTTGATGAGCATGGCCAAGATGATTTTAAAGGGAGTGGTCCAGTTTAAAAAGCAAGCTCTCTTTTCAAAAGAGGAGAGAAAGGGACTGCTTAGCTGTCTCAGACTGAAAAGCAGCATCCCTTCAATGAGTCTCAAGAAGGAGTAAAGGAAGTCACCATCCAGCACTGTCTGGCCTGGCCCCTAGGTAAGTTTAACATCTCTAGAGTAGGAACTTTCAACCTTTTCCAATTTGCAGACTTGCAAAGGGCAACGGATTGAAGCCTCCTGACAATGGACTTCCTTTTCTTCATTACCTTTCATAAACCCCAAGGAACAGGCTGCTGACTCCCCAAGGGACTACAGACCACACATTAAAAACACCAGTGTCAGGAGGTTGTTTTTTTTTTAAATCCCTTTGCTCTGAATAGTCTGGCTCCTATTGTTAAGCAATTGGCTCTTTGGTTTAAGAAAGCTGTCTGGTGCCTATGAACTCTTGATCACAGACTTCAAAGGGAAGAAACACATGTGCACAATCAGCTCATAAGACTGGTTGTCTCATGAAGCTGTCTTATGATAGCCAGTTGCTCCACAAAGACTGGATATACACAGATTGAATAGTAGCTACATGCCTGGACTGTACTGTACCCTTGTACTGGAGGATGATCATTGTCATGAATTTTAAAAAGCCAATTTCACTGCAGAATGATAATCAAAACATTGGGAAAAAATAACACAAATACACAAGTACAACTTGACAGTCATTTAATTACATTGAATTAAATGCTCACAAGCGGAAAAAATTATCTCCCTTCGGAACAGCTAAAACCAAATCTGATACCAGGGTAAGCAACAAACCTGAGCAGCACAACCCATGCCTCGTGGGACTAGAGAGCTGCCCAGAAAAAGACTTGTGCCTGGAAAGGCTGGAGTTAGAGCTGAGATGTGGCTGCCAGGACATGTCCTAAATGAAATGGAGGTTAATCACACAGGCAAATAACCTGCGCACAACAGAGAGCAGTTCTGGGATCTCTCAGACACAGGCTCTACGAAATACATAGCTCTAACAAACTTTGCTAAAAGACTGCATCTGTGGTTTTTTTTTTCCTTCAAAAAAGTCTGAATTTAAGAGAGCTTAAGTAATTCTGCACGCTTTTACTGCCAAGGATGTACAACTACAGACAGTCTGATGTATGAGCTAGTTCTCTTTTACTTATTCTCAAGCACAGCACATGGACTTGATCTTCCTCCCATTGAAATTAATGGAAAAAACACAAAGTTAACATCTAGAGGCTACTGCACTTTAAGGTGAGACCGAACCAAGATGTTACAGATGCTTTCTGTTTATTCTTTTATCAGTAACTCTACATTTTTAGAGTTTTACTGAATCTACCAACTTCAGTAGCAATATATTCCACCTGAAGTTCTCTTTAATTGATCTAAAAATAGCCAATACCATTCTCCACAATCTTTGCATAAATTTATGGTCTTTTTGACGCTACCAGAAAGGTTAGAAAAAAACAAAACCAACAAAACACTAGATTATGCAGATTTACTAAATGTTTATATGATGTAGTAATCAACAGCATAAGTTCAACAAAATGCCAACACAAGGTAGAACATCTTTAATGACAGATTCTCTTTGATTTATCTAATCAATGTATAAAGAATTCAGTTATTCATGAAAAGTGGGAACTTTTACAGTGCAAAGCAGTCACTAAAAGCCTAGTCCATCTCCTTCCAAATCACCTTTGTACCAGAGGGAAGCACTAATGCAAGGATGACAAATTACTCTATGAATATTGACAGCATAACTGAACTTTGTCCAGTTCTGGGCTCCTGCATCAGTTCTGTGCTCCTCAATTCAAGGAAGACAGGGTACTTTTAGAGAGAGTCCATCAGAGGGCCACAAAGATGATGAGGGACCTGGAGAATTTCCTGTACAAGGAAAGGCTGAGAGACATGGGACTGTTCAGCTTGGAGAAGAGAAGCTTGAGAAGGGATCTTATCAACATTTACAAATATCTGAAGGGCAGAAGTCAAGTGGATGGGGCTGAGCTCTTTTTGGTGGCACCCGATGATAGGACAAGGGGCAATGGGCACAATCTAGAACATGAGAAGTTCCATCTGAACATGAGAAAGAACTTTACAGTGATAGTGACAGAGCCCTGGAACAGGCTGCTCAGAGAGGTTGTGGAGTATCCTTCTCTGGAGATATTCCAGATACATCTGGATGCTTTCCTGTGTGACATGCTGTAAGGAACATGCTTTAGCAGGGGAAGTCAGACCTGATGATCTCCAGGGGTCCCTTCCCATTACTCTGTAATTTTGTCCATAATTTAAATTGCTATTACCAATTCTTTCCACCCTCTTGAAAATATCAGTGGATAAAATCCCATTAACAAATCCTAGATTTGAACTTAATATTGAAAAACCCCTCTCCCACTCCCATACCACGCTCTCTGTTGTGGCATGCAGTGAATTAGTAAGGGCGTCTGGACCATTAGCGTACGCAAGACAGAATAACTTCATTACCACATTACCAGCATAAAAACCTCCCCTTCAGAGATCTTCCCACCTTTTCATAGTATTTGACCTCGTAGTCCAAGATGATTCCATTTGGGTGCTCAGGTTCCTGCCAAGACAGAGACACGCTGTTCCTGGATGTCCGGTCTTTCCTTATCACTGTGATGGGGGATGGTGCTGTAGAAAGGGGATAGATGGGGGGAGCAGGGAGGAGAGAAAAGCAAACTGGTTTTATCTCCTTTCCAATCCTTGGCAAAGAGAACTGTTTCCATTTAAAAGACTCATGAACATAGGTCTGGACTTGTATCAACATTCAGCAGCTGGATTATTGTCCTGGTACGCATGCCTTACAGCACACTGGCCTCAAGGAAAATGAGCTGAGATTTGCTGTTAGAGTAGTGGCAAGGCAGCAGATGGTTTCAATCTGCTACTACAGTGTAAGCAGTGAAATACATCTGATGTACTGAAAAAGAGAACAAAACAACAATACTACCTATTTTTTTACAATGCTGAAGTATTATTATTTCAAGACTGCAGAACCCTGATCCTGCTTTCATACTCGATTGTAATTGTAACACAGTCCTGGGATACACAATGTACTCCTAGTAACAACCACCAGCTTCCTGCAGACATGACTTGGTAAGTTCTCCAGATACAAATTGCTCCCATATATGCTTTTCCTATATTCTATTGCTATGAAAATGAAATTTGAAGAAAAAAAAACACCTTAACTGCAGAACTACCTCATTTCTGATCCATATTAATCATGGTTAGGCATGACAACTGACTGCATGTCAAAGACTCACCAACCCCCAAAACTATCAACGTCATGGAAAAAAGTCATAATTACCTAAGATACTTTAACATGGGTTCATCTCCAGACCACCCAGCTTTCTGGGTTGCTCCAAGCCATAAGTTTCCTAGACTGAGAGTTATGCAAGCTCTATTTTTTCCCCCACTTGTTTTCAGTTGGTTTCCCACTTCAAATGCCTCTCTTCCATGGTTTTGGCCAAAATTCACCAGATGATAACTTATAGATCACACATTAAAGGTTGTAACTGTCATTAAAAAAAAAAAAAACTTTTACAAACAAACAGCCTTTTATCTTACCACGTAAAACAAATGTGTTTATAAGTTCACATTGTGCTATCCCAATAAAAAGACTCTGGTTGATCTAAACAATTTAATTTCAGCGGAATCCTATGAAGTTTTATTGTTCATATAAAACTAGTTGCACTTCATAGGCATTACATATAGGCATTACATATTTGCATGCTTTACCCAGTGTCCTTTGTGTCTGTATTTTCCTTCCCGAAAATAGATCTTTTGAGAGCCAGGGGAAAAAAAAAAAAAAAAAAAAGAAGGAGCTCTAGTTAATTTTTGGAAAACTCATGCTGTGTTTGGTTTTGATAAAATTCCACTGAAATGTGCCTTCTACTCTTGCATTGTAATCTAAATGCTGATAGCTTCCTTTAACTGAGCAGAACATCTAGAGAACTGCATCTATTCACACAAGCATTTGTATGTACACACTTTCACATCACTTCTGGGCTGAAACTCATTCTCTGGACAGCTCTTTCACATATCACGTGGTTCACAAGATTAAAATATTGCAAAAATCCCTTTTGCTTCCCCAGCAGGAAGAATTTATCTTGAATTTCAATTATTTAAGTCATATTTTATTTATTTTTCTAAAGTGTGAGGGAAATAGTCTCTTGATTTTATATAATCTCACCAGCTCCATGCTGGCTGAAGAGCTGCAAAGCACTTGCACTGAGAACAGAGGATCAGCTTCTAATGAACATCCTCCAGCAATTCCACTTGGATTGCAACCAGGCACGAATCAGTGCTGAAGCCAAAATGCAAGGGATGAGTTGGTTGGGCTTCTCTGCCATAGCCAGCTCCATGCTAACTCATAGGCCCATGTCTGGTGCTCTCATGCTCTTGTAAGTCATTTTTATGTCTTCTTTTTAAGTCAAGCTATTCATCTATTTTTGTGTTTGAACAGAGTGCCAAGCCTCGTATCCCAGCTGGTAACACTTCCCATTAAGGTAACATTAATACAGTTTTTATGAATAATTAATATATGATTAAAAGAAATGGCTTTTCCCCTAATAAATTACAGTAATTTGGGCTGTAATGCACTCTTGGTGCAAGCAGGAATATTCTTATATGCGCCAATACAGATGTGCCTTAAAAAAACTTGCAGAGTATTAATTATTTTGAGCTAATTTATACACATCGTAGCAGATGCTACCAGTAACTTATCTCACAGCAGCTCACTAAAAAAGCGTCTGCTCTACCATAATCAATAACATTATAAAAGATTCATATACCTCTCCTGATCCCAAAGCTGCTTAGAAACTGCACACACGCAGTGTCTGAAAGAGACAGCATCCCAGGGCATGGGAGAATGGAGGGGAGACTGATGATCCCAGAGAACAAAAAGTTTCAGGGACCTTCAATCCCACGAATTGAGAACACCTGGTTTCTGCAGCATAGCGATGAACTCTGCCAGATGCTGAACCACTGAGCTATGGAAATTAGATATATAAATCCATACATAAAAAAATAGATATATATCCAAATCTCTTTAAAACAATATCTTAATTATGCACATTACAGAGGTTACTTAGTTTTAAGTACGCGTCAGTGTACAAAGGAAAGGTTTCTTCAACTGTTTTTGTGGTTGACTACCTAATTTTAGAGGACATATCACATCATTTTATCCAGAATGGAAGATACTTGTTTGTAATTTATTATTAATTTCATAACCATCTTGTATATTTTCTTTCCTTCATCTTATTACCTTATCTTATTATCTATTATCTTATTTTACATACTACCTGAGCATTTTAATTTTGAAGCACACATGATTTGGAAAGTAAAGAACCAACATTTGGGAATGAGTTTCATCATCTTCTGGCTGTTCCCAACACCTGTTTGTGCACACTGGACTTCACATGCAATAGCTGACTATAGTCCCTTCCTATGTGTTGTAGGAAACAGAGATCCACAGAGGATAGCCTTCACAGGAGTCTCTCCCAGCAGCCAGCCTGGCCTTTGCCTTATCAGGCTCTGCTGCAAGCTGAGATGGATGTGACCTAACTCTTCTACAGCACCTGTTGCCCTGCACAGCCCATGTATCTACTGAAAAGTTTCTTTTGTCCATGTGTAGTTCTAACTCCTCCATTAATACATCAGATCAATGGAGGAACATGTGCCAGTTATTCTCTGGTTTGAACAAGATGAGAGAGAATGCAAAAATGACCTGCACAGCACTTGGTGCAAGCTTCCTTTGCTGGTCTGAAGAATCTGAACTGTTTAATCTCAATGCAAACATTTTTTTGTTTTTATTTTTTTGCTGTATCTGTTGGATAGGCACGTTTGAAAGTGTTAGAAGTCCTCAACCCTAGTGCAAGAAAGCAATCAATGGATTTAATGTGCAGTAAAAGTGAAAGTAACCTCTATATATGTATTGCCATGCATGGAAATAGTCACAAGCTAACATTAGTGCATTAGCCACCAAGGCCCCAGCTCAAGTCTGTGATGCATCTAGGAGGAATGACCAATTATTTTTTGTACACATCCCTAGAATACACTGTAAAAAAAACAAAACAAAACAAAACAAAAAAAACAACCAACCAATCAACACCATATAAACAGTATCTTAAAAATGTATATTTTGAAATATACTCACTTTCATAGTTCTTTCTTTTGTTCCCCTCAAGTACTTGAACATATCCTGCAAAGCAGAAATAGACTACCTCCCATCAAGTCCAGAGAACTTTTTTAATCTCAGAGCAACCATTTCTGGTTCAAAGTAGATGTCAGCCTTAATTTCCATTTTGCAACACAGCTAATCTTCCCTTCTCACCAGAATTCTTCAGTCACTGTGTTTTATCACCAATCTTCAGAAGAGATTGAAATTCCAGCAAAGAGACAAGCTGAAGAAATTTAACATGATAAATCACTGACCAATGAAGATATCACTAAGAGCAATGCTGTCTTTTGGATGAATAGAGAGATGAAGATCTCCTGTTTCCTAAAGACCATTAAATAAGTACAGTAAGATGAAAGTGGAGTGAAAATCAGGCTACGGAAGCGAGTAGAACTACTTCATATTTCAAATGCCATTTTTTTATTGCAATTCCAGGATCTTCCTTTCTTAAAATTGAGAAAAAAATTAGATTGTGCAAAAATAGAATGCTGGAACAGATCTTCTAAGTGGCTGCCACTATAATTGAGAAAAATGAGCTTGCTGTGACAGGATGGTAAAAATTACTGTGAAGTTTTTTTTTTTTGTAAATAGAAATTTTTAGACATTACGTTAAAGCATCATCTTCAGTACTAAGTTGAATTGATTATCATTTAGAAAATGTATATTTCAAAGCAAAACTTAAGGAGAATACTCTTCTAGACTAAAAAGCTGAGTGAATAGCATTTCAGTGATGGTTGGATAAATTCTGCTGATCATAGGGCTCCATTTATTTACATTTTTATTGATGTTCTGAGTAATGTTTTAGTGCTCCTCACTGAAAAAAGTTGGTTGGTGGGGTTTTTTTTGTTTGTTTGCTTTACAACTAACATGAGGCTTGTGTGGCCATGCATGGAGAGGTTATGCCAATTTTTTTTTCCTCAAGAAAAGGTCTGTATTCTCAGTAGTCATATACAATGTACATAGAGACATTTATGAATCAAGTGGTTACTATTGCACGGGTACTACAGTCTAACTGGTTTATGACTAGTTTAAGCAGTTAATATGAACACTCAAAGCTCCCTGGAGTTACAAGGGGAAATGTATTCTGAGTGCTCAGTGCTGTTAGGTAGCATTTGTGACAACTGGGAATGTGGATGTTGAAAAGGTAACGAATGCAATGATCCGGGGAGCTTAGGCTCACAAGTGTAAAACCCTCCTCACTCACAACTATTAAAGGTGGAAGCAAATAACATGAAAGATCTAGCAGAGAGGACAATAAAACTCTGCTCAAATTGATTTCCCAGAGAAACTGACCCCAACAGATCATTTGTTTTCCTCCAGTTTAATAGCAGCTGTATATAAATCTCCTTATTGACTTTTTCTTATTCCTTGGTTATTGTTTTCATATGTGACTGGCCTACAGATGTATATACTGAAGAAAATTCCCAGTTCTGTGACAGAGAGAACTCACTATTAACTCTGGGAAGTTATGTGTGTGCATTTTCTGAAATATTTAGAGTTGTGCTGTTTCTTGCTTAGGTCCCTAGATCACAAATTAAATATTTGGGAAGGCCTTGTAAAGTTCTCCAAATTTCATTCTAAAAATGACCATGGTCCACTCACTTTCAGCCTTTTCTTGCAACCAGCTATCAGCATCAGATAGTAAAACATTCCCAGTAATACTGAGAGATGGTGATCATGAACAAAGCCGAGCCAGCAGAACTGATTGTATTTAAAAAAATGAAACTTCTAATGTACTATTTTTTGTTTCTCTTTCTTTAGAAAACTAGTGATTTTTATTATCTAATCTTAATGTTGTCATCTGACATAACATATAAATTTTCTTTAATGCCCTTAGGAGGTAATGTGGAACCAGAAGAATAAATAAAGATCATAATCTGAGAATTAAATCTTGTGCAGTCTCTGACAGCAGGATCTACTGGGACCCAAACCCAAATCTGTAAGCCTTAGAGCACCAGTGCCCAAACCCCAGAACAATTGCACAAGGGCAAGCGTAAAGACCAATGTCTGAAGAAATAAACTGCTCTCTTCACTAGAAGTTTCTCTCAAAACCTGGAGTTGCATCCATGAGCACTAGCCCTGCCAGAAGCATGGGGAGCCCACATCCAGCTGGGCCCAACCCAGCCAGCCACGCTACTCATATATGTTCCACCTACAAAACAAAACCCTGGCATTTAGTTTTACGTATTGTCTTTCTAGCTTCACCTTCATCCAACCATTCTGCTGCCAGACAGCACTCAATATGTGACAAAGTCCTAAGTAATAACTTGCAAATCAATACAATGACATTATATTTCCATGATACGATCACATCTATTTGTATGGAGTTCTATACTTGCCCTTGGATCCTTTACACCTCCAGTCTCTAGTCAGTGGATTAACATTTAGGTGGTTTATTAAAGAAGACTGCTCACAGAAAGCAGGAGTTGCATTGCTTTAAAACTTCTAGGGTTGCACTACCATTTATTTTCTTCACAGAGCCCAGTTGCTCACACTGCCCCTGCTACACTGTTGTGCCACACTGAGCAATGGTGGGGCTGGTCCCACCAGATTTCTGTATCCCACCATGATTTCTGTACATACCAGAAAGGCAAGGCTGGAGCTGAGTCACCAGATGGATCCCAGGGCAGGAGGGAGAAAGAGGAAAAAGCCACGTTTTAACATTTTGTAAACCTGCATTCTCCTCTTCCAGATGCAGTTATCCACCTCTCTTGACTGGATGTGCAGACACAGTCCTTTGGCCTTTAATCTCCAGGACACATAGTTAAACCAGCGCAGTACATTTATATGTGCTCTTGCACCTTTTGCTTGAGCTGCAGCAGACTCAATATAGTTTTATGACTTGCGCTGTAAAATGTCACCTGATTCTGTAACACTGTTAGGCAACCATCAGCCAGAACACAGTGCACCTTCCCTGTCAGCAGAGATTGGGAAGCCTATCCAACCCAAACAGCAAGAGGCCCATGGCAGTGTGCAGGCCATTTCTCTAGATCTTTGTAGCATTCAGTAGTTACGAATCAGGTGAAAAGGTCCATCCTGTCTATGAGGTGGCTACCAAGGTATGAGCATTCACAAAAGTCAAAACGAGAAAGGGAAATAAAAGAACAAAACTTCTAGGTTAAATAGAGGCAGGTTAACTTCGGATGAAACAAAATCAAATATGAGAGCCATGGATGCTTCTCTCATAAAAAGAAAAAAAAAAAAAAAAAAAGTTTTAGAGATGAACATGTCTGTGATTCTTTTAATGGATGATTTCCTGCATTATGTCCAAAGTATCTGAATGCACCTAAAAGCTGAAGGATTCCAGCCAGTGGTGATAGACTCCAGAGTGGCTGTGGGCATTGCACAGGTGCCTTAAAAGAAATAAGGGCAAACAAGCAGCTCGAGCAGGAATTGCACTAAAAGGCAGCTGCTGGATTTCACTCTCAAGTGCAGAGAAAGGCAACCTCCTGGGCAACAGCTGTCACTGGACAAGTGATTGTCAGAAATCATTTCTCACTCTTACAAATAAATTCTAAATTAAAAGCAAACTTCATTAAGTGGTGCACATTCATGTTCTCATCTCTCCCTCCTTTTATGAAGAGAGATAGCAAATGCTTTCCACAGGGAGAACAGAATGTTAGACTTACTCATATGTTTAACATGTGTGTAATAAATCATGGAAACACCATGTCCATTTGGGAAGTATCAAGCTGCACAAGGCACTCACATCAGAAGCTTAAAATTATGGTGCCATGGTGTTCACTGCTGTTATTGCACAGAGGAGACAAATGCTGTACATGCTTTCCTAAGAATTCAGCCCAATGGTACTCATAATACAAATGTTATTCTTTCTGTACTTCGTTTGAGATGGCAATGGTAGGAGCTCCTCAATAGTTCATATTTTTCACAGGATGTGTTTAAGACTGTATCAGTTTAAAATAAACAATTTTGCTTTGCCTTTCCCACCCCATTGTTACATTACTTTGTAGGATGTTAGAACCTCAGGCTTCCTGGAGTGAAGTTTTCTGAAAGAACAGTTTATTCCCCATGACTGTGAAATCAACTGTCAGATGCTGAGTAGACTTCTCTTTTCTCAAGCAGTTATTGAGTCCACCAGAAAAATGCCATTTACAGTTTAAGAAGTGTATTTAAGAACTGGTTCTAGAAAAACCAGTATCCAAAAACAGAGAAAACACCACCTGCATTCAGATAAGTAATATCCGATATAAAATCTTTATGCTCCTTTAAATAGCCACTGCAAACTCTTGAATTGGTCTACCAGTAAATTCTATTAGAGCCTTTTCAAACTGATCAGAAATCACTGTGAGTGGATACAGTATTTCTAAAACCTCTTGCCCAGTCATTCTTTAGTATTTCCAGAGTTAGCTTTGAACCAAATGATTTTGCAAAGGTTAACCAGAAGACTAGAACCATTGATGGAACACAGCTGAAAGGTGTTCACATCTCCTTTCATTTTCTTTTGGATTTGGGGGTTCCTTTATATATGGTAGCATAGTTTATTAGAAGTATATGTATTCTATTACAATTTGGTTTTACATTAAAATGCTTGTAAAAATAAATATTGCACTAATAATTAACATTAAAAGAAATGTTCCCAAACCAAAAGAAAAAGGCACCTTTCTATTTTTTCCTTTCAGCTATCACTGACTGAAAACTGTCTAAATAAAGGAGCTTAAGGAAGTAAGGGAAGTTGACATCTTTGCTTCAGTCAAGAGAGGCAGAGATTATTTCCCTCAGTGATCACTCAGAATGCTAGTGTAGAAAAAGGAAAGTCAGAAGTCTAAGGAGTATTATTTAACTGAGTGCTAAGCATCCTGCTTATTTACATTTCGTTATTTTTATTATTTTACCAAACTAAGGCATTAAATGAGAATCCATGTGTAGAATCAAGTTAAAGACTAAAAGAAGTGGTAAAAAAAATCATTATCCACCATTTTGCCAATACTGAAAAGGGGTAGCTAAAAGCACTAGAAGGGGAAAAAAAACGGGAAAAGCCAAAACCTTGCCTTTGAACTTTCCGTAAGGTCATGAGCATTCACATGAAGTCTGCATTTGCACTGAACAGACTGATGTATGTCATGGACTTTGAATCCTCAGCATAGCTTTCTCCACATCCAGGGGAAAAGGGATCAAAGGCTGTTCAGGCAGACTGTCTCTAGCTAATATAAGGCCATGCATGGAGTGACATTGTTAAAACACTTCCCTTTTATATCCCTAAAGGAGGAGTTTTATTGAGTTAAAATGATCCTTGAATAGCCTCTGGGCTGAGCTGTAAAACACATTTGAAAAGCATAAAGTCTTTATTTATGTCAGGAATGTTTGAAACTCAAGAGATAAATGTCATTCAAAAAACAAGCATGTCCTAGGTATTTGGGATGTAATGGGGCACAGCTGTAATAACAGTCAATGAACCAGAGACTCCCTACATCATGTCATTAGCTCACTTTTAATAAGTCTATCTTCATGTCCTTTTCATAAGGACCATAGGGAAAGAGAGAAATATATCATGCACCAAACATCTGTGGCTTTCTCAAACTGTCTCTCTTCGAAGATCTACTTAAGGGACCTGTCTTGGGAGACAGATTGTAAAGTGCACACAATCCTTTCTAAAAATGAATTTTATTTAGCCAGGGAGCATCACGTGTCATTAGCAAGTTGCTGAAGACAGCACAGTCTAGCTTGGCAGAATAAAGGCTGAAGGCAGAGAGAGTGCCAGTTGCCACAAGAAATCAGAGAGACATATTTAAGCTTGGTGCCCAACTTGGTGCTGAATTTACTTCCTTGAAGCAACAGATTTCAGGCAAGAAAAGCTCTAGTTCTGAGGTCTGAACAGCTTCCTCTGTGAGCCAAATGAGTCTTTGCCTACAACAGAACTGAGAACTGCTGATTTCTTCTTCATTTAGAATGTTTATCCCTCAAGGTGACTCTGAATGGAGAGATTAGAATTTTCAATCCACAAATGACAAGCGTAGATCAAGACATACCACCAATCTACCCTTTAAATCACTTATCCCAATTATGTTAATTTCTGTACCTATTGGTCAGCTTTGTGCTCAAAGCCTTTTTGAATATTTTTTGATCCTAGCCCCTTGCAAGAGCTCTTTACTGCCTCACTTGTTACCTTCTCCTTTACATAGCTTATTCCTTCTGCGTTTCAAAATTGCTGCATTTGTTAGCTGCTTTTTTCAGAGAAGAGATAGGAAGAGGAATAAAAAATAAATTTGATTAAGTGTATGCAACAGAAAGGACTGTATGTTTACATCCATCTCATATAGTTCTATCACACTGCAATTCATTAACTCAGAATAAATGAGAGACAAAAATGGATTACATCTTTTTCCCAGAAGCAATACTGCCACACGTAGAGGCACAGAAACAACTATTGCAACCGTCTTTTTTCCTGAACCTTTCCATGCATGTTTAGACAACTAAGCAAGAACAGGCTAAATGAATTGTTCTGCTTTGTAGATTTCACAACAAAGATACTAAAAATAATAGGAAGATGCCATTTGGAAGAAAAAGGAAGACTACTGCTCTTCTAGAGAACCCTGATGTGATATATAGTGTATCTTTTTATTGTTATTCTGCATGCCACAGGCCTGCATAGGTGCCTCAACAGCTGCATAGTGGAAACCTCATTTTACAAAGCCTTAGGTTCTTAAGAACTAATCAAACATAAAACTACCTCTAGAACTGTTACACTGATACCTTTAGGGATTAAAATAAAACAACCTTATTTTATTATCGAGCAGGCACATATTAAAGACTTGAAGTATTAAAAATGAAAGTTTCCACACTGCTATATATGGAAAACACAAAAATCATAATTATAGACATTGAGCTTTCCTGTTAATAATTATTTTCCTGGAATCCTAGACTTTCTGAATTCTATTGGAAGTAACAAAACGGGCAAGAGATCAGGAAAATGCATGCAAAGAGTAGGGATTTTAAGACAGAATATTTAGCCAGAGTGGGAGTAACTGCTAGATCAAGGCAACTGCTAGTGGAATAAAAATGTCATGGGCAAAATGTCTTGTTCCCATCTATCTTCTTCTGGGTTTTTATTCCACTTTCTTGCTCTGCTCCTGCAGCCCCTATGACCTAACCTGGACAACTGAATTTACAACCCCACATGGTGACTCAAAACATTTCAACTAACATTACAGCTATACATAAGATCTTTTGGGACAACAGCTTAGTTATCTAGAGCGTACTCGGTCCTTGCAACTAGAAAGCGTAAAGACAGAGTCAAATATAAAATGTCTCCTCAATAAAACTGTACTAATGTAATACAAGCTTGTTTATAAACTAATTTTTTTAGAACACTTCAGATCCCACATGGGAGTACTCTACTTGTAGAGTGTCCCAATTAATTTAACATTGTAAAGCAGGAAAAAAGCTCCTCCTCATGCTATGTGTGACTATGCAGAGGTTTGCAGCAGTTTAACTGAAATGCACACAAGGGATTTGAAACTGCTTTCACCCATTATCAGGCATCCTAATATTCATGTGAAGAAAGCTAGTTAGTGGAAAGTAGGTCTCAGTTTACTCATAGCTGACTCAAAAGGGAAGTACCATAGGTTTGTACCATTGTTGAACAGAATACAATGATGTACAATACATTGAAGAATAAGACTGGATCCTGCAGGCTCTCTGATGAAAATGCTTAGAAAGGAGGCATTAACTCACAGGCAATTTATCTAAATCAAATTTCTCCCTCTAAAGCAATGCATTCTCATAGAGGTGTTCTATAAAATAATTCAATCCTACTGCAGTTTTTCATGCTTATGTACACATAGATATTTTGTGCTATGACAAATGATAAGAGTTCTGAGGTTATCATTGCTAAATACCAAAACAAATGATTCAACAAGACTCTCCTGAATTTATTTCAAGCAAGGATATCAGAGTTAATAAACCTTTTGCACGCATAGGCTTACTTTCTCTCTAACCTGATTATATGTATGTGAAGTTTACTCTTCTTAAGGTCTAGTTCTATGAATGCAAAGATGAAGGTTAAGAGAAAACAGAAATTAGAGAACAGTCCTTTCTAGACACTGCTATCTCTTTGGCAATCTGTTCCAGTACCCGTACCTTCGTTGTATTGGGGGGGGGGGGACAAGCTGGTCACACCATATGTGGCTTTACCAGGCTGAGTAGAGGGCAAGAATCAAGCCCCAAAATTGCTGACAATGCTCTTCCTACTGTCTATGAGTATCTTCAGGGCCTTTTCTGGAAAGCTACTTTCCAGTCCACTGGTCTCCAGCATATACTGGTGCATAGGGTTATTCCTCCTCAGATGAAGGAGGCAATCAGCTACAGGAATGGGCACGGTACTGTGTGCACTGGAATAGCAGTGGGATAATAAAGTCTACTTAAGACGTGTCTGACATCTTAAGTATTAGGATTAGCATCTGCTATCAGGGCAGATATCTACACGTTTTGAAAGTCTTCCTTGTCTCCTCTAGACTGCAAAGGTCACTGCAGAGAGTATGTCTATTTAAAATTCAGTTAGGTCAATTAAATCTTTGGTTACATTTTGCTCAGTATTCCTGAGTCATACCTACAAACTATATGACATTGTATGGTGCCATAAAAACAGTCTTACAGAAGAAAAAATGTTACTTTCTCAGGCAGTATCAACAAAATATATTCAGCATAGATATATTGCTGACACAACAGACGTGCATTGCATTGGATAACCTACTAATTACCCACTAGCATGACTATGCTGTCCCTACCAAATCTTAGTCTTTTTCTGGAGTGAGTTCTACACCCTACATACCCAGTTGTGGGAAGGGATTGTCCCACTATGCTCTATGTAGCCTCATCTCAAGCACTGTGTGCAGGTTTGGGCACCACAACGTAAGAAGAATATCAAACTATTAGAGAGCATCTAAAAGGAGGCTGCAAAGATGGTGAAGAGTCTGGAGGGCAAGATCTCTGAGGAGCAGCTGAGGTCTCTTGGTCTGTACAGCCCAGAGAAGATGAGACTGAGGGAAGAACTCATAGCAGCCTACAGCTCCTTTGGTGGGACTTCTGTGCTTGCAGCAGCCCAAAGTAAATATAGAAATGTTCTGACCTGGGCTGAATCACTTTTTCTTTTGTGTTCTTTTTAAAGCTGCAAGAAAGCCACCATTGGTAATTACATATTACCAATATGTAATATGGTTTTACATATTAAAAAAGCCACAACAAAAAATCATTTAAAAAAGCACAAACTGTGGTCAGAAAACCCAGTCAAGCTAGAACACCTATGCACAGACATCTGATCACTTCATTCACAAGCCAGGCAGTGTGCCACAGGTGTCAGTCACTCTGCTTGACACATTCACTATTAACTCACCACCTCAAGGGACACTGAACTCCAGACAATCTCCCATAGTCATCACTGACCCTTTCTAAATGAGGCTGATTGGTGTTATTAGGAGATGGCATCTGTGTTGGTGCAACACAACTGACATAATGTGAAAGCCTCAGAGTGCTTCAAAATAATTTGGAGGATGCCGTATCAAGCGGCAACTGAAGGCGTGTATTACACTGCAATCAAGTAGGATGATCTACAAGCTAAATTAAACAGAAATATGTGCCCTTTCTCTTATTTCCATACCATGGACAGAAAGATGCATCAGAAAAATACCAGTGTTACATCAGTCTAGTCAGATTTTGCAAAAGGCCTTTGTTGCTGTTTTTTTTCCAGATATGCCTTCTTACTCATCTTCACTGGAAGGTTGGGAAAACAGTGCAATAAAAGCAGAGTAAAACTTATGACAGACAGCTGGAATTAAAAAGCACAATCTATTTCCCAAAATGATTCTGAACTTCTGTTAATGCATGGGGCTGGATCTTGGCTTCACACCAGTTTTGTAGTTTAAAATGTAATATCTTCCTTGAATTTTCAATAGACGCAGTCTGGATGTTTCAAACTTTACAACTGACAACAAAGCACATTTTTCCTTTACTTCTATATCAGCTTTCAAAACTCTCCACTAAAATGTTATTACGGTTTTCAGTTAGAGATTCTAGAGCTCAGAGTCATTGTGCAGGCATCCCTGTTTTTTTCAGCAGCATCTAAAGTGGCTCTTTGTGTGTGTGTGTATATACAAGTCTATGCTAATTACAGATATGTGTCTGCATGTGTGTATATGATGTGTTTACATTTAAGAATGGAGCTGCTGTGCAAACTGACTGACTGACTAACGTATCAGCTGAATTTATTTTAACGCACTCTGGCAAATCTCCCAGCTGCCATATAAAAGAAGGTTTGTACAATGCATGTTCTGATATATTTGACTGGAGACGGATGCATAGGCAGAAATGCTCATGCGTGTGATGTGAAACATGGAGAGGAATGTTTGTTCTCTTTTCAGCAGGACTTTGGGACTCAGAGTCCCAGCAAACACAATACAACTGATGCTTTTTTTTTTTTTTTTTTTTTTGCTACCAAGATAACCGCCACAAACATCTCATTTTTATCATTGGAAAATCAAAAAGATTGTGCAATCCTGCCTCAAGCTCTTGAAAACTCATGCACTCATACAACAGTGGTTTTTTTTTGTTTTTGTTTTTGTTTTTTTTTAAATGAGAGTGAAAAACACTTTGCAAAATATTTTTCTCCAGGCTGGGATGGACCCTGACAGTGGATAAGAGAAACACATGGATATTAAACGTCCAGGATGAGTACTACTACTTCACCACGTCTATTGAAAGGACAGAGAGCTCTCAAATTATTGCTGGCAGAAGAGAAAGTGCCTGGATTCAGGAGACCCCAGAGCAAAGATCCAGGTGTTATGGACCTTCTTTTCTTCTGAATTCCTATTCTACTAACACTGTTTCTTCTGTGGGCTTGCCAGTGGCTCTGTCCCCAGGATCTACCTGGCCATATGGAAATGCATAACCACAAGGGATGCGCGGCGCCCCCCCCCCCCCAACAACTCCCAGTGCAGTATATCTTAAGTTCAGCACAGTTTAGTTATGTAACTAAAATTACATTTGACTGGTAAGTGCCTCAATTCTTGAAGGCATGTACCTGAAGTCAAACAATACAAATAATAGCATTAGAGTTGTGACTGGCTTTTGGCTCTTCTGATCTCTTTCAGATCCAACTCAACAATGCTTTAATTAATACTTTTGAAATGCCCCCATAGTTAAATATATAATAAAATGTCATGTAAGATCTTCAGACTTTCTCACCCCCTTCCTGGCTCTTCTGTATGACATGAACAGAAAGTATGCTCTTTGTGTGTCCCTTTTATGATCTAAACAGGAAGGGAACACTAGAGAAATTGCTTTCTTGTAACCATGCTTAAGATAACTGATAAGAATATTTAAGATAGTTTTAGCAACATACATAACTTCAAAGGGAAATCTGACTAAATAAATCAACCAGCATGATCAAGAGACAGAACAATTAAACATATAATAAGTCACATCACTTATACTGTTACATAATGTAACAGTGCATAAAAGTAGAAAATAAATAAGCAAACTGCTTAAGCAGTCTGTAAGTTACATTAAAAAAAATTGCTCTTTCCAGAAAGGCATTGACCCTGACAACCATGTCACAAGAGTCATGTGTTCCAATACAAAATCAAAATCCTCCTTGCATCCTGTTGCAAAGGTTGCAAAGGCAGCCAGCTCTGGGCCCCGGGGAAGCACCTTGCAAAGCAGAAGACCTTTGCAGAGAAATACCTTTCACTGATCCTACAGAATTCATTTAATAGAACATCCCCAGGTGATTTCTAGCTGCTACAGTGATGAATAGACTGAAACGAAATATCTCTGATATAAAAGTCAGAAGAAAAGGGAGCACCTAAACAAAGGCTGCTCAAATCACTGACAGAAATATCCCAAAAATGTAAATACAACAGTAGCAGTTTACTTGGAAGGAACATAAAAAGCATGTTTCAGAGCTGAAGTCAATACCTAGATGAGAAAGGGATCACAAGAAGACATTCCTATTGAGCAGATCCACCTCTATCTGCCTACTGCATAGTTAGACAGTTTTTCAGAGCATTTGCAAATATACTGACTGCTGTCAGAAAACCATCTGTTCTCACATTTCTGTGCCTCCCACCAAAGCAGATCTGTGATCTGAGAAGAGACATAACCTCTATAGTGAAAAACATTGCAATAACTTAGATTACCAGGAGAATGTCTACTTAGAATTATATTAACTTGGTTTGTGCTCTGAGGAAGACATGTAGGTATTTTTGAGATGTGGTGTGGGATGCAAAGGGGTGGAAGCAGTCCTACTGCATACACACATGGTCTTAGTACAAAGCATCCCGATTATGAGCAGCGGCAGTAGGACCACTGAAAATTAAGGATTTAGTCTTTCCCTTTTCTGGCAAACATTTCTCCAGTCTTGGCACCTAAACAAATGCTAGAGAAGAGTCTAGATTCTTCACAACTTTTAGATGAAACCTTGACAAATGAGACACAAATGGTAGAATAACGCAGCAGTGACAAAAGCTCTGATCTGACAGTCAGGGCATACTGCTGTGCTTGTGCAGGGTCTAGATGACTGTAATCAGTCTCACAGAAGCAGAGCAATCCCTTTGCACATTACCATCCAAGAGACTGGGACCTAATTTGGTATTCAGCTCCACACCCCCATTGTGTTGGCAGTGGTTCAGAATTGGTGAGACAACTTGCAAAGGATAAAAATAATAATAATAAAAAGCAATGTTTTAAGCCTCTCTAATTTAATGTTAGCTTTTGATGTGCCTAATATCAAAGTTTTTTTTTTTCCACTTCTATTTAATCAAAATTAATCACTAAGATTACTACCGTAATTTATGTTGGAGATTAATTGAATTGACTGTTTTATTAAAATCTGGTTTTATTAATAAAACACATTCTGGCTACGGAATCATATGACTCTGCTATTAGGGACTATTAACTGGGGACTGGGAGTTAATCATAACAGCTATGCTGCCAGGTCCTTTGACAGCAGCACATGCTGAGTTTGTTTCTACTTTTACTTTTACTAGCACATTCAAGTCAATTAGTTACCCTAGCATATGAGCATTCTGAGTAACTACTGTAAAAGAGGGAGTAGAGACAAAGGTACATACATCTCAGTAGTTCTGAACAAAGAAAGGGTAATCAGGAGGAGACTCACCAGCCTGATTAGTCGTGATGCTGACAGCAGCAAATTGTCTGGAAAGTGTACTCAAGTCAGATACCCCATTGACCGCATCAATCTCAAAAGTGTAATTGGTATGTGCCAAAAGGTCCACTACTGTCACCGTGGTGTTGGTGAGGCCAGCCTGACGGGGTAAGAATCGTACGTTGTCACTACAGGGCTCGCATATCTTGCTGCTTCCTCCACATTTTTTGCAAATGATGTTGAAAGTGACATCCTTTCGACCTCCTGTGTCAAGAGGCCAGCTCCAGTCCAGGATAACAGATGTCTCATTGATGTTAGAAATAACGTTTCTTGGAGCAGATGGTGGTCCTACAAAGGAAAGAATAGGTATTTCTGTATTGCTCTAAAATGAGAGTAGCAAGGGCACAAGCATATAAAAGCAAAAAACAAACAAACAAACAAAAAAACAAATAACCAAACTGTTCTAGTTACTTCCTGTAGAGAATTCTGAAATATTTCACTAGGCTACAGAACTAGAGCATCAAGAACCACATTTTGCTCGAAACAGTTAGTACTCTGAGGGCATAGTTCAGGACAGAATGTCACTCTTCGAGAGTTGTTCTGTAGGACAGCTACTGATAATTGCTCTTGGATTTTGATGAAAATATTGGTATGAATTTAAAAGTCTCAGCTCTCCTTCTCAACTCTGACAGAGAACTTGGACAAAATGAAAAGAAAACGACACAAATCCAGCCCAATAATTTCTGGTAGCCTGTCCAACATGTATGAAAACATGGCAGGCAATGGATGGCTGACTGCAATGGAAAATGGGAGGAAGCAAGCAAGCTGCTCAGATACAGACGGAAGAGCAAAAAACGACAGCCCCAAGCACAATGATGCTACTCACTGGTGCAAGCCATGGATGGAGGGTCTTTCTCAGAGCGAAAGTAATTCTTTTCACACCTGCAGTTCAGAGATGCATCTTCATAGGTGGAGCTGTGAGGTGGACATTTGGCACACTTCACATTGCCAGCAGAAGCTTTATAGAACCCAGGTCGACAAGCTGCGAAATGAAAAGAATGAAATTTTAAATTTCACGGACAGCTCTTCCATTTTAACAGGTGATATTTTAATCGTCCTGGAATCTTTCATATATAGATCATATTTTTGAGTGTTTACAATCTAAAACCCTCAGTTTTCTCATGAGAAAACTAACAGAAATTAACTTCTTAGCAGAATGAAGTCCTTCATGAATCAGCTTCAATTTATATTGTTTTGCTTGAATAGCAGAACAGTATATTGCAAGAGGAAACATTTTCTACACTGCGTTACAAGAACTTATTTTTCTTAGCTTCTGGTTTGTTTACCAGAACATGGTCCCTAAATTGCATAAGAAACTAACTTTATCCACTTACTGTTGCTGGGATTTGTTTACAAGGGAATGCTAATTGTAAGCTATTCAGTTCAGTGTGACTAAGCCATCCAAAATCAAAAAAATAACCTGAATAGTGAAAGATCTATTCCATTACTGAAGGCCTACACATCAGACTCTATGAGCTGCCTCTGATACTGACTACAAGAAATTTGTGGGATATGTACTGTGAGGATGCTTTTTGTGTTAACACAGTCCTCCAGGGATGGTGCTGCAGCCCACAGAATCTGCTTCTGACAAAGTCTTGATGGTGGCTTTTCACCAACATTTGCAAATCCTTTCTGTTTTGGTTCCTGTTGCATTTCAGACTGATTCAAAGGCACATTTGCATCAGATGAAAATGGTCTTTGAAGCAAATTACAGTAAAGAACGATCAAGTAAATATCTTTTTATGAAAAACTCATGCAATTAAATAACATGGTTGACTTCTTTCCAGTAAGATGATCTCACCATCTAAAAATTCAAAAAAATTAAACCAAAACCAGATAACACTCAGACTCTGCAGCTCAGCTGTAGTTTCTCTCCAAGGCACACATCCTTCTCCAAACGGAATATACCCAGTATCGTCATTCTGGCTGACACACCAATAAAACTGTAACTGTAACTACACAACAGCTGTACTACAGCAGCACACAGACAACAAAACAGAAGAGATTGCATCTCAAAACAGGTTCACCTATTGCTTTCATTTCACAGCAAGCACTTGCCTAACACACATTACTAACAACCTTAGGAAACCCCAGTACATTCTCCTATAATGTTAAAATAATAATAATAAAAAAGAGCTACACAATCTAAAACACAACCTTTTTTGTGTGTGTATCTGGAGCCCAGACAGTCAAGGATAACTAAAATGGTTCTGGACCTGTCATTGATTTAAAAGCTACTTCAAACCAAAAGAATAGGTACACCAGTCTTAGCATGAACCAACGCAGGCTCACATTTCTCATTTTTGCTTATGGAGGTGAGCTGATTCACAAATGGTAGATGAAAAACAACATACAAGATGATGTGGTCCTGTCCATTCATGCATGCAGCGCCCAAACAGAAAAATAAGTTTGGATGAGCAGACTGTGGTAATCAAAAATAATTACAACACTTTCATAAGAGATGGAGTAGAGGGAAGCTCCAGTACTGGCCATTCAGTTCACACAATACCATCTATAATCATTTCATACATGAATTTCTGGTTCATTAGCTTTGGGCACCAAACACCTGAGTGAAACACACTGGAAAGCAGAGGGAAACCAAAACCTCACACAGCTGCACATTCAGCCTTGAAACATCTCAACAAAGAAAAACTTCCTGGCACAGCACTGAGCCGGTCTGGAGATGTAAGAAATGTTTCACAGGAAAGTGCTAATCTCAGCCACCCTCCAGCACTTCGAAGCCCTTGCAAATAGAGGCTGTTTGGCTGCAGCTGCTGCCTCCCATGCCATGCTAACAAAACAGCTGAGAAAGTCATCTCCCACTTCACAATGCCTCCTGCAAGCCTTAGTGAAATAATCCCCAGGTTGAGCCTCTGGTGCACAGTGCCACCAGGCCACTTGTGAAAGTCGAGTTGCTAAAAGTGCTTCTGCAGCAAAGCTTGCAGACCCTCATGCCAAGCTGTAGGATTCAGCACAGCCTGACCTTCTGCAGCTGGGGCTGCTTTTGTTTCCACCTCATCCCAGGCTGTGAGGCTTTTTTGGAGATTTTTGCTTGTTTAACTTTTGGAAAATAAAGGAGAATTCAACATCTCCTCTTAAACACCTCCACTAGGAGAAAATACAGCAGAGAATTGGCTTTTTTTTTGGTTTATTGCTGCAGATGTTGCAGTCCTAAAACTCAGGTCTCATCCTTTCTTAACTACTGCCCCATGATAAACAGGTCACGCCTATTTGTCTCTATTATCCCTCCTGCTGACAGAGGAGCTTCTGAATATTTTACTGCCTTCTGGTCCAGAATGGGCTTTCCTGGCCCCAAGAAAAGAAGGGATAGCAATCCCACCCTTTCCAGTACCAGTAACCAAGACAGCACATAAAGAAACAAGCACCACACTGCCGCTGTGTATTGATTTACACACCATCTTCACCAGAAGTTCCCGTGGAAATTCAGTGCCAGTTATAAAAAACAAATGGCTTCACTTAACCATATCTACTTAGCTTGAAGGACATTTTCATATTCATGGAAAACATATACAAGACAGAGGCATTTCTGAGTACATACATATATATATCTTATATATTTTAATAATTTGTTATATTAGTAAAATAAAAATTGGAAAAGCTGAACCTTTGCCATGTGGTTGGTCTTCCCACCAGACAACTTATGCTCATTGAGCATAATTTATTCATAACACCTGAACATTCATTTATGGGATGCAACTACAGTAAGATTGCTTATTTGGGACATATTTGAAGCCAATGTTTCTTAATAAGACAGTGAATTAAACATCAATAAACAAGCTTGCATAAGCAGCTGATAGATTTTGCGGGTGAGTATGGCAAAGGAAGGAATCAAACTTCATTAAGTAGTGCCTTAGAGGGCAGTAAGGCACTGGCACTGCAGCACAGGCTGCCTAGATATTTTGTGGATGCCACAACCCCGGTAGCATTCAGGACTGGGTTGGACAGGGCTCTGGGCAGCCTGATCTGGTGGAGTGGCAGTCTTGCCCATGGCAGGGGGTTAGATCTTGATCTTTAAGGTTCCTTCCAACCCAAACCTTTCCATGACTCCATGAAAAACAATAGACTCTATTTAAGAAAAGGTGGTGCTTGTGTGGGGCAATAGAGAGGAAGAAGCAGAAGCCAGATCAGGCTGCTGCTTTTCCAGAGGAACACATCCCTGTTTCCCTACTGCCACCACAGCATTTGGTGATGGAGACGTACTGCTGGTTCCCTGCTGTCCCACCACATCCTAGCAAGGACATCCTGATCTCATAGCTTCCCCTCAGGCTGTCTCGCACTTACTGTCTCTGTCAGAGCAATTTAAGATTATTCAGCACTGCAGCCCAAAGGAGGAAAAAAAAAAAAAAAAAAAAAAAAAAAAAAAAGGCAATTATACTTGAAATTGAAGCTTGGAATGGGAGTGCAAACAAGAAATCATCTGAGTGCATTTAGTGCTATTATTCTTTTATTAATAATTTCTTAATTTCTTATTTCTGATAAGAAAAAAAGAGAAAAAGAACTCTTTAACTGTCTTTCCTGCTTTCTTATGTCAGAAAAAAATGGATTACATGAACTGACAGAAGAAAGCTTGTCTTTTTAAGGTGAACACCACAGCTTCTGCTTCAGTCAGGTTGAAGATAAAAGCACTAGCACATGAAGTGTTCACTGAATGTGTAATTTCAGCATGGGAACACCTCTGAGAAGCATATTTTGTTAACATTTTCTTTCAGAAGCCAAGGATTCTTTTTTCCTCAGTTCCATGTGCTTTTGCACAAAAGATAAGAATGCGATTACCTGTTCCTGTAGTTGCTGAAAGTACCAACATTACTAATACGTTAGTGTATATTAAAAAACAAAACAAAACCCTAAAATAATGTCTTGCATTTGCATGTATTCCATATGAAGCATTCAAAGTCAACAAACCTCTAGGGAAGCAGAAATGGGGACACTGGACTGGGAGAAGACTTCTCTCCTGCAGCCCCAGTCTTGCTACCCTCCCCATGCAGGGGGCAGTGGGAATTTGTCCCCAGGGACCCTCACTGCTCAACACTTACTGGCAGTGGTAACTCCTGCACTACTCCAACCACAAATATTATTTTACAACTGTATTTGGACTGACTTCTATCTCTTCAGCATGAGTGCGAGCCACATTGGCTTCATTGAAGTTACCTGCTGGTAAGAGTTTCAGGACTGCAGCTGTCCTCATTACTGGGTAAAAATGAGTTTCCTTAAGCTAAAATTGATGAGTGCCTTAGAGAGTGGTGAAAGTTACTTCAGTGAGAAAAAAACAACTCTACATGGCCACCTACAGCAGTCATTGCTAAAACAAATGGGACTGTCTTTTCAACAGTCAAGTGACTAATGTGTTTGACTTTCAGAGGAAAACATTGTCCTAATTAAGGGTTAAATGATTCAATTTGAATTCATTTCAAATTAAAATACTAGACTGTTAAGTATATTTCAGCATCCAGACTCTATAGTCTGCTATACACAACACTACCACAAACTCCTAGCCATACACACCATGAACACATGGAAACCGTGCAACCGGTCTTGCAGTCCTACTGCCTCAGGCCACCATCACCAGAGGATGTCTCTCTGCTCTTCATGCCAGGAATAGAAGTACCAGGCCTTGGGGCCTGCATCAGTCACTGCAGCACACTGGAGAAGGATACGGCTGCAGCTACTATGCGATCAAGTGCTCCTCTGCTGCTCAAGTAAGCAGCCCAAGGATGAAACATCACTGTGGCACTGAGCCACAGAATTTAGCAAATAAGGGAAGGTAAAGATTTTGCAGCATTGTCAAGTCCATTTTGGAAGCATGTACAACTTTCTTCTCACCACATGTGTGATGATCATAGTCAGGAGATGATGGCAGCTCAATCTTCTTATCAGCAGCAGAATTGGACCCATATACTTGTGCATATATATGCACAAGTGCAAAATCAGATGTGGCACAACATTCGGCTTGTGAAAACAGGTGACATAGCCAGCAGCATAAATTAAACTTATAAAACTCTCCAAACCATTTTCCTTGGATGGGTCACCTTTTTTCCCTTCCTGCATGTGTTTATACCTTAGTTAAACAACAAAAAGGTAAAAACCATGATTAATTTTAATGAAGGATATTTTCCAACTGCTTGTTTCACACTTCTGTCAAAAATTATATGCAGCCATTTGTCATTCATGTGCTATATTAAAAATAACACCGGATAGAGGTACTACACTTTTGGCTTAGATACGTGAAGAGTAGGAAATGAAGGTAAAATTCTGCCCTGAATCATCCCATCATCGGTTTCTATTACACATCATTCACTGCCCTGAAAATGTCTCATTTTCTCTTCCCTTGCTCACTTCGGCACCCTGTTCTGCCAGAGACACTGCATTATAATATGGATTTCCTGCAAAATCCCTCAGAGCAGGGAAACAGTCTTCAGCAGCTCTAGCTGATATTAGTATACACAGAGCCACTTAATCCATGGCTTTATATAGGCGCACATCCTTTTTTCCCCTGGCCTCTAGGAATCTTCTTGCATGCCTACACAACCCAGACAGGCTTCTATAAAGTAGAGCGTATTTTCCATTCTTATTTCTGTAGGACTTAAGACAAGTCTTTTGTCACCGGATCCAAGTAAAGAGTATGACACCACTTCAGGGAGTAATCCTCAGAGCCGAGTACTGCACCATGCAGTAGGAACACATGGCGGAGGACAGCATACTTTGATAGGTCCCTGTACCTACTGAGGTGGAGGAGGAGGAAGAGTAATAGGCATCAGCAGCCCTAAGGCTTCCCCCCTGGCGGAGGTGCCCACTATAGGCTACTGCACTGGCAGAGCATAATGTTTTCTCTTTGCTAGGTTGTAGTGCTGTAGCACCCAGAGGAGGAGTGAAATATGTCTGAGAAAGGTTTTAACGGAGGTTAAAATCCCTGGTGGAATGGAACCCACCAGAAGATCCCCCGGAAGGGGCACAGACATTGGCTTCCTCCTTCTTCCCATCACCAAATGTTCTGTTAACTGGGGAAATAAAAGCTTCCAGTTTATTCACCAAGATGTAACAGATACCAACTCCACTGCAGTCGTCAGTACGCTATGTATAATAACTGAAATAATTACCAGACTGCTAGCAGCAGGAGCAACCCAGTCACTTTTGCTGAGTATTATCACCAAATCAATAATATCTCATACTTCATTTTCTGTGCATGAAACATACTTTTTACTCTGAAAACACAGACAAAATTTAAAAAGTTGCATTTTAAATATTAAAAAGACGTAACCATCACTACTTCCATTATTAACTTTGCAAAATGCAGCTGCTTATTACGATAACTTATCTTCAGGGGGGAAGACAAGTGCAGAAGGAAGCGTGGCCTGTGTACACTTTTGCATCTATAGATGGGAAAATCACAGACAAAGTTGCCGGGAGATGTGAAGCACAGCAGCTGTCCACAGCTAGAAGAGATCAACAGATAGCGAAGACAGCACAGTTCCTTTCCTCCCACAGTGACAGGGCCATCATCTGAGGGCTCAGGAAATACTCTCTCCTCTTCACCTGCCCCTTCCCCGGCAGGATGGACGGTGTGCTGCACATGCAGCAAGGATCCACTGTGATGTGATGCTGCAGTGCTTCTAGAAAAATCATCCCGGGAATAAGCACTCATTTTTCACACCTGAAAGCTGCTGCCAGTACAAAAAAACACACTCAGTAGTATTCAATCTTACTCATGAAATTTCTGCTTTTTCCTCCTCACTTCATATTTTATAGTGATCTGTGACCTTAATGTATTTTAATCAGATGCTTTTTAAATTGGCTTTTCTCCCAGGTCAAGTCATTCAGCAGAAACAATTCCTGTTCTTTGTTTAATAACTGTTACTGGCAGACATATTAATTATATGTACATAAGAGATAGCAATATCTTGAGGGAATAACACTGCACCTTTCAACCGCAGTCTGTAATAGTTTCATGTTATGCCTTGCAGGCTTCAGCGTCTCCTTTTATGAAGTGCATTATGGTCATGATTGCTACCAGCAGCATTGTTAAAAGTGCAATGTCAGAGACAGTCAGTGCTAAATGCAGTAGTACAGTAAAGTTGTCCTAGCTTTTCGGTACGCAAATATCATGCTCCAAAATGCATAAGGCATTTCAGCTCATTTGCATGTATTTGTTGGGGGGGGGAGAGGTGGGAAGAGAAGAAATCTTTCATTAACAGGAAATCACTGAGAACCACAGTCTTGATTTGGAATTTGAAGAAAATAAACACAGCTCTACCTTAATTCCACCCATATTTGGCGAGTCACTTAAGCAAGCATTGAAAAAGAGAATTTAATAAACCTGGGTTTATAAGCAGTGTCTTTCACTTTCCCTAAACAAGATGTTTTCCTGAAGCACAGCCTGGACATGCTGAGATATATTAAACTGTCATTTTGACGAACAAAGAAATCCCATGTTCTGTTTCTCGAGAAGCTAATTTAATCCACACTGAGATGAAAAATAACTTCCTAATTTAAGAGATATTAAAAAAACAAACAACAGAGCAAACAAACAAAAAAAGCTTAAAGAAATACCAGAAAACATACCCAGTATCAACTTGGACTGAGAGAAAAAAAGAAGGTTGTGTGAGCATTTCTACAAAGAAATCTGAGAGTTTTAAGTGACCATTTGGCAAGGACAGAATGTCAAGATACTTTTCCCTTGAAGTCAAACTACCCTATAGACTTCTTGAAGGTAAACAAGAGGTAGGATCCTAATAGCTTCAAATGATGGATATTTCCTGACATCAGAGTACAAAATACAGACCTGAATGCCACAGAGAGCACAAGCTCTTGTGAAGGTTTCCTTTCCAGCTCATAGGAACCAGTGTGCTGTTGGGAAGGCACTGCCCATGCTTCACTCTCTTCAGAGATGAAAAATGAAAAGAGTGGCCTCTAGTCTCCCCAGGCTAGATTTAATTAATAAGTGAAAAACAGCTTTATCGCTTTACATTAAGGTGGTTGTGTAATTACTCTGTGCTCAATCCACGCAAACAAGTTTGTATGTAGAAGCTGATATAAATAAAGAATAAAGGAATTGTCAGACAGCTTACATCTAGCCCTAAAACTTAACCTTTGCCTAACTTGCACCTAATGGTATCACCATCTGAAAGTGCAAGAGAAATGCAGACAATCACTTTTTCTCCTGAATTATTTTACTCTCATCTCTAAAGCCTAGATATTATTTCAAAGACCTCAAAGCAAAGGGTTTAGTATAACTGCTAGTTTATCACTAGCAAAGATTAATTATGGCAACCCTCCATGTTACTGTCATATATGTGGAACAGGTGATATTTTTTGCTAAAGCCTTGTCTCAATATTAATTTTCCTGACATTCGCGGCAATGCACATATGTTGTTCCAAAACAGTGAATTCAGAACTATGAAAAGTCTGCATTTTGTCTCTGGCATGAAAGGAAGATGAATTGGCTTTTATCAGGGCTGAACGTTCTACTGAAGTGTTCCACCTTTGTTAATGCATGGAGGAGAACATCACTGTCCCCATTTTACAGGTGAGCAAATTAATACAGAATAGGCTCTGAATCCTTTCTTTCAGTGCCACCTCCTAATCAAAATGCTGTCTCGTGGTTTGTGACGCTAAGAAGAGCTCCCAGATGACACAGGTCCACTACTGCAATTAACATGAATTAGTACTTTTCTTAGTAGTCTCAGCTGAGCTGTCAAATTAATTGGAAAAGAAATTTAACAAATATCTTTCCCCTTAGAGATACTCTTTCGGGTCAGGGTTGAGGCATGTTGATTGAGCAGTGTGGGGGAAGCATATACTTCTTATGCCCTCACCAAACCTCCTTTGCTGATGAAAATAGAGGACGTTGGTTTCCGGGACTATGAATCTGGTACCTGTGACAAGCAGTAGACTGACATAGAAAAGACAACTGATTGTTCAACCCCAGGAAATATTCCAGCTGCTGGTAAAAATGAATTGATTAAAAAACTGGATTAATGGACAGTGACTATAAAATCTAAATATTCATTTTTTCATGGAATCTCATTTTCTTACACCCCAAAGTTAGCTCTTTCAGTTTGTCTCTTAATTTGCACAGGCATCCATAAATAGTGCACTGTTTCCCCATTTTTAAGCTATATCTGAACTCAGCCACTCCAGTCAAAACATGCCCAGATCCTTATAAGCATCTTGCAGTTGAGGAAGCAAGTACTTGGAGATGGTTTACAATTCTCCTCCACCACACACACATACACATACAAAAAGGAGTTGGCAGTTGTAAGCACTCAGATTAACAAGAGACCAGAATTTAAAATTCTGTGCCTATGCTTCATACAGTGACAGCTACTTGAATTTTTTACTGTTTCACTGCCAACCACTGACACATTGCTGCTTGAATTCATGAAGAAATGGTGCTGGGAAAGGGAAGCTCTTAAAAGGAGAAGTGGTACATCAACAGCAGGAGTTGAAAACTGTATGAAAAATTTCCTGTGGTCTAAGTCGCTGTTACTACTTGCTGACATAAGTTTGGGACGCAATTTAGTGTTTCAGAACACAGTTGTAATTTGTAACAGCAGTAAGAAGTAGTCATTGTTTTGATGATTATGCTGCTAATGTCACTTAATGGGTACATCTACATAACCATTTTATAAGCATTACAGTTCAATTCTGAAGAGTGCTCCTAAAGCAAATTCTCAGTTGTTCTTTCTGGTTGTGATTTGCTTCACACTGTCAACTCCAGAATGTATGAACAGGTAAACTAGGTGATGCTACATGCATTCTACAAGATGAGACTACAGTCAACATGGAGTAAAATCTAAGGAAATAACTACAGTAACAGTACAGGTATAAATATCATATCAACTGCATTTCTCTACAGATCTGTTCCAAATAGGCTACAAAACCTGCTAATGTAGACATAACACACAATTACTAGCTTTCAAATATCTCAGTGCAGTCAGCATTGATGAAATTGCAACATATTTCTATGAGAAGATTTTAAAAGCTCTGGTAATGGAAATACATATGACTTTATTAAAGCCATTAAGCCTATAATCACAAATAAACAGACATTATCAGCAGTGTTCTACATTTATTAGGACACAGAGTGGGCATAAATGAAAGTTTCAGTAATTATTAAAAGTCTTTAATCAGAACACCAAATCATTACGGCTACATCATTGTCACAAACACCTTCTTCTCTTCACGTACCTTTTTCACTGATTGCATTTTCATCTTTCCCAGGGAAAGCCTGAAACTTAACCAGTTACAGCCTCTGGGGAACCTCTGCACTGACAATCTTCTCACAGCTGAAAGGAAAAGCCCAAGGCTTTTGCAAAACTATCTAACCACTCAAGTGCAATATTCACACACTGTATGCTTTAGCTCTTATCTGGGCTTCCTTGATATTTTGCCATTTTAGAGGAGAACTCTTAATTAGTTAACATGCATTTTCTATGCATACATTATAAAATGACTTGCTTTGCAGAGTAAGCAGTTATCTGAACAACAAAAACCCAAGTTTAGCCCAGTTAAACGTAAATGGAAAAAAAACCCAAAGTCCTGCAGTTCAGCATTTTTCTTCACTCATTATCTGTGTGAATTCAACAGGAGTGGAAATTCAGACATTTAGAAAACAAGTAATCTCACCTATTGCTACAGAACTCAAACTTCCTGTACTGGGGAAGGTTTATAAAGAGTAAAGGAAACAAGAACTCAGTGTTTTTTAGCAGCATTCCCTTTGCAATGCAGAAAATTTATCAGAAAGGAAAGGGAACTATGTTTTCAGGGTTACATTCTGTGTATATTTACTCCAGCAAGTGCTTCTGGGTGCTAGTATAAAATGCCACAGATTCAGTAGACAGTTTTCAGTTCTACTGAAAACCAATGCTATTAGCAAGTTGGCACCTCTGCATGCTATGGAGAAAAGAACTAAAGAACAGAATTAAACTATTTTTAATGATTCTGCATTGTTTTATACAAAAGCTTTTGCTGTTTAGACATCATCCGGTTTCCCAATTAAAGGAAAAATAAGAAATGATAATGATCACCATTGTTTATACTTTCAGTTTTTCAACTGCTTGACTGAACAGGTCAAGAGCTGAAACAAAGGGAGCTGAATCAAAGGAAGCTGAAAAGACATAAAAACCCCTCAAAAGTCAAAGGCATTAGGGCAAACTCACCAGAAGGTATAAAATTCCTCATCCATTAGTACCAAGTAATGGAAAAGAAGGGCTGTGGTGTTTTCCTGATAACAGCTTCTCCTACTAGAAATATTCCCACCTACTCTCGTTACAACCCTGTGGGGCTGACCAAGAATCCTGAGCTACACAGTCTGCAGCTCAACTGAAATAACTTTTATGCTCTGTGGTGAAAATAAGTAAATAAAATGGGGCTGGTTACAATTGCTTTATCAAACTCACCAGAGTTCTGCATCTACAAGAACCTCTTTCACTTCTGATCAAACAAGTCCATAAAACCTGATGTCATGTTTGATAACGAAGTAAATTATATGCTGAGATATTGAACCAAAATTAAATCTTTGTGGGTCAGGGCAGCCCACTGCTATCTAGATTATATATGATATACCATCACAATGATGTATGTGAAACACAGGAAATTGTTGTATATTAATAGAACAGTAGTTCAATCAGCCCTATGAACAATATCCAATATATTCAAGCGCAAATATATCTTGATCTGGTTGTAAAAATAGTGAAAGGATAGCAATTTTTTAATTAATAAAGCCTTCCAACCCTTTTTATATGTGCAAAATTAAAATATGTTACTGCCATAGAATGGAGAGCAAATGTTAAAAGCGAAAGACATTTTCTCCTTTCTTCACTAAAGCACATAGAAATAAATGCAAACTTTTGGCTATTATTTGAAGAATAACAACAACAAAAAACACATAAGGAAGAAAGCAAGCTCTCTAAACAACCAAAACTTACAAAATAGCACATAAACTTCCCAAAATATCATGTGACATAGGACACAAAAATATGTTCCTGAGCAAACTGAAAAAAATCATGTTAAAAAATCCATTCAGAAAAATGAAATATTACTATTCTCAAAGTGCTTTTGGCAAAGCTATAAGAAAAGCATCCCTACATCCTCTACTGTTATTTCTTCCACCACCCTGTATGCCACAGAACAAAAAAAATCCAAGCTCTGCCCCAAATCTCACTCACACGTTTCTTTGTCAAGTTTGGGGGATGCCTGGGGATGAGAGGCTGCAGTGCAGCCCTTGGCAACAGGACCTGAGGGTTCTGGCTGGCAGCAAGTTGAACATAATCCGGTAGCATGCTCCAGCAGCCCAAAAGGCCAACTGTACCCTGAGGTACATCAGGCCCAGCGCTGCCACCAGGTGGGAGAAGGGGCTGTCCCATTCCACTCTGCACTGTGCAGCCTCACCTCCTTCAATGGGTGCAGCTTTGGGTGCCACAGTATAAGACAGAAAAAAAACTGTTAATGAGAGTCCAAAGCAATTGCTCAGGTGCAGTTTGTTTGCAGTCTGCTCCAGGATGCTTCTAGGGACATTAGTCTATTTGAAGTTCTTTACTATGAGAGTGGTGAGGTGCTAAAACAGGCTGCCCCATCACTAGAGGTGTTCAAGGCCAGGTTGGATGGGGCCCTGGGCAACCTGGTCTAGTATTAAATGGGAAGGTTAACAGCCCTGCCTATGGCAGGGGAGTTGCAGATTCATGATCCCTTCCAACCCGGCCCATTCTGTGATTCTGTGAAGTTACTTAAAATGCATCTTTTGGCAAACGCATGGTTCTGCAGATCATGAACACTCGTTACATAAGCACCCCATATGTGGGTTTTCTACTATGTGACTCACTCAGTTCCTTAGCCAGATTAATCCAGTAAGTCCAAGTATAATAGGAATCTGATAATAATAAATATAAAAGCATGAATGCATCTATATAAAGCACGGTGCCCATATAAATCAATAAAGCATTTATACATTTTCGCTTGCTCCTCTCCTGGCTGCCTGCGCTCAATGTCAGGTTAGATGTATAGAGTGAGTGATTACAATAGGCAAGTATAGCTGTTTATTTTGAAGGTACTGTCAAAATGCATTAGCCAAATGCCATATTGGAGCATAACTAATCTGGAATGATCTTCCACTGACATGAATTTCACCAGTGCTGTGGTCTGTTGTGCTGACATCATGAAGCAAGACAGCTCTCCACAGCTGTAAATCCAGCACACAAGATCCAAGCTGATTAAGCACTTTCAACCCTTGCAACCCCACCTGGTGCCAAGAAAGTGGCACACAGAACCCCTCAGTTTGTCTCATTATCATCTTATGAATGAACTGTGCATGAACCTCCTTTGCACTGCTTTCTATACTGATAAAATGCCACTGTCTGATAAACGTATGGCTAAGGTAAGAAGAGGTAGCTTACTCTAGCACTGTTAGAAATTTCTCTGCTGCTCCATGCCACTTGGGACAGAGATTATGAGCTACTGCATTCGGGGACAGATGGCCCTGCTATGAACAGGAACACACTCACTTTCAGATATAACCGGAGTTAACTTTCTGTTGACCCTTTTGTAATGAGGAAAACTTTGATTCTATAATAGGATGAAGGAATGTTTTGCTATTTCCCCACTATTTCTCTTTGTTACAGTAAGTACATATGGAAAGCAATGAGTAGAAGTAAACTAGCAGCAACTAGCCTTGCTAATCCCAATGAATAGTGTAAAGTAGGAGCTGCAATACTTACAACTGATTTAAAAGCTGCTATCAGTCCCAGCTTAGCAAATCCTGATGCAACATCTGTAAAATTGTCTTGAATCATATTACTTCCTGTCCTGCAAAGCAGATGGAAATGTTTCCACCCTGCCTGCTTGCACAAATCCTCTATTTGCTTTGCCCTATCTGTAACAATGGTTCTCAGTTTATCTGAAATGAACAGAGACTGACAGCACCATGGTCAATTCAGTATGCAACTCTCACCAGTTTAACAGGTGACATCTTCTGAAGCTCAGAAGAAAAGGTTAAACTTGATGGGACAGAGTAGGAAAGAAGGAGCAGCATTCTCCAGAGCTGGCTCTTGTCATGAACAGCAGACAAGTGGAACAGGTTCTGTACATCCTACAATTTCTTCCCTCTGAATCTGCAGGGGGAAAAATAATTATCTAAATTTCACCAGAAGAAACACTCAGCTACTGAGCAGCCAGGAATGGGAAATTCTGGACTTAAAGTTTTTAGGAGAATGTGTACCTATCAGTCTTTGTGTATTCACCGTTCTGAAATAAAACCTAAATTCAAAGACTTGTAACCTCTCAGAGAACTTCTCAGAGAACCTCATAAGAACAGAATATTGCAGAGAAATAATTTAATTGCAGTAACAGGAACTTAAGATATGCTGTGGAAGTTACAGGTGCCATCTCTTTTCATAATTCTTACTGAAGAGATAGGTGAACACTTGAAGAGAGACTCATTAAAAAGTGCAATCAAAGCTAACCTTCCACCGGAACAAAAGGAATAGCTGTGATACAGGAGAATGTCACTTCAATCATATTCCATTTTTGCTGTATATTTGTAAATTTCACATGTGCCATTTCAATCATCATTGATTTAATTTTTTTAACTTTGTGCATTTAGTCAAGCATTCAGCTTGGTTGGCTGTCTCAAAAAGAACGTTATTATCTCAGGGTATTTAGTGCATATCCTACGCTGTGGGATATTCTTATGAAATTTGTACATACAAATTTTCTATTCTAATTCATGGCCGGTTTTATTTCTGTCCTAAATTCAGAATGGCTTTAGCTCTTTCATCATGTATGCAAGAAAGCAGGTACCACATATCTCACAGAAATAGAAGGACCATGAAGAGTGGATTCTTTTGTTAACTCCTTCTATTCTGTTTATTTTGCTTTGTGGTTTTGTGATTTTGTTGTTATTATTTGTTTTTTAACTGACAATTCTCCATCTGCCCTCTGTTCCACCCCCAACTGTCGCCATTTTGTGAAATTTTTGATCAGTTGTAGCCAAAATTCACACTGATGAGACCAGAATTTTGCAGCCTACTCTAGGGAACCTGCTTTAGCAAGAAAGTTGGACTAGATCAGGCACATCCAACATACAGCCTACCTCAGCTTGCACTGCAGCCATTTCCTGTCCCACACCATCACAGCAGCAATTCTGCCTCACCACATAGCCCAGCCCCTCAGTACCAAAGGAACCTTACCTGGGCTGAATCCAGGGCACAGGATGCAGTGCAGTGCCAGATCAGGTGATGGCAAATAATGTTATGCATTTTGATACATTGGCAAAACACAGTCATGTGAACAGAGAAGGATATGCAACAGTGCTTTCCATTTTGATAAAGGAATTCTACAGTAGGTTACAAGATTAAAAAAAAAAATCATCATTTTTTTGGTTTATTTGTGCCTCCATTTTCAGTCGACATAAATACATTACCTGCACATTTTCCAATGGAATATACTGGGTGGCAATCAAAAACTTGATCATGTCTCCTCACCAAACTTTTATAAGCCCCCCTTTTACCAGAGAGAAATACCCCTCACTTCACAGTCATGCCTTGCTCATCACTTTCTGATAGCACATATATTAGTGAACAATTATTTTTCAAGGATGAAGCACAGGAAGAATAAAATGTCATCAAATATCTCTGATGAACACCTTGAGAGCTCACTAAGAGTTGCAACCACCGCCATCTAACCAGACTGAGGCATTAGTTTCACAAAAAACAAGGTCACATATTCCACTAGTTTTATGCTTTGTTGCACCCTTTGTTTTAGTTAAAAATATTAAAAATTACAATAAGTTTTGTTACTTACATACATCAACTATATTATATTATATATTTTATGAGAGCTGCACTGAAAGTAATACCTCCTATTTTTACTATGTTGGCCTACATCAACATCCTCCATCAGAGGTGGATGTTGGTGGTACGGCAGTAGAGGTTGAACCTTCCCACCAATATTCCATTACATTTTGTTGCCACTCAACAGATGCCAGCAGAGGGGCAGTCAGACACAACAGTGTCTGACATGCAAGGGTGGATGAAGCAAAGGTGTGCCACTCAGTTTCTCTATGTGGAAAAAAATGCACCCACTGATATTCATCGATGCTTACTGAATGTTACAGATAGTGGATGTGAGGCACTGGGGGTACTTTCGATCAGTGGCAACAATGACAGTGGGTCATCCCCACTGGTGCAGATTGTTTCAAGAGTGGTACATGGTACACGGCTCTGCTGAAAATACATAGCTAGTGTTGGTTACTGTTTTGAAAAAAAGAGTGTTTCAAAGCTGATAATTTGCTGTATTAGTGTTATTGTGCTCATTTCGTCAGTTGTAAATAGGAGACATTACTTTCGGAGCAACCTTGGTAAATGTGGCCCTAGACAATTCCTCTTTACTCAGTGCAGCTCAGGTAAGCCAAAAGGTTGGACAGCCATGGGCTAGATGATCTTCAGAGGTCTCTTCCAACCCCTACAATTCTGCTATACTGAGTGCAACTGAAACTGTTGTTACCATTTTTTCCACCCTCTTGAATGCATCAGTGAAGAAAATCCCATTACCAACTCCTAGATGTACGTTTTATCCAGCCCTCTCTACTCTTATGTACTCTTCCAAGTCTCCATAAGATCAGCAGGTTATTTTTATCTCATTCTTCTCACAGAGTCCTTTCTCTGCAAGATGTTTTTACAATGTCTCCACCTATAGATGTTGTTCCACAACTGCAGCAAAACTTCAGCATAGGAGTTAGGGCTCAGCTGGTAGAAAAGGGAAGTGCTTTATAAAAAGCATCTTCCTCCTAAAATACTCAGACATTAAGAATATCTAACAACAATGGTTTAATCATGCAGTAATAATGTTTAAGAAGCCTGTGATACAGCTATCACCCAGTAAAACCAACTCATTTTATCACTGCATCTAAAACATTCAGAAAAGGATACAGCTGGCTCTCTCTCCCATTTTTCTCCACAATTTTGTACTTCAGATTTTCTTATGAAGAGAACTTGCTCACACAAAATGTTTTAAAAAATACCCACAGCCCTTTCCAAGGCTACTTTTGATTGTGATTTCTATCCTAGAAAAGCACTGTAAAACTGTGCATGAGGTTGAATTTTCTACTGGACCATAAATGGAGGGAAGGAAATATTTGAGGACCAAAAAATAATAGAAAATAATCACAAAGCGACATCAGTAAGATACTACTTGTAATTAGCATTTTACCACCTGAATGCTTTCTCACACATAACGATACCAAAGCCCAAGTAAAAAGATGCTGTATGCAATATCTAAGCAGTACACTTCCTAGTAGACCAAAAAAAACCAAAAGTTAGTACATTTTCATAGCCAAATGTTCCATGAATTCCAGATTACTAGCATAATTTAGTTTTGTAAGATATCTTGAAACAGTTCCAACTCAAGCAAAGAAGATTTGGCCTGGATGAGCTGCTAGGAATCCATATGATTATTCAGTCTTCATGTTCACTAAATTTAATGTTGGCTTTTTGGAGACTGGCTCCCAGAAAGGAGACAGAAGACGGCCAGTCAAATGCTGCCAGGTTCAGCAGTGAAAACCTGGGAGTGATAAACTGAGTGCCTAATTGTTAGCAGCAGGCAGCAGCAGTTTTAAGTAGCAGTATAATACGTTTGGGGGTTATGCAAGGCAAAAATAATTTACAGAGAATTGGTATCCAGAGCACTTTTAATCAGACACAATCTAAAAATCCTGAGTTCCCATTAAAATAAATTGAAGTTATATTTGCTTCTACCTTGCCTGATTTTGACTGCAGAAATGTTGAGTAGTGAAAACAGATTAGTAAGGGCCTGGCTTTATCTATAGATTTTATCTCTCTAATTGCATACTCCGGACTGACAAAAAAAGTATACAAAATCACTGGTAAGTTATTAAAAGTTTGTTCTATAGGTGCCTACATGTGGAAAATGGGATCTAACCTTGAATCCAAGAGATCCCAAGCGAAGCGTAAGTTCCTGAAGCAGTAACTTAGTGAAGGGATAAGTAAAGAGAATAGAAAACGTAACAGAAATGGGGAATAAAAACCAATCCTCTGGAAAATTTAAAAGGTTGTTTCCAATGGTGACACCAGTGAACAGGAACATGATGACATTATAAATGATAAATAACCAGTCAGCATGGAAAAGGTAGATAACACTGATCTCGCCTCTGGGGAAAGGAAGAAAAACCTCTTGAGATCCCTGCCTGCCCCTTTGTTCAGCCTGCGATAAGGTCCTTTATCGTTCTCTCAAGCAGTAAATAGGGATGGGAAATTCTTGAACAGGCTTTTGCAAGAAAAATATTCATCAGCTTCATCCCATAGTTAACAGTAGAAGAATTTTCCAAAATGAGATCAGTGATGAGAGCATTCAGAATAATGCAAAGATGATTGCCACTGACAAGGAATTCACTGGGAGCCACCAGGAGGAGAGTGAATCGTTACACAGCAGGACACAGGGGCCCTTCTGCAAGGAAGGGGAGCTTTGACATTGCTAACACAGGAACACAAAGATTACTGCTTATTTTCCTGTCATTTTTATAGCTTGTTCCTTGAAAAGAAGTACCACAGGCTGATCACTATCAAAAGGAGGAGACTTGGACTAGAAAACAATGCATCTCCATCCACCCTCCACAGTAGTCCCTACATTTCATTGAATTGCACTGGTGTAATTGGCTAAGGTATCTTTATTTCTTTCAATAATTTCTATATAAACTATCGCATAACCATCTTTTCTTAGCTACATCTTCACACTTACATCTACAGCTTTGCACTTTTATAGCTAACAATAAGACCATTCCTATTGTATGCCAGATGGAACATATTCCTAATGAACCAAGAACTATTTCTAAAACAAAATACTGAAAAAGGTCTTTCAAAAGCTCATCTCAAAATCCTCTCTTATTTTTATTTTTTCTTAAGCTATCTTTAGAGTCCAAACACAACTAACCACACTTTGAGAGGTTATCATGAGTAGTGGCAGTTGCTTTTGTATATGTTCTTCAGCCAGTGTAAAGCTGAGATTGTAAAAGTCACCTGTGTGAGATTCATTCATCATTTACCATGGGCTGAATTCCTGGCAGGTCCTCGCCTTTCCTCCTCACAACCACCTCCCGTGCTGCAATAACACAGGTGCCCATCTAAACTCAAGGAGAACAGTGTCAACATACATTAAACTATTCCAGTAGCTTCAGCACATATGAAGCAACTCAACCATGTGCCGTGTGGACATATTTAATTCAATTTCTTCTGTTTTATTGACACCAACCACGTTTCAGGTAACTACTAGAGAAAGGTGGACCAAGTGAAGGTCTGCATTAACCTATTTTCTTTAGTAGACTGTAAATCTCTCTGCACATCTTTGGCTTAACAGTCATTTATATCACCTTATCTTAAATAGTTTCTTAATCAATCGCAGTTAAAACAAAATTAGCCTGAAATTAAGCCAAGATCAATACAAGAGCATCACTACCTTAAATAAATCAATTTCAAACAGCAACGTCATCTAAAGGTACACAGCTTGCTGACGCATTAAACAAGAGAATAAGATTAAATCCAAATAACAGTTTATTAAATCAGAATAATGCACACCTATACCTTTGCAATTATCAAATTAAGCTGTTTTCACTAATCAGAATACAGTCTATGTACTGAGGAATGCGGATGGAAGGCAACAGAATTTGGTAATAAACATAGATCTAAAATCCATTTTAAATATATATTGCAAACAACCAGAAGGCTTTTCAAACATCTCTGGGGAAAATACCATCAAACACTTGAAAAGAGGACATAATAAAATAAAATAAAATTCTACAGTGGTAGTTCAATTATTTAATTCCTAAATATCCAGGACAAGACTGCTCAGTTGCAACTTTTCCTATTTTTCTGTTCCAATTGTATCTCAAGACTTCTCAGTTTTTTCTGTCTTTCTTTCTTTAGTTGACCATTTCTTGGCTCTTCTTCCTCAACTCACACCCATGGTACCATCAGAGATTCTGTGATGGTGCTCACTGGGGGCATCCCATACATATGAGCTTTGTTAGCTGGTCACCCCAGTGTGCAAAATGAACCATACAAAAGCACTGTGATCATGGCTCATATTTCCTTTTCCTTCCACCAGTGCCATTATTTTACAAGAAATTTTTTCCAGGATTTCCTAAAGGATAATTATCACTTAGAAACAAGAATATTTTCCTAATTTTCTAAAAAAGAAAAAAAAAGAAACCCAGTTTTTATTTGCTTTCTTAGAGGTGGTGGTTATGAATGATTTCCGACTTGTTCTATAAATGAGACCTTCATACGCACAGTTGCCTCTAAAGTGCAAGACACCCATCCAGCTTTCCTGCCACACTCACAGTAATGACACATAAAGCAGCTAATAAAACACAGAAGGTAGCAACTTACTATGATGCTAATGCTGATTATACTCTGTTAGTCATCATCTTTCTACTTAGCACAGTGTTTCTTTCAACATGAAGTTTTGTGAGTGCTGTTACTTCTAGGATAATTCTCAATCTGATCGATTCTTTCCTTCCTATTAACTTGATCTATGATGATTAAAATGGTTCCTGTTAGCTAGTATTTGCCCAGACAAACATGAATATATATATATAATATATAATTATAGATAAATGTATATAAATATATATACATTTCTCCTTATGAATATATAAAAATAAAGTATAAAAAACAAATATATAGATACACATACAGTGATGTGTGTGTGTGTACTATTAAATAAAAACAGTAACAGTAACTGCAGGATTTCTTATTTTTAGGAAAAACAATATATATATATATATATTCCATTGTTGACTACTTTATATCCCTGAATATAAAACATTAGAAACCTAACACAATCATTTTCAATATTAGTACTTTGACTCCTTTAGCTCTCTGCTGTTGAATTAAGCTAAACACTCTTGTTTCAGTGTTTGAAATATGAAGTTGCCACAAATTACTGAGAAAAACTTATGATACTTAGCAAAAATCCTTTGTTAGATTTTAAGACTTCTATTGCACAGCCCTCAGAGAGATGTTCCCTCTGGGAGCCAGCCTGCTCCACCCTTTTGCTACATGACCTGTCTGGGCTACAAACTCATGGGCACCACAATCAACAGGCAAACTCTTTGGCACCACATCCATTAGCCTTCTGCTACCACAACAGAAACCTAGCACAGAATAACAACATTCTTTGGTTAATTTTACTAGTAAAATTCAGTATTCGTAATGAATTTGATATGAAAAAAGGAGCACAAGATGATCAGTCATAAGCAGTAGAAGTTTTCACCAAGAAGAAAGGATTTAAGATGTGTGAGCCATCAAACAAGAAAAGTGGCTCCTGTACTGCAGAAATATAGCATAAGAACATGCACAGAAAATATTTCCTGAGATAAATGGGAGTGTAAGAGAATAAGCACATGCACTGACAAAGGTGAGAGTAAAGACAAACACAGAGACATACTTGAACATCATCTGATCAGAACCTGAATTCCTCAAGGACTATGAGGCAACTTGAAGGATAAATGTACTGGGATAATGCTACGGCAGCTAAACAAAAGCAGATAGTGCTAAACTAAGTCCATAAAAAAGCTGTGCAGTAAGATATTTCTGCAGAAGAAAGTTCATACAGAGTCAGTACGTAGAATGATATGTTGTTTCAGGAGTGTACTTTTGAACTTCATACAACACCAAGAATGAAGCTACAATTAGAGCACCTAAAATTCTTATCAAAACTTAAACAAAAATACTTTTGTATTAAGGGGAAAGACAACAAAAACTCTTTTAGGAAAAGTACTGATCTCAGGTGTGTCCAATCGTTGACCCAGTATTCTGGGGAATTTGGCTACTTGTTACCTGGTGAAGTTCATGGTGTTTTCACTAGAGATGCCACCAATTTCATCCAGAAAAGCATTGAGAAAATGTTAATACATAAATAAATCTGTATCTGTTTTAAAAGTCTGATTTACTAAAAGTGATTCCCTAGTGGGGAAAAAAATGAGAAAAAAAATTATAATTTAACATTATAAATAAAAGCCTAGGAGGAATTAATAAAATGTGAGGCAAGTGCAAGAGAAAAGTGTCTGTAGTCAAGAAACTAAAACTAACATCTTAAAATATGAAAATAAAACTACTAAAAACAAATAGTGTAACAATCTGGCAAAGGAGTTTGTGAGCTCACTGTTTCAAACAGGGTTTCAAGGTTGGATGTGACAAAGATCTACCATGGAAAACAAAAGATACTATCGTGTTGTAATCCAAAATTAAGTTAAAAACAACTCCCAATGCTCTTTTCAGCCTTAATATCTATGGCTGTTGCTTTCAACCTTTGCCATGACATGATTTTGTTATAAACAAAGAGGTGTAATGACCTTGCTCCCTGTCAGCCATTAGAAAAGCAAGCACAAGCACCAAGCACCAAAATGTTGTTACAATCCACATCTTGAGAACACGTGCTCTGGGACCACGGAGTCTCCCCTTGCAAAATACAATTTAAATGACTTGAATGGCTTTGTTCCTACTAGCTAAAACTCAAGTGCCTTGGCAAAGTGGTTCAGCAATGTTGTTTCAGCACTTCCCCGTGCTAATCCTGGCATGAGCTACTGTTGTTAATCCTTTACTTTCCTAAGAAAGAAATTCATTATTATTTTTATAGTCATGGCAGATGCTGAACTGGTGTTTTCATGCGTATGAATTAGAGAGATGAGGAGGCCCTCTTTCTGCCCAAGTGATGCAATTCTATGACAAGTTAATACCCTTCAATCGTGTCCTTTAATCCTACTATTCTAAATAAAACATTCTGGACACTTGCCAAATAGATATAAAAACAGAGTAAGAAAAAAATGAAGGAAAAACGGTAAGCTTTTAAAGGTAGATTTCAGAACAAGCAAAACACTAACTACAGTCCGCTATTCACATTTTCATGGCAGACAGTAAAACTCTTCAAAATCTTAGCTACATATACTGAAATAGACTAAAAGAAGTTTTATATATATATGTTACAATATAAAAATAAATGTAATTATTGTCACACAAATATCAGAATGATGAATGATATGAACTACACCAGAAATACTCATCTTGCTTGTTGTGGAAAATCTGAAGAAATTCTCTCCCTAGTCCTTCTTTTGTTTGCTTGTTTTTTTTTGTCACGGTAGCAACTTTAGAAACTCCCAAACTTTTATCAAAGGTTATATTACAAGCAATTCCACCTTTTCAAATTAAATTCCTTTATTTTAAGAGTAGAAACAGAGAAAATTCATTTCCTTTTTCGTGCAGTAATTATTTACTACATTTTGACACACTACTTTAGGAAGAGGCTGCTACACTGTAAGTAATAAAATATGTCTACTTTTGACCAGCAAAATGTAAACAGGTGTGATGCAAACAGGAGGAGAAGAAAAGCAGCTGCAGAAAGCAAAAGATGAAGAACAGTTCACACAGACCCCCTTAAAGGAGAGAATACCTTAAAGGAGAGAATAAAGCCATTGATTGCTGCCTCATGACAAGTATGCAACTTTTTTTTTTTTTTTTTTCCCCTTTAGAAACTATGCAGTATCTTCTTGTCAGGACTAAAAAGTTAATAGATTTTAAGATAATAACACTAATAAATGGGAACTCCTTACCTTTCAGACATAGGAAAAGGAACTTCTTATTATACCTATACCACTATTATACTAAACGTCCGGATACAGAAAAACCTACAGCTACAGTTTCTGCTACTGAAAAGATAAAGTTAGGCAAGCCCAACACCATGAAATGATATTTTTACATTAATGAAGAGTTAACAGGGACCTGCTGTCAATTGAGATAGATGCTCATTTTGATACTAGCATGTACTAATGTCTTCCTCTAATTAGGATGCTTTCTCCTGCTAGTCAGTAGCATCCTCTTGAGACTCCTGTCTCACAGTCTGTATGACCTCTGGGATGAAGTCATGATCTGATGAATATCTGGACAAAAATGCCGTCTTGATATTTTCTGTTTCCTGTGTCGCTTTCCCAAAACTTAGCACACCACTTGAAGTTGCCTCTGTCAGTGCTGAGCAACATTTTAATCTAATAAATCAAAGGCTTCTCAGACACAGCGCTGCTGCTCTGATTTTCAAAAAGCTGCCACAAGAAAACCTCCAAACTTCACAGACCAGAGGATACTGAGGGGAGGTAAGAACTCACATGGAATGATAATGAGTTGCTGCCTGTTACTCTCTCAGAGACACAAAATTCTGGAGTAGGTGATCAGCAGAAATGTGGTTGACCTTATCGTGTGTCATTTAGCTGGTATTTTAATTCAAAGACCACTTCTCTGAAAGACGTGTAGAAAAACAGCAGACTCCAAGATGCAAAGTCACTGCTGAATACTCACCACAGAAGCAAGAACTAAGCTGGGTCCTACATAGAACTTGGAGTTCTCTAATACCACTTTCTGTGCAAGAGCCCAAAGAAGCAGGGAGCACAAAGAACTGAACCAAGACGGTGAGATGCAAACATGAGTGGAAGTAAATAGGTACATGAACAGGGACAGCTAAAAACTGAAGAATTAGTTGCTGCTTTCCCATTTCCCAGCTCAGCATGCAGAGCAGAAATGTCTCACACTGTAAGAAAACAGTAAAAGAGGGAGGCATACCAGGTTTCGGGTTTCTCCTTAACTTTATCGGATGTTAGGAAAAATTTAATAATCTTTTTATAATAATAAATGAACACTACTTTGAGTGCTGACTGCTGTTATAGGATAACCAGAGCAACTTAAACATTAGAAAAAAAAATAGGAAATTTCACAAGAATTTCCTTCATAGTGGCCATTACCTCAAGCACTGGCAGGTTCCAGCAGTAGTTATTTAGTTCCTCTTCTTTATTTATTTTCAGAAATCAGCCTGCCAAATACGACTGAAAAGAAGTGATAGAGCAGGCTGCAGACATTTGAATTATGTTAGAGGGAAACAGGAGAGAAAGTGCTGACTGCATATACCAACACCTGAGCCTGTTGCGTCAGGTACAATAGTGAGAGGAAATGATCAAAGTCTGCAAAAGAAGCATGAGCGCTGAGTGAGAAAAGCACTGATTTGTTCAGCTAATTATCAGTTAATCATCAATTAAAAATTCTTATCTCTGGAGGCTTTTAGAGCAGAGGGACTCAAGTGACAGCAAGTCTTTGCATCCTCCTGGGGCCAAAAAATCAATCACATCATATGCCTGTGGTTCAGCTGGGATGTCAGCACATTTGTTAAGGTTTCACTGCCAGCCATCCCCAATTTATCTCCCCTGCCTGGGCACCGAAGCTGTCACAAAGCAGAATGTAAACTTGCTCAAAATACATCAAACCTCTTGCAAAACAACGAGAAGTTCATCAGAAGAAGAGAGGTTTTCATATATCATGCCAGTAGGGCACCCACGTCACATTAATCAGCCCAAACTTTTAGCCACGCAAGAGAAAGTTTCTTCCTTTTTTCTGTCAGTAAGTGACAGAGTTATAAAGTGCGGGAAATGATCCTTGCACATAATCTCATGCAACACTGCTCTTCGAGGTCCTCATTTAGTGGCTTAATAATAACTCGTGAGCTTAAGTACCTAAATTGCCTAAAAGGTATCTTCCATGTGCCATCTCCTACTGACCTGATTATTCAAATATTCTGTATAAAAATCTTTTATTTCCTCCCCTTTCTTCCAAGTCAGGCTTTTGTTCAGGAATAAAAGGGCAGTTATTACTTTCCTTAAACATCTCTGCAGATACATTGAGCCGCACTACATAATTAGGTTCTGCGGGTTAAGAACATCACGACTTTTCTCAAAGCCAGGCGTGCCTTACATGTCTTAAGAGTGCTAAAGAGAGCGGCTTTTTCTATAACCTGGTGTCTGCAAACGCCCTTTCTTTAAGGAAAAGTGAGGAGTAGCCTTATAAGAACTGCACATTCACAGAGAAAAGCTCACCACTGAGGCCCTGGAGAGGAACTGCCAGGGATAGCTACTCACATCATGGGATTTGAATTTGCACTCCCAGGCCAAGCATGTTGTCTGCCAAACATGGAAATGACAGGAAACAAGAAAAAGAGCTTTACTATTCAGAAAAGAAAAAAAAAAAAATCAATACTAAATAAAAATAATAATAACAGAGGCTACCATCATCACTCACACAAGCCTGGGTCCTTGGCTAGCCACCTGGTTCCACCCATTTCCCTGCTTTCAGATAAGGCCCACACATGCCTCTGAGATGTCACATCCTGGTAGTAGAATGCTATTTCCTAATATTTAAAGAGCATATCTATGAAGCACTCTTCCTGTGCATAAGGTACTTGTTAAACTCTCTATGTTTTATAAGAAATTCTTTTATTTTAATTCTTCTAACATTCACCTTCATGGTCAAATGTCAGAAATTGCATGCTTTCATGCATGATGCAAAAAAGCATGTATTCCCTTAACCTTTTACCACTTGGTAAAGTTACAGAACTATGTACCATGCTGGGTCACAGAAAATCACTCAAGTTTCCAAAACAAATTAGCTTCCAAAGCAAAATCTTGTGCCGGTAGGCTGCACTCCATGTCACACTTTATTCCTTAAAGAGCAAAAGCATTACAAACCTCATATGACCAGAAGTTGAACTTTGAGAGAAGTCATTATCCTTTTACACAAAACAACTTTATCAAATCCCATTTGATCATACACGTATGCCCAAAAATGCTGAAATATGACTTTGGACATATACAGATAAGATTATGTAAATTATACACAGATGCAGAAAAGAAAACCTACACCCACCAAGGAAAATGCCTTCAAAAATTTCAGAAATAGTTCATCCAAGTCTAGTATACAAAACTGTGTGGGGATCAGGCTGAGATCCTAGGTACAGAACATTTTTAGTGATAAATGTGCTATTTCCCTGGCACATTCTGTGTGCAGAGGTAAGGCTCCTCATTTCTGCCAGAGATTAAGGTAAAACTTAACAAACCAAACTCTGTCCCCACTGCCAAATTAAATGTATAAGCAAGAGAAAAAGGGGTGTGAAATGTAATCCTTAACACAGGGCTGTTAAGTAAATACCTTCAATAAGAAATTTTCAGAGGGGAAAATGCCTTCAACACCACAGTGCTTCAATGAGATGCAGCCTACTTTTCTGCTGTAAATGAGCTCTGGAATACTATTTCTAAGAAGCAGAAGCCAAATCTCCAAGGGTAGAGTTACAACTATGTTGCCATGTATGCACTTCCACAGCTTTGCAAATCCCACGTGAAGAAAATGCAGACTCTGTATTCCACAGATGTTGAAAGCAATAGTCCATGCCTGAATTCTCACCGAGTTCCTACCCTCTGCCTGTATCTTTCCTAATAAGGAAAAAATGATTATATTCTTAGCCCTCTAAAGGCAAGGTTGCATTTCAGCAGGAAACCAAAAATCCTTATCAGCAAACCAAGCAAGACTCACAACTCAATATGGGCACACACTTTTTGTTTTTTTTTTAATACGTTCATATTTAAGTCCAAAATGATCAAAATTCCTATCATTCTGAGTGTGTAAGGATAGTAGCTAGGATAGGTACCATCACAGCATCTTTATAAATGCTTTAAAAGAAAATAAGAGGTTAAAAGCTTTCCCCTAGTCCATACCAGCAGTCAGTGGTTGAAACTAGTACAGCCCCCTTGATACCATGTATTTTACATCTGACACAAGGACGACTACTCTGATGCTTCAGCTGAAGACTTAATTTTCCATCAAGCATTTACATCAGAAAGCTCCTGGGGCCCGCTAAAGTCAGCTGGAGCAAGGCCATGTAAAATATAAATTTAAAGGTTTCTAAAACATCATGGTTTCATTTCAGATGGCTTTGCTGCTTCGCATATACCTGCATGATAGTATGTGTCCACGTGGCTATTGGGTGCTGTGCATGTTCACAGAAAGAATAACGATCAACAGCACTCTCTCCCATAGGAACTACTGCATGGTAAGATACTTTTCAGATGATTTTTTTTTTTTTTTTTTTTTTAAATCAGCATTGGCTTTTCAGCAAAAGATACATGATGTACATGATGACATGTGCACATAAAACATGTGAATTACCATGTTCCAACTAGTTACCAGCTATTAAAATAGAGTTTCCACCAGTTAGACTACTTAAAGAGAATTCCACTCAACTGTAACCTAAAGCAATCTATTCTATATTGATGTAATTCAGGGAGGGGATAAAATGTGGTGCACGTCCTTGTTACACTGAGAGACTGCCAATGCAACAAATCACACGGTATAGTAAGATCTCAGGTTTGGTGCTGAAAGGAAAAAATAATAATGGAACAATGAAACAATGTATGTTTAGAAAAAGGAATCCAAAAAGACTGATTTTTTTTTTTTTTTTTTGTCCTCGGGTTTCTATTACCACTGCGCTGACATAGGTCTTAAAGGATATCATGCACAGGAAGAAGTGCATGTAATCTACAGCAAAACAACCCAAATTTTTGTCAGATTTATAAAACAATAGTATTTTTCTTCTATTAATGAAAGAGACATTTTTTTGAGCAGTCACAGAGCAAGATGGATCTCATTCATAATGTGCTTTTCATTCTAAACATCTGCTGAAATCAATGCCAAATACAGATTCTGGGTAGGTTAAATATTTAACTTGTAAATATGCCTTCCCTGACACAAATGAAGTACTATGGTGATATACCATGTTGGCATTTACAGTCATTTTCGTAGACTGTATTAAACCACTTTGGAGACTATGAAGTCTACTGTACTGTGGTGCTTAAACGCAGACAAACACAAGGGTCTTTATCTGATGAGCACTATTATATTATTGGCTGCGTCAGTAACATTTATCCTACAAGGAATGGAGAAACAAACAAAACTTGCACTTCATGGAATTCAGTGGTAAAGGTCTACATCTGTAGCTGAACAATGCTCTAGTATCACAAGTCTGACATAATGTCCTTTAGTCTGCCAGTAAATATTGCTTTTGTAGGCCTCTTCACACTCGTTTAAGCATATCAAATGCAACCACACTATAAAAGTTACAACCATATTGACTGCTAGAGGCTGTTAAGAAATGTGTCTTATCACTGGAATTTATGCAAGGTAACTATTTTTGACCAGCATATCATTTTTGAAAATGATCTCAGGAACCATCTGCTTTCGTAGGATAGGAATCTGCAAAAGCCCACAAATGTCAGATCATGAGCCCCTTCCAAGCCAGGGGCTCTTTGCTGTTTCTCAGCTGGGGGAGCAAAGATAAGGATGCTAGCATACTCTCTTTGGCAAGGCCATATCTGAAGAAAGGCATGCTGTGTTTGTGTGGCCAAGCTGAGCCATGGCTGCAGCAGACTTGTGTGCAGTGCTTGGCAGGAGCCCTCCATGCAGAGAGGCAACCACTCCACTCCAACAATGGTGTGTTCAAACTGGGCTTGGGCACAATCACTTCTTCCAGGAGATCACTCTCTAACTTCTAATCTAACACCATCCACTCCTTCCATCAGGAAAAACAGATTGCTTGGCTATTCATGCCAGAGCTGAAGTACTGAAACTGTCAATTCAAGATCTTCTAACACATTAAGAATATCTAACACTAAGATTCAAACTTCAGAGGCTGTTAACTTCTGAAGATTAATATCAGTCTCTCCAAACTTGCTATAAAGAATATGTCCAAAAGAGTTCAGCAGAGTTGGTAACAGGGCTGGAAGGTATCTCATGTGAGGAGGCCGAGTACATAGGACAGCTCAGACTGGAGGAGGCCAAGAGACAACCTCAACTGCTCTCTGTAGTGCCCAGAATAGGGGATGCAGAGGGAAGTGTCATGGGAACTGATGGGAACCATGGGAACTGCTCCTGGGAACTGACGGCAGGGTGGGAACAGCACAGAGCTGTGCCAGGTGGGCACTGGGAAACATCTCTTTATCATGAGGGTATTCAAACACTGGAATACATTTCCTAGAGAGGTGGTTGGTACCTCATGCCTGTCAGTGCTCAGGGGAAGTTTGGATGATATACTCATTAAAGTGCTTTAACTTTTGGTTAGCCCTGATGTCAGGCACCTGGACTTGATGATCTGTGTAGGTCCTGTCAAAATGAACTACTCTAATTCTGATGAAGATTATTTGTGGTATATCATGCACATGAAGATTAAAAATCACCTCAGTTCTAAGTTAGGTGAATAGCTTTTCACCAATGCAATAAGAACTTCAACATTCTGGCTTTCTGAAAATGAAGATAACACTTGCATAGTCACAGCACTTTCTAGAATCATAGAAATTTTTAAGAAGCTATGCAAGGTGGCTAGAGTCAGGTAAATCTACATTTTATGCAAACTACGTATGGAAAGAACATGCTCACATATCCACAGAAAAAGCAAAAGAAAACAGAGAAAAGAAACAACTCAATATTATCCACATTAAAAAGAATTCAGTAACAGCATGATTTATGATGAACCTATTACCATCCCCAAGATTTTAGAGCTCAATGCCACAGATAAGGAACTGAGGAAGAAGGAGAGGGATTCAGCTCTTACACAAGGATCCAAGAGAGACATGAAATCAAACACAAAAACCTTCAGTTGGAAACTTCTCCATAAGACTCATGAGATTATTACTTCTCATCTTTAAAAGAAAAAAAAATGAAAAAACTGAGATCTATAATAATGCTGTTATTACTTCAACCATATAGCCACCTATAATCAAAATAAGCATTTTACCCCCAAATCATTATCCTGACATCAGAGATTCCTCACATTAGAATCTCGAACAAACTACCTTATAGAAACAAAGCACAGAAGATTTACTCTCCCATGAATGAAAAAACCTACTCTGAATCACATTAAATGAGAAAGAAAGTTCTTAAATCAAGCAAGATGCTGAAACCAAATATTTAAATCTATCATCAAAAATGCCTAGAAATATGCTAACGCAATTTTCCCGGATTCTAAGACAACCCTTAAAAAGATTACAATTAGACAGCACTAAGAACTACTTCTTTCTTAGCTTTTTAATTCCCACAGGATAACCTGGAAATTAAGTTGAGAAAACTGTGGAATGAGTGCTGAAAATCGCATACATACAGACTTTCAAATTTGCTGAAAACTGTTATTGTTCATCTAAACTATTACTTACAATTCCAGTGATTTAGCCTTTCCAAAACTGAAGACAGAACTTATTAAAAAAATTTTAAAAAAATCTGCAAAACCAAAACTAACCACAAAACCCCAGACCCATATTGACTTAGAAGATACCCTCTGCACTCTTCTGGAATTATTTACCAATGGGACCACTAAAAACAGGTGAAAAGACGCTGCCCGAGAGGAAAGGATATATATATATAAAAATACTATTAAACGATCTTGTTTATAGACACAGTTATAACTGACAATTATGTTAACAGTATTTAATTATCCATTAAACACTGTTGAACATCACTGGGAAAACTACTGGCTTATTCACTTTCTCTAGAGTGAGACACTTCTGATGCAAAGAAACACAAACTTCTGTAACTGCCCTCTTTACAACAAGCAAAAAAAATTCCAAGATTGAAAATGTCTGTCTCCCAAAAGAACATATTAGATATAAAAAAGGATACTCTCATTGAATAAAGCTTTTTAACATTCCAATTTTAAAATTAGTCATCTGTTGCTATTCAAACCTATTCAGTCATCAAAAGACGTTCATAGAAATTCTATTAGAATACTGATGCCCTAAGGTATCTTATTATTTTACACTAGGCAGAAGTAAATTGGAAATAAGAACTAAATATAGTTCAGATGACTAAGTTATAGGAATACTGGATCCGATAAATAGTTTTAAAATACATATTTTACGTTCACATAAAACCTAGAAAAAGTAGATGCTATAATCCTCAGGATCTCCTTTTATAAACAAGTGCACTCTACTAGTTATTTATGAAAGATTAAAAGGCATATGTGTACAAACTTCACATCTAAAGTTCATCTTATTAGCATGAGTAACAAAATTTTCTGAATATAGTATATCATAACAGAGTGATATTTAGAAATATGTAGTGAGGTAGCACCCAGGAGAGGAGATTTTAACATTCACAGCTGCAATCCAGGCCATCTTCTTCTATGTGGAATCTCTCCCTCTAAATCAGTAGTGGGTTTGTCCCATACAAAGCATTTCATAAACGGCCACCTGTTTGTCTTTCTCAAATCTGTGTCAATGGAATGACATTTTACCCTCAGCTTTTTACTGAAGAAAAAAAAAACCAAACCATTAACTGCCTGAATAGATACCTTAAGGCAGAAAAATTTAAAAGAATGTCGGAGAGAGAATGATTTTGATTGCCATTACAGAACATTAGTGAAACAGCAACATTTTTAGTTATTTTTCAGTAGAGAACAAAGAGACCATCACAAAAGCTTTAGCACTGAAGACAGTGACTAGACAGTCATTGGAGCAGCACAGGACTGCTCAGATGGCGGGTACCCAGGGGCTGGGATGAGGCTTTCAAACCTGCAACCATGGAAAATAAATGGGAAGCATAAATAATATTACTTTCTGTTTTCTGTCACTTTTCATCTACACATCTGTGAGATTGATGCAAGTGGGTATTGTTCTTATTCTGTATCTGTGGTAGCTGGAACATGAAGTGGATGAATAATGAGCCTAAGGTTAAGCAGGGAGTCAAAGATGGAGCAAGGAAGCCGAGAAGTCTCTATTCGCACTTGCCAGCTGCAACTTAACTTTTCACTGCCTTCACTTTATTATTTATACATGCTAGATCTTAAACTGAGTTTTTGGAGGCCCTGAAAATCAGCTATACAAACCTCTGGCAATAGGTTAACTTCTTATGTTTGACTATCTAATGAAAATTATCTTAGTGCACATAGGAAATAGTGAAATGCTACATGCACTTAATACAAATAACCAGTAGAACTGAAGTGATTGTATAAAGTCAGTCAGTAAACATACAAACAAAGAAGGAAAAGATTCTTTGTTCTGACTACAATTGGAGTATGGGAAGGGAAGGGAAGGGAAGGGAAGGGAAGGGAAGGGAAGGGAAGGGAAGGGAAGGGAAGGGAAGTCTTTAATGTCTGTGTCCTGAAGACAACATTTTATCACTGTAACCCATCAGAACAGACATTATTAATGGAACAGACCATGCAATTTATGAGAGACATACTTTGGCAGACTTTTGCAATCTTAGCACAGACACTTCGTTCAAAAATAGATTTACTGTGACAGATGTCCTCATATGCTTCAAAATTCAACAGTTCATATCTTTCAATTTCAGTGATAGGAGTGAAGAAGAAATGGTGTCAATCACACACTCCATTTCAGCTACTGTAAAACTTGCAAAATATACGACTATCAGTTTACTATGTTATCAGTTCTGAAACTGTATGTAGCAGGATCATTTCTGCTTAGCACTGCTGGTATGTCAGCTGGATTTCTTGTGCTGTATGACATGTAGCAATTTAAAACAGTGCAAAATGAATGTAAACCACTATAAAGTACGATTAGCATCATACACTTCACTCTCTCTTTTTCCAAATAACTACTTAAATTGCATGTTATGTGAATATCTTAGTCCCACCTAGATCTCTGTAGGCTAGTAGAGTGGGGTTTTTTGCTCCTTTCATTTTCCTAAAAGCAGGATTTACAGTGAATGAAAATCCTGATGACTTAGGCAGAAGACAATCAAGCAGATTAATCAGGAAAGATAGATCTGATATTTTCAGATTACTCATTGTGGCCTCAGCATGAAACAACACTGTAAAAATGTTTGGAAAATTTCTCAGTTTTATGTAAACAAGTTTCTATGTTGCACAGCCTACCAACATTTTAAATGAAATTGTTCAAGAGATTGGTAAAAAATTAAGACATAAAATTGTTTCATCATCTTATCTGTTCTCTGGATAGCCTGTATGGAAAATTGCACTTATTTTGTCTATCGAATATTAATTAGCCCCTTAAATAAATATAAAACTCCATTCTTCTTGGCTGCTAGCAAGCAGGAAAATAGAAGACCAAATGTCTGTCTTCCTTGCCAGCACATTATAATACTCCCTACTATTCCTCCTCAAAACACCTGAAATTGAATAACAAAAATGCCATTATTAATTAAAATACAAAATATGTTAAGGTAACACGCAAATATTCCATAGATCTTCTTCTTCCATGGGTTGGAAACTTGCTCCCTACTAGTGAAACTTCTTCAAAGCAGATGCAGTGAGCACAGGTGCCTGGCAGCCTTGTTCTGCTATAGCTGTGAAGGATTCAAACAGCAAAGTCTGAGCCCCATATGATCAGATGTGCCAGAGAGCTGCTACTGGGAAACTGTGCCAGGAAGTTTTCAAGTCAGCCACTATTCAGCCTCAGCTTTGACTCAAGCTGTTGCAGTTCAATTTTTTTGTGAGAGAAAGAAAAAAATCAGTTGAAAAGATGTTTGATTTGAAAAAAATAAAATAAAATAAAATAGAAAAATAAAATAAAATAGAAAAATAAAATAAAATAGAAAAATAAAATAAAATAGAAAAATAAAATAAAATAGAAAAATAAAATAAAATAGAAAAATAAAATAAA